>NC_035438.2:40627976-40948147 GCF_002127325.2 Helianthus annuus
TGCACAAGTCAGGCATCTTCCGACATAGAGAGCGATATCCCTTTTCATACCCGGCCACCAGTACTTGTAGCGAAGATCCTGGTACATTTTATCGGCCCGGGATGAATAGAATACCGAGATTTGTGGGCTTCATCCATTAAAATCTTTCGCAATTCGGTCCGCTTAGGGATCCAAATTCGGTCCAGAAAATAGAAGATCCCATTCGATTTGCTTACAAGCTGAGCTCCATCGTGATAGATTCTCTCCTTCTTCAAGGTGCGTTCATTAAAGCAAGCATGTTGGGCTTCGCGGATGAGGGTTTCGAGATCGTGTTGGGCTTGGGTATTACGAATACTGAGCAAATAACTCCGTCTGCTGAGCGCGTCGGCAACGACATTTGCTTTGCCTGGGTGATAACGAATCTGCAGTCGTAATCGTTGAGGAGTTCTACCCATCGGCGTTGACGCATATTGAGTTCTTCTGATTAAAGATGTGTTGTAAACTCCTGTGATCGGTGAAGATCGTACACTTGGTACCATACAGATAGTGTCGCCATATCTTTAATGCAAAGACAACCGCGCCTAGCTCGAGATCATGGGTTGTGTAGTTCTTCTCGTGGATTTTGAGCTGTCGAGAAGCGTAAGCTATAACCTTGTCTCGTTGCATGAGGACACAACCAAGGCCAAGGTTGGAAGCATCACAGTAGACAATGAAATCGTCGTTCCATCGGGCAATGAGAGAACAGGAGCATTGCAAAGCTTATGCTTGAGGGTTTGGAAAGCAGACTCTTGTTCGGTTCCCCAAACAAAAGACTGTCTTTATGCGTAAGAGCGGTAAGCGGCAACGATCTTAGAGAATCCTTCGATAAATCGTCGATAATAGCCCGCTAATCCGAGAAAAGAACGGACTTCAGACGGGTTTTTGGTGTAATCCAACTCTTAACTGCTTCAATCTTCGCAGGGTCGACATGGATACCTTGACTATTCACGATGTGACCCAGAAACTGAACCTCTTCTAACCAGAATTCGCACTTGGAGAACTTGGCATAGAGTTGGTTCCCCTGGAGTAACTCGAGAACCAAACGTAGATGTTGCGCGTGTTCGGCTTTCGATTTGGAATAAATCAAGACATCGTCGATGAATACGATGACGAAACGGTCAAGATAGGCTTACACACGCGATTCATCAGATCCATAAAAACCGGGTGCGTTGGTTAAACCAAAAGGCATAACAACGAACTCATAGTGGCCGTAACGAGTGCGAAAAGCGGTTTTGGGTATATCTCTTCCTGAATACGTAACTGATGATAGCCTGAGCGTAGATCGATCTTCGAGAAACACGTAGCACCTTGTAGCTGATCAAACAAATCGTCGATGCGAGGTAGAGGGTACGGTTCTTGATGGTTAACTTATTCAATTCCCGATAGTCGATACACATCCTGAACGACCCATCCTTCTTTTGACGAAAAGGACTGGTGCGCCCCAAGGAGAGGTGCTCGGGCGAATAAAGCCTTTTTCAAGTAATTCCTGGAGTTGGTTCGAGAGTTCCCGCATTTCGGATGGCGCGAGTCGATAGGGGCTTTGGCTACGGGGTTAGCTCAGGAATGAGGTCGATACGGAAGTCGATATCACGACTGGCGGTAATCCAGGAAGATCATCAGGGAACACCTGAGGAAATTCACGGACCACTGGAACGTCTTTAACTTCGCCTTCTTTTCTTTTCCTTCTCCGCTACTACAATGTTGGCCAAGAAAGCTCTGTATTCCTTGCGGAGATACTTGCTAGCTTGGACATGACATGAGCTTGAGACCTTTCGAAGCAGTTTCACCGTACACACATAATAAATCACCATTCGCGAGCGAGAATCGAATCATCTTGTCGAAGCACACAACTTCAGCATGGTTTTCGCGAAGAAAGTCCATGCCTACTATGATGTCGAAACTTCCTAGCTGCATCGGAATAAGGTCGATTGGAAAGATGTGATTGTTGAGCTCGAGAGTACAATCACGAGAACAGAGTTAATGGCGACAGTTCTTCCAGTAGCGACTTCAACTTCGAATGACGAGGGAGATAAGAGCGCTTACGACTAAGGAGCTTCTCGAATTCAAACGACACAAAGCTGTTATCGGCTCCAGTATCAAACAAACATGATGCATAAATACCATTCACAAGGAACGTACCATTAACCACGTTGTTGTCAGCCTGGGCTTGGCGAGCATTGATGTTGAAGGTTCTGGCGCGTGCTGCTTGTTGCTGCTGCTGCTGCTGCTGGGGCTCTTGCTTCACAACCCTGTTCGGGCACATGTTTGCAAAGTGGTTAGGGTCACCACATGCAAAGCAGACTCGAGCATTGATGCGGTGCCTGAGCTGCGTGTTGGCCTTGCGGGCGGGAGTAGAGCTTGATGAGCAGTGGCTTGAACTGGGGCTTGACGAGGACCATAGCGACAATTGGCAGTAAAATGGTCGTACAGATTGCAATGAGCGTAGAAACGACAGGCAAGACCCACCGGTGATGATATGAGCATGTCGGGCAGAGCGGGTGGGGACCTGTGTAAGCACGCTTTGCTGGCGGCACTTGAGTAACTGGTGCTGGTCGATGATGAGACTGCTGCTGAGCCGGTACGGCTTGCAGAGGAGCACAGTGGTAGTGACAGCACAGTTCTTGTTGCTGGAGCTGTTGTTGTTGTTGTGCTTCTTCTTGCGGCGTGATGACCTGGACGGTTGAGCAGTGGCGGTTTCGGCGGTCGATGCAGTGGTAGCTTGATGCAGAGACTTGGAGGGCTTATCCCAAAACCAGCTTTTACTCGCTTGTCGTTGATCTCGGCGGCCAGCAAGTAAGTCTCCTCAATTGATGATGTCTTGGCGGCATGAACAAAGTCGGCAACACAATCGGGTAGAGCTCGAATGTACTTCTTGATGGCCATGTCTGACGTCTTGACTTGATGACAAGATGATGTGAGCTGTTTAAAGCGTGCGAGTCAAGGCAGCGTTATCTCCATCCTTCTGCTTAATGTTCTAAAACTCGTCCTCCAGCTTTTGGCGTTCATGGGAGGGCAGAATTCGTCCATCATGATGGCTTTCAGCTCTTCCATGTCAGCTCATAAGCTGCATCATTTCCGCGTTTGTTTCGTTCGGCCGTCCACCAGTCTAGAGCTCGGGACTGGAAGACGCCGGTTGCGTTTAGGGTACGGAGATTTTCTGGACAGCCGCTTTGGCGCAGAGTGACTTCGATGGAATCAAACCATTGAAACATGGCTGTTGTGCCATCTTCTCCGGTGAATTCCTTTGGTCCACATGCCTTGAACTGTTTAAAGCTGAAAACAGTCTTGGTAGCGTCTTTGGGAGCTTCAGTTCTCGACTCCTCGGAAGATTTGCTGACGTTTTCATAGACATCGCTCACAGCATTTGCTACTTGTTTGACGATGATAGCAGCAAGACGTTTGTCTCTCTTTTCTTGGCGGGTAAGTGGGGTATGATGTCCGGATGACGACATGGCCTGCAACGGACATCGTCGTAGGTCTCAGACACATCAAAATCGAATCTCACCTCACACGTCTACTATTTACTAAAACTCAGGAACACGTCAAAACACGTATCGCATAAACACATAAGCACATAATCACAGATTCACGTAATCACAGAAGCACATAAGCACGTAGGGCACGTAGAGCACAGAGACACATAAAAACAGAAGCACATTCCTATTTAATCACAGAGGCAGTCAGAATACAGAAACCTATCATTCAAAGCTCGCGTGTCATTCGTATATATATCAGTCGTGTATAGCATATCGAGTAGTATAGCATAATCGTATGAGTATAGTATAAGCGTATATCGTAGCATAATGTCGTCTAGATTGCAGCGACTTGTTAGCGTATTGAGATAGAAGAGCAATGCGAGTTGTGTGTTGGTCGAAGTAATAGCAAAAATCGAATAATCCTCCAAAAATTTAAACACATAAACAGGTAATTACACATAAAACACATAAAATCGACGAATTGTCAGAGTCGGCAGTTGCGGGCTCAGAACCGAAACACATAAAAATCGAGAAGTAGAGTGTCTGCGGCTATTAGACATTGACTACCCAAGGCAATTCGACTATTCTCATTAGACTTGTCGTCACATTTCGACTTTCGGGATCGTGTTTCCGCCTTGATTCTTGGGCATTCAGCACGTATTCCCTAGGTCGTACTCGTGAGTTCAGGTCGTTGGAGTCCATCGAGGCTTTGGTGAGAAAAATAAAAGTCAACTAAAAGTAGTAGCAAGTTGTCAAGGTTAGGGTTTCACCCCTGGCTTAAACAACTTTGTTCTGACTTTTATTAGAAAGAGGGACGAAAATCCGCGTTAAAGTATGGATTTCACTCCTGGTTCAATGCGAATTCTCGCGTTTTATAAATATAGATCAAACAAGTAATTTAGTCGAGAGTTTTGCGGTTTTCACACCTAATCCCGACTGAGTCACTTGTCGTTGTCTGAAAATTCGAGTGCGGTGATAGTGTAGAGTAAGCGGGAAATAACAGGATATAACACATAAGCTCGGTCTGTTGGTTCCTAACTATAGTCTAGGTCTCTAAGACTTCGACCCGGACTAGGTCGAGTCTAGCCTAATTCCATACAGTTATGGCTTTGATACCAATCTGTCACACCCCAACCGATGGCGGAATCATCGGGGCATGGCACTGAGCGAAACAGATTGTCCAGAAGTTTCCATAACAATTATTATTACTATTCAATTTATATAATACGTCCCATACCGTACCTTAAATAGCAAACAAATTATTACAGATAACATCAAGTCAAATATACTGTTCCGACAACTCAGATTTTAAATATAAAAATTGTTCAAATGCTTCTAGAGACTCGATCTGCAAGATCTACAGATAACTATGCTCTAGACGCTTATTCTAATGTAACACCTCGAAAATTTGCGTCCTATAATGTATTGACACGTGTCATAAGCTTGAACGAGTCAATGAATACTATAGAGGGACTAAAGTTGACAAACATTGAAAGTATGTGAATTCAAGGGTTCAAAATGTCAACAATGGATAAATATGCCCTACAATATCCCTACATGATGTTTATACCCTTAAACGAATGATTCATGGATCATACGAAGCTCATTGTGAAAGAAAGTGAGAAATTACAAACTACAGGGGTTAAATGTGTCAACATGTTTAAGTTATACCTCTGAGTGACCTTTTAGCAAACCCGAAGCTTTGTAAAGGTAAATTATGCTCACTAGAATAAGTGATTAAAATTTCATAAAGTTTCGTTTGTAAAATGAGAAAGTTATGATCGATTTCGTACATGAGGGGTTAAAAGCGTCAACGTTGAAAGTTAAGATTTTTCGGGTAATAACAAGGTAAACAAGGACTTAGCATGATAGGTAAAAGACTAAGGGGCCCTTGTAGGTAATTTGGAAGGGGTCAAGTGGCAAGAGATAAGTTAAAGTTGACCTTTCGAAGAACCAAGAGCGAGCACTGCAATTAATAAAAAGATTTGGAAATCAGATCAGAAGACGCGCACGCGGGGCATGTAAGCCTGGTGAGAGGTCCTTACGCGGGCCGCCTGGCTTGCCCAGATGATGCAGAACTTGTTTCTTTTGCCTGTTCAGCTCCATGTAAACCAGAACTTATGAATGCCCCGTTAAACACTCCAAGAGCTGCCTAAACATCACTTAGACATTTAGGGACACCTGTTAATCATCCATGGCCATTGCTAGCATGATTGTCACATGATCTAAGGTGATTAGGCACTATATAAAGGCCATTGTTGCCCACTTTGATCATTTCATCCATTCCTTCTTCATCTGATCATTTTCTGGAGCTCAAGACCTCCTTCTAGGCTTCCCCTAGTCGTGCATAGGACCTTTGTAAGTATGCTTGACCTTTCCTTATTAAGTTTTCCGCTTAGTTTTAGCTTAGAAGTCAAACCGTCGTAATTAAACGTTTGACTTATGGTTAATCACTATTGGTCCAGTGATTGATCGAATCAAAGGTAGTTATGAGTTGGTAATCAATGTGGGCTTTAAACCCTTAAAGGGCACCTCTCTGATTCCCACTTCTAAACTAGGTCAAATGTCGGGTCAAAGTTGTTTATAAAAAGTCAACAGAAGCTAAATTTAGATTTAGCGCATAGTAACAATGTAGAAGGCGTATGACCTGTTTTAACACTCATATATGCTGATAATAAGTATATTAACTAGTCTAAGCTTGTTTGATCCGACCATTTACTATTTTGACCCGGTTCGGAACCGAAAGTCGCAAAAGCTTTGACTTTTGCTTTGACTTCAGTTCTGACCCGTTGTGGTATGATTTAGATATGCCTTAGGACTCTCTTAGGACCAGGTTACATGATGGTACAACCCTCTGTGACCGGTTCGTTGTTTGTCCGAGCTTTTAACATTTCCGTTAAACGCCTAAAAGTTGACCATAACGCCCTTCTCACTTTAAAACGAGAATTTTGGACATGTGAAAGGACAATAACCTTAGTTACTGATTTCTAAGCATGTCCCTAAAATTTCATGTCAATTCGAGTCTAGAATAGGAGTTATGCTAAATAGCGCAATTACGGAAACTTTAGTAATTAAATCGGCGCAATTAGCATAAAGCCTATCTAACCCAAATTTCGACACCAAACCTTTATACACTGATGTAAAATAATATTTTGGAATTTTTAAAGATTTTCAATTATTTTTAACCTGCACATAACCTGCGGTTATGGCATCGATTCCGGTAAATACGAAATATACCCTTTTCGGACATAACTTGAGTTCTACATGGTATTTTGACCCAATTCCAGTTGCTACTGATTTTAAATAATAAATAAAGTATTTTGGACTTTATAAAACTATTCGGAAAACTCAGATTTCCTGTAGAACTCGGAAATCTCTTTTATAATCTTTAAAAAGACCGAAATACCCTTTCGGGGCATATTTTGGATTTAAACTCATTACGGGCATTATGGAAGGTATCCTACTGATACCACAACCTCTTTAGAGTATATTAACTTAGGAAACTTGTGTAGGACTCTTACGGTTACCCGTTACGCCTTTTGCGCGCACGGTTAGGTTTATGTAACTAGCTTACATAAACTAGCCGAAACGGGTCAAACCTTATCATTTTTACTTCAAAATCCAGAGAGTGGTTATTATACCCATATAAAACAAGTATTCAAACTTGTTGGGTCCAAACCACATTCCATTCCCGGTTTTCGCCTTCACGCGATAAACCGTATTTATCCTTGAAATTGACCGGTCTAAGCTAAGGCTAAATTAAAGACCGCGTTAGGAATCTAATAGGTAATAAAACCTTCGTTCCAGATTGAGAGCCCCGTAGAGAGTACTTGCGCTTGCTGATTAGAATATACGGCTGAGTATAAATTGCTTTTGCTAGCTCAGGTAAATACTTTTAACTTATTTTCCCTATACGGGCTTGGGATACGGTGTTATAATAATACCGCTTGGTCGGGTATTGAATGTTTAGTCGGATTGTGATTAAATTATTGAGGTAACCCGCTTTAATCTGTATTGTTTGAAAATAAAAGCCTTTAGGGGTTAATGACCATGTCCCGGATATCCCTGACATCATTGTATTATAAAATGGCCACGCCTTATGCACGAGGTGTAGGCATACCCCTGACAGTGCATAAGGGAAACGATATCTCACTCTCTTGTGGGCCTATACTTGTGGCGTGTCTGTTAATCTTGGACTCGATTCTACATCGGGCCCTGAACGTACAACGAACATGTAAATCTGTATACAAGATTATAAAGATAATTGTCCCAAGTTATAAAAGATATGTTGTGCCTTGTGCATTCAAATCAATTTTATTAAACTTTTCAAATGAGTCGGTTAAATTGTATTTACCAGTGTAAAACTGATGTATTTTCCAAAAAGGGTTAAGTGACAGGTACTGAACGTAATTGGCTGGAAGCTCAGGGCGTTAATAAGGAATCTTGCAAGTTCTAGATGCCTAAAGTCTGTTGAACAGTTTTCTTTTATTTGATCCGCCTGTGGATCCTTTACTTTCCGTTGTAATACTTTGACATTACTTATATTCGGAATGTAATATAGTTATCTTTTGCTTCCGCTGTGCATTTATTTGTGTTGTTTTGACTATGATGACATCAATTTACGTCACGATACTCCCACCGGGCCCACCAGTGATACGTGGAAATTCGGGAGTGACAGGTTGGTATCAGAGCCAACATTGAGTGAATTAAATACTAGCCTTTTGTGTTTAATCTCAATGACACAGTAGCACATTCCTTAAAAACTTCTGAGTCTAGACTTAACTAGGAATACTCTCGATTCTAATCTGGAATTTTATTGCTTCCAATTATTTTTATATATTGGATACGTCGCCAAGCTAAGAAGCTGTATTAGGATTTCTCCTCATCCGGAGCCTGGAAATGCTGAACTTCGTACCACGACAAGGATAAAAACGTGCATCCAGGGAGAAAACATACAGAGATAAGGTGAAAACTCCTTTATTGCTGAAGATCGTACCTTTAATAAATCCTTGTGAAGACATGTTTATCTTTAGTCCCTTCATGGACAACATCATTCCTTTCAAGTCCGTTAGGGCAATTATGTACTCCTTTTATCATTTTGTATGAATATAATATATCAAATAAATCAAATATTTATCCCTTTTTTATAATTGATCTACCAGAATATAAATATTGAAAGAATCTTAAAGGGTAAAACCTAGCTTGAATGTCATTAAAGACCTAGCTATGATGGAAAAACCTGTTTAAAGAGATTCAGCTTCTCGTTAACATCCGCAAACATGTTAACACTCCTGACAACAGTAATACGATAAAATTACACTCGTCATCTTTACATTGGGAAATTCCAAACCCTTATCTAGCCTAGTAATTTAGAATCATGGCTTAAATATCAAATGAAGATGATCATATTATAAACATCCATTAGTGATGAAGTGCCTACGGGCCAAACTGTTGTCCAATAAGACAACGACCGTGGTGGTCTTCGACCCCCGTCTAAAGATGTTGGATATGTCCAAGCATAATAGTTTGTATGATCAATACGATCCTGACTGATATCATCAAATAAAGATGGTATATTATAAAAACATCCATAAGTGATGAATGCCTACGGGCCATACATATCGTCCTAAGGACAAGTTACAGTTGATTCTTTGACTCTCTGTCAACAAAAAGGTAATGAAATATGTTCAAACCTTAATGCCTAGATTCTCTGAAATCATGGCTTATAAATTAAAACAGTCCTTGTGACTAGGCCTTTTTGCACCACTTTAATATCCTTAATGTTTTATAACTAGGATAAATTATAATGAAAATATAACTACAAATTAACCAATATGGTTCATATTACCATGGTTGATGAATCGTCAAAATGATGATTCCAAAAATAACCTCTGAGTAAATAATTGTCATTATGAATGTAGCAATCAAGCTACATGGCTGAATCAGATGAGGTCAACAGCCATCCGAGGGAGGATAATGATGCTCCCAGAGTTAATATAACTGGTGCGGAACTGCGGGCATTAATAGATAATGCCGTTACACAAGCTCTCGACAGACAGTATGATGAATCAAGTGATACACACTCTAAACTCTATCTGTGGCTCGTAGTAAGCCCCTTTCTAAATCACACGAGTCGAAGGAAGACGATAATCGTAACTCGTCAAATCAAAAGAGTGTCCCGTCTAGACATGTGGTGCTTTACCAAAAGGCACCAGTTAAGACCTGCTCATACAAATATTTTGTCTCCTGCAAGCCCGAGACTTTACAGGAGAAAAAGGAGCCATCGATTGCATCACGTGGCTTGATGAGGTGGACACGTTGTAGATATTAGTGGATGTGCAGACCAAGACATTGTGAAGTTTGTTTCACAATCTTTCAAAGGAGAAGCCCTAGCTTGGTGGAGGTCACTGATCCAAAGCTACGGGGAAGACCCTTTGTACAACTGACTTGGGATCAGTTCGTTGCTCTTATAAAAGAGATTATTGTCCTCACACGAAGTTGAGAAAATTGAGACTGAATTCTTGGCATTAGTCATGGAGAACTTAGATTGTTAAGCGTACCTTACAAGTTTCAATACTATGTCTCGATTGGTTCCTTACTTAATCACGCCGGAACCAAAGCGTATAGCTCGCCTTATTTGGGGGTCTAGCCCCAGAAATAAAGGCAAGTGTGAAGCATCAAGACCTGCTACGTTCAGGTCAGCGGCCGACCTGTCGCTATCTCTTACACTTGATATAGTCAGAAAAGGCAGCCAAAGCCTCTGAAGATGGAAAGCGTAAAAGGGAGGATGAGGGTTCTCATCGCTCCGATAAGAAGACAGAGAGGAACTCTGAGGATAAGAAGATTCCGGGTTTTAAGAGAGAACAGCCAGCAGTCGGGTGAGAAGACCAGGTGCGAAACCTGTAGGAAATACCACCTGGGGAAATGCAGAATTGAATTTCAGCCTCTGCCTTGTGGGATTTGCAAGTCTAAAGAACATAAGACGTTGGAATGCAAGAAGTTGAAGGAGCAACCTGCTACGGTTGCAACGAAAAGAGGGGCATATCAAGACTAACTGCCCTAGAAATCAGAAGAAGCCCGAAGAAGCCAGAGAACAAACGCATGAGTCTTCAGGATGAACGCCCAGGAGATGGTGCAGTATGATAAATATATAGCAGGTACCTTTCCTTATCAAGCAGTTTATGCAGAAATTAGTTACTACTGGACACATATAATTCTATAATGAATAAAATTGTTGAGAACTGTTGTCTCCGCCTGTTTAGGACTCCGGTCATTTAATGCGAGATGGGAATTTGCCGATGATACTTAAGAAAACGCTCTAACAAATCTTAGATTGATATTTTGTATCTATTAGGAATTACTCTTTTCTGATACCTGATGACAAGCTTTCAAGCTATCCAAAATTCATCAATATAATAAAGACAGATGTGACATTGTGATCCCCTGTCAAAAAAGATGATGGATTAGGTCCAAACCTTAAATGCCATTGATGGTCTTTCGTGACCTAGGCTAAACATAATGAATATATATTGAATAACAAAAGAGGAAAAGGCTGGCCTGTCACACCCCGATTTCCACGTGTCTCACCGGTGGGCCCGGTGGGGATTACCGTGACGATGTTGGCAACAATATAGTCAAACCACACAATTATATAATGCACAGCGGAAGCATAAGATAAATATATAATTTCAACCTCTGATTGTAATATCAAATGTATTACAGAAGTTGAATATCCACAGTGGATCGTAAATAAACATAAAGTATTGTTCCATCAGATACTGCAATCAAGCTTGCGAGGCTTATCCGACGCTAGGGAGCTAATACCAGCCAATTACGTTTAGGTACCTGCACTTAATCTTTTTGGGGAAAATACGTCAGTTTACACTGGTAAATACATTCAACTGACACATTTGAAAATGTTTAGTAAAATTTATTTGAATGCACAGGGCACAAACTCTTTTATAACTTGGGAAAATTCATAATGATCTTGTGAATGTTTTACATGTTCTTTTATGCATTCAGTAGCCCGGGTCGTGCCGGGTTAAAGATTTATAGACACACCACGTTTGCGTAAAACCGTAGTACAAAAACCAACGGCTACGTCTTTTAATTTTAATGTCGACACTTTATACCGGGTGTACGCCTACACCGGGATGTCGATGGTCGTGGCCATTTTGTAAAATAATGCCAAGGATATCCGGGACAACGGTCATTAAACCCCCAAAGGCTTATAAGCAACAAAACTGTTTAAATGAGCCAATCATATTTAATCAATTAACCACCTAAGCGATGGAATTATATAATGCTCAATCAAGCGGTATTAATATACCGTACCCAAGCCCATATAGGGGAAATAAGTTAAAGTATTTACCTTTGCAAGTATAAATCCTTAATTTAGATCAAGTCACCGATAGCTTTTACTGGGGCTCCTAATCTGGAACGAAGGTTTTAATTAACCTCTTAGAATCCTAACGGTCCTTGTATTAGCCGTAGCTTAAACCGGTTGATTCCGATATATAGATATGGTTAATTCGCACGAAAAGGCGAAAACCGAGAATGGAGTATGATTTGGACCCAACAAGTTCAG
This sequence comes from Helianthus annuus, assembly GCF_002127325.2. Classification (NCBI taxonomy): domain Eukaryota; kingdom Viridiplantae; phylum Streptophyta; class Magnoliopsida; order Asterales; family Asteraceae; genus Helianthus; species Helianthus annuus. Next base: position 40,640,058 of record NC_035438.2, read on the forward strand.
TGACTTGTTTATATGGGTTTATAGTTCATACTCTGGAATTTTGGGGTTCAAATAATATAATTTGACCCATATCGGCTATTGCACGAAAACTAGTTCCATGAGCCGTACCGTGTGCGCAAATAGGCGAAACGGTTAACCATAAGAGTCGCACGCTCATTTCCTAAGTCAATATGCCTTAAAAGTATTTTGGTATCAGTAGGATACCTTCCGTGACGCCCGTAACGAGTTTAAGTTAGTATTATGCCCCGTAGGGGCTTTTCGGTCATTTTAAAGACTTTAAAATGGCTTTTCGAGTTCTACAGGAAATCTGAGTTTCCCGAACAGCTTATAAAGCTTAAAATACTTTATTTATTATTTAAAATCAGTAGCAACTGAATCGGGTCAAAAGACCTTGTAGAACTCATGTTTTGGCCGAAAAGGGCATATTCGGTATTTACCGAACCGTAGCCATAACCGCAGGTTATGAGCAAGGTAAAAATTATTAAAAATCTTTAAAATTCCCAAAATATTATTTTACCACAGTGGGTAAAAGTTTTGGTGACGAAAACTTGGGTTAGATGGGCGTTATGCTAATTGCGCCGTTAATTACAAAAACTTTCTTAAAAGTGCGCCTTTTAGCATAACTCTCATTCTAGGCCTCGGATTGACGTGAAACTTTAAGGACATGCTTATAATTTATCAAGCAAGGTTTTGGTCCGTTCACGTGTCCGAAATACTCGTTTTAATTTTAAAAGGCCGTTACGGTCAACTTTTAGGCGAATGACGGAAATACGTAAAAGACTCGGATAACTCATGAACCGACCACAGAGGCGTATACCAACATGTGACCTGGTCCTAAGAGAGTCCTAAGGTATATTTATACCTCACTAAAACGGGTCAGAACTGAAGTCAAAGCAAAAGTCAAACTTATGCGACTTTCGGCTCCGAACCGGTTCAATATAGTAAATGATCGATTCAAAACGAGCGCAAACAGGTTTATATACTTATTATCATATTTTATGATTGTCAAAACAGGTTCCATAACATATACATTACAGATTATGCATAAATCGCTAAAAATAGCTTTCTGTTGACTTTTTAACCGCACGTTTGACTCGACATTTGACATAGTTAGAGTGGTGATCAGGGGGAACCATTTTAGAGGTTTATTACCCACGTAAATACCAACTCATAACCACTTTTGATTCGTCATAAGACTGAACCATTACTGATTTATTTTAATGTCAAACCGTATTTACGACGGTTTGGTTTTTAGCTAAATACTAAGCAAATGTGGAACCACAAAGGTTGAATTACTTACAGAAGCTTAAGAGAAGACTTAAGAACACAGGGGAATGCTTTAGAGCTCTTGGAATGATCAGATAGTGAGTTTTGAATGTGATGAATGTTGTGAGCACAATGGTGCTATTTATAGCCAAGAACAAGGCCTAAATCATTACACAACATGCTACTACTGATCATGATGATGGGTAGGTGTCCCCTGAGTGATATGGGTCAATTGTAGGGTGCCCATGCCTCATTGATTGAGGTTTGATCGTTCAAATGGTCCAAAGGCCAAGTAGTTACAACAATTCTGCATCTGGGCACTTTACGCGACCCGCATGGGAGTTCCCATGCACTTTAACGCGGGTCGCCTAAAGTTTAAATATTAGGCGTGTTATTTAGGAGGCTCGCGGCCCGCTTACACTTAAGCCTAACCTTCACGCGGGTCGCGAGAAGTCTGTTTTTCAGATTTTTAAAAATCTTTTGTCATGATTATCAGAATCCGGTAATTAATAACGAAATCTTTCGTAATGATTTACCTGACCTTTCGGTTTTGAAGGGGTAACTTTGCGGTTTGGCCCTCGGTTATTTACCGATAGGGGCCTCGTGTTATTTACCCGCATTATTAAGTCCCCGGTTTATTTATTAATTATATTGGAAAGCCTTAACTTTCACTGTTGACGCTTTTAACCCTTCTTCTACGAATTCGATCGTAACTTTCTCGTTTCATATCGAAACTTCGCGAAATTCATATATATTATTTAGTGAGGGTATAATACCGTTACAAGTCTTTGGAACGTTAAAGGGTCACTCAGAGGTATTATTAAACATGTTGACACAGTTAACCCCTGTAGTTTGTAATCTCTCACTTTCTTCCGCGTTTTGTTTTTGTACGATCTATAATTTATTCGTTTGAAGGTTTAAGCATTATTTAGGGATACTATAACAGTATATTTACCCTTGTTGACATTTATAACCCTCGAATTTATATACTTTCAAGGTTTGTCAAAATTAGTCCTTTATTTATTATAGATGCCACGTGTAAACAAATGACACGTGTTAACACATCATTGGACACAAAAATTCGAGGTGTTACATCCTCACCCCCTTAAAATAAATCTCGACCCGAGATTTACTCAAATAAATAGGGGTATTTTTTCTTTCATTGTAGCTTCGACTTCCCACGTATATTCAGGACCTCTACGAGCATCCCATTTGACTTTTACAATCGGTACGTGCTTTCTGCGAAGCTTCTTCACCTGTCGATCTTCAATCGACAAAGGTTTTTCTATGAACTTTAAGCTCTCATCTATATGCACATCTGTGTGTGGAATCACCAACGATTCGTCGGCGAAGCACTTTTTGAGATTGCAGATGTGGAACACATTGTGAATTCCATTGAGCTCTTCAGGCAAGTTCAACTTATAGGCGACTGATCCGACCCGTTCAATGACCTCAAAAGGTCCTATGTATCTCGGACTCAGTTTGCCTTTCTTGCCGAAACGCATCACCCCCTTCCAGGGTGACACCTTAAGTAATACTTTTTCACCCACTTCGAAGTGAAAATCCTTACGCTTTGGATCAGCGTAGCTCTTCTGCCTATCGCGGGCAGCCTTGAGACGTTCCCGGATCTGGACAATCTTGTCCGTCGTCTGGAAAACAATCTCTGGTCCCGATAATTGGACCTCTCCTACTTCCGCCCAACAAACAGGCGATCTGCATTTCCTACCATATAATGCCTCAAAAGGCGCAGCCTTTATGCTGGTGTGGTTGCTATTATTGTAGGAGAATTCGATCAGGGGTAGGTTTTTATCCCAGTTACCACCTAAATCGATCGCACATGCACGAAGCATGTCTTCTAGCGTTTGGATAGTACGCTCACTTTGACCGTCTGTCTGTGGATGGTAAGCCGTACTAAAGTTTAAACGCGTGCCCAAAGATTGCTGGAAACTTTTCCAGAAATGAGACGTGTATCTAGTATCCCTGTCGGAGATAATAGACACAGGTATGCCGTGTAAGGCTACAATCTTATCAACATAAAGTTGGGCTAACATATCGGAGCTATACGTCTCCTTGATGGGTAGAAAATGAGCTGATTTAGTCAGCCTATCGACTATGACCCATATTGTATCGTTTCCTTTCCTGGTTTTGGGTAACTTGGTTATGAAGTCCATAGTTACGCATTCCCACTTCCACTCGGGAAGTTCAGGCTGTTGTAGCAAGCCAGACGGCTTTTGGTGCTCGGCTTTGACTTGAGCACAAGTCAAGCACTTTGCTACGTGGGCGGCTACAGACTTTTTCAAGCCTATCCACCAATAATTTACCTTTAAATCTTGGTACATTTTGTCTGCACCCGGATGGACTGAGTATTTGGAACTATGGGCTTCCTGGAGAACAACATCTCGTAGTCCTCCATACATCGGAACCCATATACGTCCGTTCAGTCTCAAGATTCCATCCTTGCTAAGAGTCAACTGCTCCTCAGTTACTCCCAGCTTTTCATTTGGATAATTAGCTTCCAACACAGCCTCACGCTGTGCAGCTAATATCCTTTCCATCAAATTGTTCTTAACCTCAATGCTCTTGGCATTGATTCGAATGGGTTTTACCCTTTCCTTCCTGCTCAAGGCATCGGCGACTACATTCGCCTTGCCGGGATGGTACCTGATTTCACAGTCATAATCATTCAGGGTTTCCATCCAGCGGCGCTGTCTCATGTTCAACTCCTTCTGGTTGAACAAGTGCTGAAGGCTTTTGTGATCTGAATAAATCACAATTTAATACCATAAAGGTAGTGCCTCCATAACTTCAGCGCAAATACAACAGCACCCAACTCCAAATCATGGGTGGTGTAATTCTTTTCACGCACCTTTAATTGCCTTGAAGCATAGGCAATCACCTTGCCCTTCTGCATAAGCACACACCCCATGCCTGTGTGTGATGCATCGCAGTAAACTACGAATTCGTCTGCACCTTCTGGTAATGTCAGCACAGGTGCGTTGCTTAGCTTTTGCTTTAGTATTTCGAAGGACTCTTGCTGCTTCGGGCCCCAAATGTACTTTTCTTTCTTCTTGGTCAAGGAAGTCAAAGGCGCAGCAATCCTCGAAAAATTTTCAATAAATCTCCGGTAGTATCCTGCTAACCCCAGGAAGCTACGGATTTCGGTAGGCGTCTTTGGCTCTTGCCAGTTCATGACCGCCTCTACCTTAGCGGGATCCACTTGGATGCCACGCTCGCTCACAACGTGTCCTAAAAATTGAACCTCTCTTAGCCAGAATTCACATTTCGAGAATTTGGCGTAGAGTTTCTCACGCTGTAGTAATTCGAGAATGCAACAGAGGTGCATCTCGTGGTCAGCTTGGTTCTTTGAATAGATAAGGATATCGTCGATGAAAACTATGACGAATTTGTCCAAGTACGGCTTGCAAACGCGGTTCATGAGATCCATGAACGCAGCCGGTGCATTTGTGAGCCCAAAAGGCATCACTAGGAACTCGTGATGACCATAGCGAGTCCTAAATGCAGTCTTGTGTATATCTTCATCTCTGACCCTTAGCTGATGATAACCCGACCTTAAGTCGATCTTGGAGAAGTAGCTTGCTCCTTGCAGCTGATTGAATAGATCATCGATCCTTGGTAAAGGATATCTATTCTTTATGGTAACTTTATTCAGTTCTCTATAGTCGATGCACAACCGCATCGATCCGTCCTTCTTCTTTACAAATAGGACAGGAGCTCCCCAGGGAGATGAACTAGGTCTGATAAAACCTTTCGCCAGCAGTTCATCCAACTGGGTCCTCAGTTCTTTCATTTCCGTCGGGGCTAATCTGTAAGGTGCTCTTGCTATCGGAGCTGCTCCAGGAATGATGTCAATTCTGAACTCCACTTGTCTATCTGGTGGCAAACCAGGTAGTTCTTCAGGAAAAACCTCGGGGTATTCAGAAATGACAGGAAGATCCTCGATCTTCGGCTTTGGTTCTTCAATTATCACCTGAGCCATGTAAATTACACAGCCTCTGTTCAAACACCTTGAAGCTTTCAGCATAGATACGTCTTCGGGCAATCCGTAGTGCGTATCCCCTCGAATGGTAAGAGATTCACCACTCGGAGTCTTTAAGACTATTTGCCTCTTGCCGCAAATGATTTGGGCCTGGTTATGGGATAACCAGTCCATGCCTAGCACGATGTCAAAACCCGCAAGTTTGAAAGGAAGTAGAGATAAAGGAAAAGAATGGTTCCTAATGGACATTTCACATCCTTCTAGAACAGTAGAGACGGTTTCTATCGTGCCGTCTGCTAACTCTACTTCGTATTTCACGTCAAGGGTTTTGATTGGCATATTTAGTAGTTGGCAAAATTTCTGGTCTACAAAGGATTTATCAGCGCCAGAATCGAACAGTACTCTTGCAAATATATTATTTACGAGAAAAGTACCTGTAAGCACATTGTCGTCCTTAACCGTTTCCTTTGCATCCAAGCGAAAAACTCTCGCATTCGACTTCTTCGTCTCTTCCGCCTTCTTGGCATACTTCGGGCAATTACTCTTTATATGCCCCTTCTCATTACAATTATAGCAGGTTGCATCCTTTATCTTTTTGCACTCCACGGTCTTATGATCCTTGGACTTGCATAGCCCACAGGATGGAGTCTTTTGTTGCGACTGTGAACCAGACGCAAACCTACACTTCCCGGAGTGAGGTTTCTTGCAGACCTTGCAGTGAGGTCTTCCATCAGCTTGTCCCTCCTTCTTTGCCTCCGACCCTCTTTTGCTCTCACCGTTTCCACGGTGCTTTTTCCCAGACTTTCGTGAGGTATCATCCTCACGTTTTCGCTTTTCAGCCTCCTTGCTCCTTTGTGCCCTCAGACGGACAGCATCAAGTGTAAGAGACAAGGAGAGGTCAGTAACTGACCTGAAGGTCGTTGGCCTAGAGGCCTTTACGCTAGCCTTAATCGCCGGCTCTAAGCCCCCAATGAATCGGGCAATCCTTCTAGGTTCTGGTGTCACAAGATATGGCACCAGGCGTGACATAGTGTTAAAGCTTGTCAGATATGCTTGACAATCCAGGTTTGTCATCACTAGTGAGACAAAATCTGCCTCAATCTTCTCAACCTCGTGCTGAGGGCAGTAGTTTTCTTTTATGAGGGCAATAAACTCCCCCCCATGACATTTTGTATAAGGCAGACTTACCTGAAGCCTGCACCAGAGCTCTCCACCACGCCAGGGCCTCGCCCTTGAATGACTGGGACACAAACTTAACCACGTCCCTCTCAGCGCACCCGCTGATGTCCACTATCGTGTCCATCTCATCTAGCCAGGTGATACAGTCAACCGCACCTTTCTCCCCTGTAAATTCACGGGGCTTACATGATACAAAGTATTTGTAGGTGCAACCCTTAGCACTGGACGCATCGGTATATTCTCTATCGCGATGAACGCTGTGCTCAGTAGACGAATGTTTGTCGTCATCTTTCTTGGGTTCAGAGGGTGGTTTGGAGTGTGTCTTTGGTTTAGAGGGTGGTTTTGACACAGTTCTGCCTTGGGACTCAGTATGTTGACGATCAATAGCTGCCTGAACAGCATTGTCAATCAGAGCCTTCAGTTGTGCGCCTGTCAAATGCACTGACGCATTGTCATAGTCATCTTCATTTGTGTGGCTGTTCTCTCCATTGGGATCTGCCATTGTAACTTGAATCTGTTACAGAAGATAACAAAATTTTAATTTAGGATATTATTATATAATTGTCTTTTATGACAATTTGTCAACCATGGTACAGAGACCATATTTGGTTAACTTATTATTTCATTACATATTAGGATCTGAATATATCCTATTTTAACTATATAAATAGTATTGGCGGCATAAAGCCTAATCATGATAGTGTTTTATAATATTAGCCGAGATTCCAGAGAATCAAAGGTATAGAGACTTGAACCGTAGTTCTTTTATCTCTTTCTGACAGAGAGTCATAGACTACCACTGCCTTTGGTCGTTATAAAACAATTATTTCGGCCCATAGGCACTACACCTCTGATGGATGTTTTAGTATGGTTGGCCCGTAGACACTACATCTCTAATGGATGTTTTAATAATATTGGCCCGTAGGCACTACATCTCAAATGGATGTGTTTTAATAAGGTTGGCCCGTAGGCACTACATCACTAACGGATGTTTTAATAATATTGGCCCGTAGGCACTGCATCACTAATGGATGTCTTTATAATACTGGCCCGTAGGCACTACATCACTAATGGATGTTTTAATAATATTGGCCCGTAGGCACTGCATCACTAATGGATGTCTTTATAATACTGGCCCGTAGGCACTACATCACTAATGGATGTTTTAATAATATTGGCCCGTAGGCACTGCATCACTAATGGATGTCTTTATAATACTGGCCCGTAGGCACTGCATCACTAATGGATGTCTTTATAATACTGGCCCGTAGGCACTGCATCACTAATGGATGTCCTTATAATACTGGCCCGTAGGCACTGCATCACTAATGGATGTCTTTATAATACTGGCCCGTAGGCACTGCATCACTAATGGATGTCCTTATAATACTGGCCCGTAGGCACTGCATCGCTAACGGATGTTTTAATAGTATTGATCACCTTTATTGGTGATTTAACCCACGATTTATAATCATTTAGTGGGGTTTGAAATCCTTAAAGGATTGTTGTATAAGAATGGCGTGCGTGATTTTAACGAATCACATCTGCCATGAATGTTAACATGCGTACAGAAGTTAACAGGGAATTTAGAATCTTTTCAATTAGGTCGTACCATCTTGGCTGGATCTTAAAAGACACCAAGCTAGGTTTCACCTTTTAAGATTCTTTATTTAGGCAGATCAATATAAAAGGAATGGTTTTGATTTATTTTTATATATATTAAAACAAAACTCATAACATACATTCCATAATATCAAATACAATTACATATTGCCCCAAACGGGTCTTTCAAATAGTACATACCTTCACAGAGGTTTTTTTTTTTAAAAATAAGTGACAAGTCCACGCAGGGACTAATACAAGATAGGCGTCCATGCAAGGACTAAAGATAAGTCCACGTAGGGACTGAAATACGATAAGTTGTCCGCGCAGGGACTTATTTCAAAGTAGAAATTACAGTAGTACTACTATTAAGGGCTAGTGGTCACGTTTCTTCTTTTTGCCCTTTAGTAGGTTCGCCAAGCCTTTGAGAAATCCTCGGTGGCTTTTCTTTTCTTCCTCGAACTCTCTCTCCACACGATCTAGTCGATGGAGTATTTCTTCCTGTTCAGGAGGAGAGAAACGTGGTTGTTGCGCTTGATGCGGAACTGGAGGTCTGGGAGGTATTGGATACCCATGAGCTGAGTAGTCCGGTGGTCCCATGTTTCCATGTGCTCCGTCAGGGTAGCGCGCATTATATCTTGCCGACACCACATATGGTTCGCGCTCATAGCCGTAGTTGTATTGTGCTTGTGACGGTTCGAACGGGTTGTAAGCCGTTGGACCTGTGTAAGCTGGTATGGGTTGGTCATACCCAAATGGTGGCGAATTTCGTGCAGCTGGTGCGGAGTTCGCCTCCTGTATAGGACTTGAAGGTCCTTCTTCTTGTAGTGGCGGATAGTGGCTACTACTAGAATGTCGAGGAGTGCTGAAGTGGATACCCCCTCCTCCTCGTGTAGACATACGAGCATTTGTCCTCCTACGCCTCGGCGGATCAGGTATTACTGGTTGTGCCGGTGGCGGAGGTGGTGGCGTAACTGCCTCAAAGCGTGAATCCTCAGAGGGATCCTGTGGATGTCTCGGTTGTTGAGATGTCTGTTGAGGTGGTGTGTAGTACCATTCATGTCGGTCAAACATCGCTTGGAAACTGTCAGGTCCTTGATAGGGCGTTCCATGGAAGGATGACCCATCAGAAACTTCTATCGGATGCGTGGGCGTACCACGAGCTGGTTCAGTTGGATCCTCATCCTCCTCCATGGGATCTTCCGAAAAGTGGTCTTGTGGCCCTAGTGGAACAAAACCTGAAGGTTCCTGTATGTAGTCAGCCGGATTAAACTGACCTATGTAGTATGGAGTAGGGTCGTCGTAATTTCGGTGCGATATCGAACGTTGTAGAGGTATGAAGGAAGGTTGTGGGTTGTTGGGATCATTTTCTGAATCTGGCCCAAAGGAGTGCCAGTAGGATGGCGTCGAGCTGTGCGAAGTGGAATGCCTCGCGGGTTCGTAAAGATCTCTTCGTCGTTGTGGCTCTTCGCTCCGTGTCATCGAAGGATGTCTTGTACCAGATGGTCCAGCTTCTTGATCGTGATGTGTCACGATTTCTCCTCGGCCTCTACGTCCCCTTCCTCTTCCTCGGAATATAACAGGTGGCATTTTCCTGGTCCAAAACTTATTAAAAATCAATCGAAAATAAAGACAAAAAGGAGTAATAATCCGAATTTGTCCTAAGTTATTGTCTAGACTCAAGTATGTGCAATTGTGTCACTGAGATTAAACACAATAGGATAGTGTTTAATTCACTCAATGTTGAGCTCTGATACCAACCTGTCACACCCCGATTTCCACGTGTCTCACCGGTGGGCCCGGTGGGGGATTACCGTGACGATGTTGGCAACAATATAGTCAAACCACACAATTATATAATGCACAGCGGAAGCATAAGATAAATATATATATTTCAACCTCTGGTGATAATATCAATGTATTACAGAAGTTGAATATCCACAGTGGATCGTAAATAATCATAAAGTATTGTTCCATCAGATACTGCAATCAAGCTTGCGAGGCTTATCCCGACGCTAGGGAGCTAATACCAGCCAATTTACGTTTAGGTACCTGCACTTAATCTTTTTGGGGAAAATACGTCAGTTTACACTGGTAAATACATTCAACTGACACATTTGAAAATGTTTAGTAAAATTTATTTGAATGCACAGGGCACAAACTCTTTTATAACTTGGGAAAATTCATAATGATCTTGTGAACGTTTTACATGTTCTTTTATGCGTTCAGTAGCCCGGGTCGTGCCGGGTTAAAGATTTATAGACACACCACGTTTGCGTAAAACCGTAGTACAAAAACCAACGGCTACGTCTTTTAATTTTAATGTCGACACTTTATACCGGGTGTACGCCTACACCGGGATGTCGATGGTCGTGGCCATTTCGTAAAATGATGCCAAGGATATCCGGGACAACGGTCATTAAACCCCCCAAAGGCTTATAAGCAACAAAACTGTTTAAATGAGCCAATCATATTTAATCAATTAACCACCTAAGCGATGGAATTATATAATGCTCAATCAAGCGGTATTAATATACCGTAACCCAAGCCCATATAGGGGAAATAAGTTAAAGTATTTACCTTTGCAAGTATAAATCCTTAATTTAGATCAAGTCACCGATAGCTTTTACTGGGGCTCCTAATCTGGAACGAAGGTTTTAATTAACCTCTTAGAATCCTAACGGTCCTTGTATTAGCCGTAGCTTAAACCGGTTGATTCCGATATATAGATATGGTTAATTCGCACGAAAAGGCGAAAACCGAGAATGGAGTATGATTTGGATCCAACAAGTTCAGTGACTTGTTTTATATGGGTTTATAGTTCATACTCTGGATTTTGGGGTTCAAATAATATAATTTGACCCATATCGGCTATTGCACGAAAACTAGTTCCATGAGCCGTACCGTGTGCGCAAATAGGCGAAACGGTTAACCATAAGAGTCGCACGCTCATTTCCTAAGTCAATATGCCTTAAAAGTATTTTGGTATCAGTAGGATACCTTCCGTGACGCCCGTAACGAGTTTAAGTTAGTATTATGCCCCGTAGGGGCTTTTCGGTCATTTTAAAGACTTTAAAATGGCTTTTCGAGTTCTACAGGAAATCTGAGTTTCCCGAACAGCTTATAAAGCTTAAAATACTTTATTTATTATTTAAAATCAGTAGCAACTGGAATCGGGTCAAAAGACCTTGTAGAACTCATGTTTTGGCCGAAAAGGGCATATTCGGTATTTACCGAACCGTAGCCATAACCGCAGGTTATGAGCAAGGTAAAAATTATTAAAAATCTTTAAAATTCCCAAAATATTATTTTACCACAGTGGGTAAAAGTTTTGGTGACGAAAACTTGGGTTAGATGGGCGTTATGCTAATTGCGCCGTTAATTACAAAACTTTCTTAAAAGTGCGCCTTTTAGCATAACTCTCATTCTAGGCCTCGGATTGACGTGAAACTTTAAGGACATGCTTATAATTTATCAAGCAAGGTTTTGGTCCGTTCACGTGTCCGAAATACTCGTTTTAATTTTAAAAGGCCGTTACGGTCAACTTTTAGGCGAATGACGGAAATACGTAAAAGACTCGGATAACTCATGAACCGACCACAGAGGCGTATACCAACATGTGACCTGGTCCTAAGAGAGTCCTAAGGTATATTTATACCTCACTAAAACGGGTCAGAACTGAAGTCAAAGCAAAAGTCAAACTTATGCGACTTTCGGCTCCGAACCGGTTCAATATAGTAAATGATCGATTCAAACGAGCGCAAACAGGTTTATATACTTATTATCATATTTTATGATTGTCAAAACAGGTTCCATAACATATACATTACAGATTATGCATAAATCGCTAAAATAGCTTTCTGTTGACTTTTTAACCGCACGTTTGACTCGACATTTGACATAGTTAGAGTGGTGATCAGGGGGAACCATTTTAGAGGTTTATTACCCACGTAAATACCAACTCATAACCACTTTTGATTCGTCATAAGACTGAACCATTACTGATTTATTTTAATGTCAAACCGTATTTACGACGGTTTGGTTTTTAGCTAAATACTAAGCAAATGTGGAACCACAAAGGTTGAATTACTTACAGAAGCTTAAGAGAAGACTTAAGAACACAGGGGAATGCTTTAGAGCTCTTGGAATGATCAGATGAGTGAGTTTTGAATGTGATGAATGTTGTGAGCACAATGGTGCTATTTATAGCCAAGAACAAGGCCTAAAATCATTACACAACATGCTACTACTGATCATGATGATGGGTAGGTGTCCCCTGAGTGATATGGGTCAATTGTAGGGTGCCCATGCCTCATTGATTGAGGTTTGATCGTTCAAATGGTCCAAAGGCCAAGTAGTTACAACAATTCTGCATCTGGGCACTTTACGCGACCCGCATGGGAGTTCCCATGCACTTTAACGCGGGTCGCCTAAAGTTTAAATATTAGGCGTGTTATTTAGGAGGCTCGCGGCCCGCTTACACTTAAGCCTAACCTTCACGCGGGTCGCGAGAAGTCTGTTTTTCAGATTTTTAAAATCTTTTGTCATGATTATCAGAATCCGGTAATTAATAACGAAATCTTTCGTAATGATTTACCTGACCTTTCGGTTTTGAAGGGGTAACTTTGCGGTTTGGCCCTCGGTTATTTACCGATAGGGGCCTCGTGTTATTTACCCGCATTATTAAGTCCCCGGTTTATTTATTAATTATATTGGAAAGCCTTAACTTTCACTGTTGACGCTTTTAACCCTTCTTCTACGAATTCGATCGTAACTTTCTCGTTTCATATCGAAACTTCGCGAAATTCATATATATTATTTTAGTGAGGGTATAATACCGTTACAAAGTCTTTGGAACGTTAAAGGGTCACTCAGAGGTATTATTAAACATGTTGACACAGTTAACCCCTGTAGTTTGTAATCTCTCACTTTCTTCCGCGTTTTGTTTTTGTACGATCTATAATTTATTCGTTTGAAGGTTTAAGCATTATTTAGGGATACTATACAGTATATTTACCCTTGTTGACATTTATAACCCTCGAATTTATATACTTTCAAGGTTTGTCAAAATTAGTCCTTTATTTATTATAGATGCCACGTGTAAACAAATGACACGTGTTAACACATCATTGGACACAAAAATTCGAGGTGTTACATAAACGTCATCTCTAAAGGCGGCTATACTGACCAACGGTCTGGATTCCGTGATGTAGACACCGAAGCGCTCCTTGATGCGGCCGTTGCCTCCTTTTATGACACGTCTCTCTCTTGTGTGGAGAAGTTGGCCGAATGTTTAGAGGCCGCGGATTATGTAGACCGGTTGCGAATGCTATATGCCGACGCAGAAGAGGAAAATCCTGCTGGTGGTGGCCAAGATGGCGCGGGTACCAGTGGTACAAAATAGGACTTAGGTTGGCCTGTGTGCCCCTTTTTTGTTTTCCTCTTGTATATATTGGAAACTTTATGTAAATCCATTATGCACCGCGTGGGTGCCTGAATTTTTTGAATATAAAGTTTGTTGTTCAATTTGTACAAGTGTTTTTACTTCTTGCATGATTGAACATGTGTATGTGGGACTCTACCCATTGTGAATGGGTTAAGTATACTCCATACCGTTGTCGTATGAGTATGCGTCAATTTCATTGTTTGCCTTATTAGGGTTTAGGAATTGTGTAAGTTTTGAAAAAACTTGTCCAGAACTCTACCCATTGTGAATGGGGTTGAGTATACTCCATACCGTTGTCGTATGAGTATGCGTCAATTCCCTTGTGCGCCTTGTTAGGTTTTAGGAGTTGGGTAAGTTTTGTAAAAACTTGTCCGGAACTCTACCCATTGTGAATGGGGTTGAGTATACTCCATACCGTTGTCGTATGAGTATGCGTCAATTCCCTTGTGCGCCTTGTTAGGTTTTAGGAATTGTGTAAGTTTTGTAAAAACTTGTCTATCCAGCCGGATAGACACTTAATATTCTGCCTTTTGCTGGCCTATTACAATATTTGTGTGTGGTTAACACTTTGTGTGGGTATCGCGAATGAAGTTTTTGCCAATCTGTTTTTGCGGATACCGCAAAGTGGAACACGCATTTGTAATAGTAGTAACAAACAATATTGCATTGAATTTCTCGTTTATTTATTTGCAAATGGCCTGCGGCCCGATAGGTTACATGAAAATGTAAAAACATGGCTTACATGTAACAGCGTCTAAGCTGTTGTGCAATCCATGTACGTGCGATAGGTTCGCCTTCTAACGTTTGTAACTTATACGTGCCTTTGCCCAAGACCTCATTGATGAGGTAGGGTCCTTCCCACTTGGGGGCAAGTTTTCCTGGGCGCTCAGCATTAGATGCTTCGTTGTCGCGGAGGACGTAGTCTCCCGGGTTGAAAGTACAAACGCGGACGCGTGAGTTGTAGTACTTTTCAAGTTTGGATTTGTACTTGGCCTCGTTGATGGCCGCGTTTTCACGCCTTTCTTCCAAGAGGTCCAAGTCAATCCTGCGTTCCATAATGTTGTCTATTTTTTCAATAGCCAACATTCTGGGTGAGGGTATGCCTACTTCCGCGGGGATCACTGCTTCTGAGCCATAAACTAAGCTGAAAGGTGTCTCTTCATTGCTCGTTTTTGGGCTTGTGCGGTGAGCCCATAAGATGCTTGGGAGTTCATCGACCCAGCCACGCCTGGCTGTTCCCAACCTTGCTTTGATGCCTTCGACTAGACTTTTGTTGATACTCTCAACCTAGCCATTCCCTTGCGGATGCGCCACAGATGAGAATATGTGTTCAATGTGTAGTTCTTCTAGCCATTTTTGAAATTCATCGGCAGTAAAGTTGGTGCCGTTATCGGTAACGATACACATTGGTAGACCGAAACGGCAGATGATGTGTTCCCAAATGAATTTCCTTGTTATCATAGCAGTGGTTGAGGCGAGCGATTTCGCCTCTACCCATTTTGTGAAGTAATCAACCGCTACTATGATAAATTTGACCGCACCTAGTGCGTCTGGGAAGGGTCCGATCACGTCGATTGCCCATTTCTGAAAGGGCCATGCGGTGGTGACCGGGACCAAGTTGTTCTTGGGGCGCAAAGTTTTTGGAGCATGTCATTGACAGTTAATACATTTGCGCAACTCTTTGACGGTGTCCAGGTGCATGCCGGGCCAGTAATACCCAGCATTCATGATTTTGGCCACTACCATGCGTGGTCCTGCGTGTATGCCGCATATTCCCTCGTGTATCTCTCTGATGAGGTATGTGGCATCCTGGGGGTTGACGCATCGTAGGAGTGGCCCTAGGTATGATTTACGGTATAAGATACCGTCTCCCATTTGATAATGGCACGCATTGTATTGTAGCTTGCGTGCCTCTGACTTGCTTTCGGGAGTCACACCTGACTGCAAATATGCAATAATTGGTGTCATCCAAGATGTTGTGCCGTATTGGATAACATTGACCTGGCGCAGGGGTACCAAAGGATTCTGCAGAATTTCGATGCGTATCTCCTTTGCCAGGTGTTGGAAGCTAGTGGATGCAAGTTTTGAGAGTGTATGTGCGGATTTGTTTTCACTTCCGTTAATATGTCAGATATTGAATGAAGTGAACTTTGATGTTAGTTGCAGGGCTTGCTCGAGGTAGAGGATCATGATATCCCCCTTTGCGGCATAGTCGCCGCGTATCTGCCCTGCGACCAACAAAGAGTCGACGTGTGCTTCCAAATGTTGCACGCCGAGTTTGACTGCTTAAACGTAGTCCTGCCAGTAGGGCCTCATATTCTGCCTCGTTATTTGTGCTTTTGAAATCAAGGTGGATTGCATATGTAAGTTCTTGGCCATCAGGGCTGACGAGTCGCAGACCTGCGCCTGCACCTTCCTCGTTGGAGGCACCATCAGTAAAAAGTGCCCAAGTTTCGGAGGAAGATGGTGTTGGCGTGGGATTTTGTGCTTCTTCGCATTCTTGAATGCGATTGGCCGGTACCTCGGCGGCGAAATCAGCTAAGACTTGGCCTTTAATCGCGGGGCGTGGTTTATAGTTCAGCGTGTGTGCGCCCAGCTCGATTGCCCATTTTGCTAACCTCCCAGAAATGTCAGGTTTGGATAGGATCGGACCGATCCTGTAATTGGTTAGCACCGTGATGACATGGTTTGCGAAGTATCGTCGCAACCGTCTTGATGTGTGTACTAGTGCTAATACCAATTGTTCTTTCTTTAAACAGTTCCGCAGGGTCTTGATGAAAGGATATGACTTAGCTGCATGGTTGGCTAAGAATCTATTTAGTGCGGCTAGCCTGCCGGCCAGCCGTTGCATTTCTTTCATCGTTGAAGGCGAGGGCATGCGCTTGATCGCCTGAACCTTTTCCGGGTTTACCTTGAATCCATCTTTGGTTACGATGAATCCAAGGAATTTGCCTTCTTCCATTCCAAACGAGCATTTCCCTGGATTGAGCTTTATGTTAACGCTTCGCAGAGTTTGGAATGTTCGTTCAATATCAGTGAGCATGGTATCTTCCTCCATGCTCATGACGACTAGATCGTCCATGTAGATTTCGACACTTTTGCTTATTTGTCCGCGGAAAGTGTCGTTCATCAGTTTTTGATAGGTTGCGCCCGCGTTGCGCAACCCAAACGGCATTTTTGTATAACAGTAATTCCCGATGGGAGTGCGGAATGCTGTTTTGTCTTCATCCTCGACTGCCATCTGTACTTGGTGGTAGCCTTTATAACAATCGAGGAAACACTTCCATCTGAAAGGTGCGAGGTTATCGACTTTTTCGTCGATTTCTGGAAGTGCGTAACAATCCTTGGGACAGGCTTCGTTGAGGTCTTTGTAATCGACGCACATGCGCCAGCCCCCGGATGGTTTCTCTACCATGACTGGGTTGGATAACCAAGTCTGGTATTTAACTTCCCGCAGGATGCCTGCGGAGAGCAGTTCTTCCACCTGCTCATGCATCGCCTGGTTTTTAGCGGATCCAAGGTGGCGTTGGCCTTAGATCACCGGCTTAATACCTGGCATGGTATTTAAGCAATGCTGCGCGATTTCACGCGGGACCCCAGTCATGTCTACGGGTGTCCACGCGAAAATGTCTTGATTCCTGAAGAGAAGCTGCTTCAGGTGCGCTTTGGTGTTAGCGGACAAAGCGTGGCCCAACGTAACCTTTTGTTCTGGGTATCTCGCATTGAGAACCCATTTTTCTGGTTGGTTGTTGGGGGTAGGCCTTGCTATCTTGGTCGGACGTATTTCGTCCGACATCAAGACGTCTCTGCGTGCATAGATTATCGCGACCCCCGTTTCGGTTGGGAAACCGATAGCAGAGTGGGGTACGGACGTAATCATATTGAAATCACCCTGGGATTCTCTCCCAAGGAGTACGTCATATTTGGAAGTATGAGGTAAAACCATGAAGTTTACCTCTTCTATTCGTGTGTGCCTTCCGCTGGTAAGGCACTGATGCATGTGTAGTGTAATATATTTTTGATCTATATATTTTAAGCCCTTTTTACACTTTTAGCCAAGTTTTAAATTATAAAACATGATATTTACTAACACTAAACACACATATGGGCAAGTGCACCCATCGTGGACGTAGTATAGTGTTGGTAAGATACCGAGGTCGTCCAAGGACACAAGAGCTTTTAGTACCGGTTTATCCTCAACGTCTAATCAAATCAAAATGTTAGAAAAGGTTTTTAAACTAAGAAAATAAAAACTAACTAAATGCTGAAAAATAAAAATAAAATAAAAACAGATAGACAAGATGAATCACTTGGATCCGACTCGTGTATTAGTATAACCTTTGATTATTTTCGCACTTTTGCACTTGTTTAAGAGATTATCTTAGTTATTGTAGTAGGCCCCTCTTTTAAAGGCAACGTTACCCTCAACCCAGTAGTTTGAGTCAGCAAGGGTACAATCCTAAAGGGTTGGATTATTGGAAGATAATGAATTAAGTTATTAATGCAAATTATGGTAGGCCCCGCTTTTGGCGGTGACGTTACCCTCGACTAAGTAGTCTGAGTCAGCCGGGTTATAGTATTAATAGTAGTTAACTTATGAGGGGGTCAAAGAGTTTGGATCCCCGCCATCCAATACCTATGGGCATTGAAGGAGATCCTACTAAATTTGACCCAGGTTCCTTGCAGGACCTCTAAACGTTGAACAAGGGCAAGACCCTTACCAAACCGTTCCCTTAACCCCCGACCAGGTAGCCAACATACCTCCATATAGACCGTGGAGATATGAATGGTGAAAATCTTTTATTTTATATAGACAGTAAAATAATGCCAAGACACCACGGACAAACGATAAGGAAAGATCACCTTCAACATAAGCAACTAGTTATTAAAGTCATTAATACAAAACCAAATAAAAAGTGCAAAAGATTAAAAATAAAAAGTATTATACTAAACACTTGTCTTCACCAAGTGATGTAAGAGACTTAGGCAAACATGGCCTTGATTGTCAAGAACTCTTACGATCAATCTTGGATCCCGAGACGACTCACACACTCTATGATGGACAATGGATGATGGTGGTGGATGATGGTGTTATGGTGGTGGTGGGTGGTGGATGAAGTCTCAGAGAGGTGGTGTGCCAATGGATGAGTTGCAATGAAACCAAGCACTCCTATTTATAGGCTGAACAGAAGGCTGGGCACGGCCCCGTGTCCGCTGGACACGCCCCCGTGCCTGTCTGACACTCTCTCTCTTCATTAATTGTAATTCGCAATTACAATTAATGCGCCTGCTGTACTTTCGCCACGCCTCCGTGTCCGCTGGACACAGCCCCGTTGTGGGCAATAGAAGCTTCTATAGGTTTGTCTTTTCTGCTGCTTCTTGGGCACGGCCCCGTGCTGGCTGAGCACGGGGCGTGTTCAGTCTTCTGTCTTCTCTATTTTGCTTGGGAGGATCGGGCAATCCACTTATGTTCCTTTTCTTGTATTTATGTTAGATTTAGCTGTCTTTTTGCTTCTTTTGTGAATTTGAGCTCATTTAATCCTGAAAATATAAAAGGAAGACAAAAGCACTCTTTTTCCAACATTAGTACTCAAAAAGGGTTAGTTTTATGCCTCATTTGATGTAATTTATATGTTGCATTTTACACACATCAAATACCCCCACACTTGAACTTTTGCTTGTCCTCAAGCAAAACTCTTTAATATGTGGCTTACACTCCCAAATGGAATGGGTAGAAGAGAAGGTTTTGGCTTGTCATAGAGTGTCGGGAATCCAAGATTTTTTTTGGGTTTTATTTTTATTTATTTACAATCCTATTCGTTATGATTTGTTTAGAATGTTTCATAGGAAAAATTACTTATTTGGGCATAACATGCCTTTAAAATTCTATTTATATACAAGTTCACATACCTCACGGGAGAAATCACTCACACTCGGCCGAAGGTGTATTTTTAGTGAATCACTCGAGAGCGGCATGGAACTTGTTCCTACCATAAGCTTGCCAAGCAATCAATCCTCCTCCTTTTTAACTTGTTACCTTTGTAAATATCAAGAGGACTTTTT
Organism: Helianthus annuus; assembly: GCF_002127325.2. Classification (NCBI taxonomy): domain Eukaryota; kingdom Viridiplantae; phylum Streptophyta; class Magnoliopsida; order Asterales; family Asteraceae; genus Helianthus; species Helianthus annuus. The sequence continues at coordinate 40,659,611 of NC_035438.2, forward strand.
TGGGTAAAGGCTTGGGCTAAAGGTGGATGAATGGGTTAGTGGAAAAGGGCGAAAAGCGTAAAAAGCGTCGGTTTTCGTAAAACACTTTGTTTTAGTGAATTTTTATTTCGAAGTATTTCTTCAAACAAGCTTTTGTTTCAAGAGCTTTGTTTGTTTATTTCTATCTTCATTTCATCATTTTTTTTAGTCACACTCACAAAAACCGAGCTTGTTACTAAAATAAAAGGTAAAAATAAAAAGGGTTTTGTTGGGTAAAAGGGTTTTAGGGTAAAGAAATGAAAGGTTTAGGCTCAAAGGGGTTAACTAGGGGGATTTTGGGTAGGTGGTAAAAAAATGAAAAATAATGGTGTGGAAAGAAAAAGGGTTAGTCCTAATGCCTCCATCATTTACTTACTTGGGTTTAAGTTGGTAAGGACCGGGAATGAATTGTCGTGGCAAGTTCTAGAGTCGTAAAAACCAAGCGGCTATTCACACAAGAAACGAAAAATGAGCATTTAGTCTAAAGATGTAAATTTGTATGCTCAATAAAGGCTCAAAACTCACTTTTTGTGGGAATGGGTTTTTCTATGTGATCAAGTATATATAATCAAATTTTAACTAAGCTTGTCATGCCGTTTCGTAATTTCCGTATGTTGGTTCTTTTTATCACGACGCTCTCGGTTGTAAATTTGTAAAAATATAACCTTATTAATCTTAGGATTCCTAACTTAAACTTTAGACAAGTAAAAAAATGAGAACTTTTTTTTTTTTTTTTTGAAAAAATTTGGGGTGTTTAGCGGTTCCAATAGAGTTTTGTGTAAGGCTTGTTATTAGGACTTGCAAAATTTCAAGGTTTTAGCATCTCCCCCACACTTAAATTACACATTGTCCTCAATGTGTCCCAAAAATAAATTTTTAGGTTGATTAGATGTGTAATATGGTGTTAAAAGCAAAGATTTTATGTTACTGGCAGTCTGGACACGGCCCCGTGGGGACCGGACACGGCCCCGTGTTCAGGTGCCAGTAACGAAAATTAAAGAAAAGAAACAGAAGCCTGGACACGGGGGCGTGTTTGGTGAACACGACCCGTGTCCAGTTACCTGAACTGGGCGTTTTCCTGCAGGGGGTTCAGCACGGGGTCGTGTTGGTTGGACACGGCCCGTGTTGAACCTTTTGTATTGGAGAAATTGATGTCGGGTTGCCTTGTTCTTGTGCATGGGTCCATGTTTCTCGTTCCCCTTTTCATCCTTTACCACCATGAGTGTGTTTTATTTCTGCAAATTAAAACTAAAAGATTAAACTAAACTAAGGATAGTTCCGCGGAATGCCTCCGTGGTGCGCCACATTTATAAGGGTCCTTGGCTAGACCCAATGTGCGGTTATATATTTTCTGAGTGGGATGTTTGGCATCCCATGTTGCACCGTCGGAGAGCAGCATCCAAACTCGAATCAATAACCTTCATGTAGTTGACCGGGTCGTCGTCCTCTATTCTCTTCCCAACCCCGAATTGTACTTCATCATCTCCTTACCTTAGGCTGAGCGTTCCGTCATTCATGTCGAGTATGACAAAATCTGCCGGATAGACAAATTTGTTTACCTTTACTATGACGTTTTCGATGACACCTTGTGGGAATTTGACGGATCGATCAGCAAGTTGTATGCTCATTTTTGTAGGACTCGTTGTTCCTAGACCGAGTCTTTTAAACATTGATGAAGGCATGAGGTTAATGCTTGCCCCAAGGTCGGCTAGTGCATTACGAACGGGGGAGTCCCCGATCGAGCAGGGAATCGTGAAGCTTCCGGGATCGATTTTCTTTTAGGGAAGTTTGTTGAGTACGAGGGCAGAGCACTCTTCGCCTAAGTTAACTAATTGCAAGGTTTCAATTTTCTTTTTATGAGTGAGGAAGTCCCTCATGAACTTAGAGTATTTGGGCATTTGGGTTAGGACATCAATAAAAGGAATATTGACATGCAATTATTTTAATAGACTTTCGAATTTTGCGAATTGCTCATTGGTCTTTTGACGAATTAACCTACCGGGGTACGGAACTCGAGGAGCCTTGGTAGGCTCTGATGATTGAGGGGAGTTCTTCTCCTGCGGAGGCGGGGGTATAGTCTCTTCTGTCGGCGGTGGTGCTTCCGCAGGCCCCACGGTGCGGTTTCGTAATGTGATGAGATGAACTTGCGCTTTCGGGTTTGTTTCGGTATTGCTTGGTAATGCACCTTGTGGTCTCTCGGAAAAATTTTGAGCTAGTTGATTTAATTGTTTTTCTATGTTTTGAATACTAGCTTGTTGGTTTCTAAATTTGATTCTAATTGTAGAAACCTTTCCGAGTTTTTCTTTTCAGCGTCGGAGATGAGGCGAGATACAGTATCTTCAAGCCTTTCTCGTCCACCTTGTTGTTGAGTGAAATTTTGTGACTCATTTCTTGGTTGTTGAAAGTTTGTTCCTTGGGTTTGTTGGTTACTACTATTGTCGGGCTCTCTCCAACCAAGGTTAGGGTGGTTTCGCCATCCTTGGTTGTAAGTGCCTGTTGGGGGAACCCAACGGCCTAGGTCTATTGTCAATGTAGCTTACCGACTCTTGTTGATCGTCTGTTTCTTTCATACAACTCCAATTTTCATGTGGCCCACCACACCCTTCACAAGCCATAATCGAGACTGTTTTTGTCATTTCCAATTTTTTTATCTTTGAAGAAAGAGCCTCGATTTGGGCTTGTAAAGAAGTGCTCTCATCAACCTTATGGGTGCCCGGGGCAATAGATTTATTGCCTCGGGGAGTGTGCCACTGAAAATTGGTTTGAGCAATTTCCTCAATTTGGTTATATATTTCATGCGGGCGGTGATTACCTAAAAGTCCCCCGGAGCTAGAATCAAGTGTCTGCCTTGTGTGTGGCAACAACCCATTATAGAAAGTGGATACTTGTTGCCATATCGCAAGGCCGTGATGTGGACACTTTCGCAATAGCTCCTTGAACCTTTCCCAAGTTTCATATAAGGATTCCTCGTCCTCTTGTGAATATGTATTAATTTCAGTCATTAATTTAGCCGTTTTAGCGGGAGGGAAATACTTATATAGAAATTTTCGGGCTAGTTCATCCCAGGTGTTTACCGATCCAGCTAGGAGGGCGTTGAGCCAAGCTTTTGCTCGGTCTTTTAGTGAGAAAGGAAACATTCAAAGGCGGATGGCGTCATTTCATGCTCCATTGATCCGAAAGGTATCACATATTTCTAAGAAATTACTAATATGTAGATGGGGATCCTCGTCCGCAAGCCCATGGAAGGTTGCGGAGTTTTGGAGCATTTGTATCAAATGCGGCCGAAGTTCGAAGTTATTGGCTTCAACATTCGGTGCGTTGATAGCGGCGCCTAGGTTACCTACGGTGGGTCGTAGATAATCCATGAGGGTACGTTGGTCCGCCATTGGAAGTGGATTCCCCGAAACTTTCTCTTGGTTCTTGGCTTTTAGTCTTTTTCTGAGAAAGCGTTCGGGTTCTTCTAGAGGTTCTTTGATGTCCTTATTGGAACTGGAGCTCATACACTACGTAGGGGTGACGTCTGGTTCCAAGTCCTGCAATAAAAACAGAAAAGAATGCTGGTCAGAAGGTTCACCACGGCCCCGTGCTCAGTGAACACGGTCCGTGGTCGGAGTTACAGTGATTGTTTTCCAGATCCCAGTTACTGGAGAGTTGGGCACGGCCCCGTGTTGCACCGACACGGCCCCGTGGTCAGCCTTCTGTAACTTGGAAAACTAAAACTGCCAGTAACAATGCTGGGCACGGCCCGTGTCCGACCAGGCACGGCCCGTGCTGAGCTCTGCAGAAGCTGAAAAACTAAGAAAAATCCTAAAAAAAAGAAAAAATAAAAATATGATTAGGCCGTTGATTCCTAACTTTCTTAAAATCCTTTTGTCCCCGGCAGCGGCGCCAAAAACTTGATGCGTGTGTAGTGTAATATATTTTTGATGTATATTTTAAGCCCTTTTTACACTTTTAGCCAAGTTTTAAATTTATAAAACACGATATTTACTAACACTAAACACACATATGGGCAAGTGCACCCATCGTGGACGTAGTATAGTGTTGGTAAGATACCGAGGTCGTCCAAGGACACAAGAGCTTTTAGTACCGGTTTATCCTCAACGTCTAATCAAATCAAAATGTTAGAAAAGGTTTTTAAACTAAGAAAATAAAAACTAACTAAATGCTGAAAAATAAAAATAAAATAAAAACAAAATAAAAACAGATAGACAAGATGAATCACTTGGATCCGACTCGTGTATTAGTATAACCTTTGATTATTTTCGCACTTTTGCACTTGTTTAAGAGATTATCTTAGTTATTGTAGTAGGCCCCTCTTTTAAAGGCGACGTTACCCTCAACCCAATAGTTTGAGTCAGCAAGGATACAATCCTAAAGGGTTGGATTATTGGAAGATAATGAATTAAGTTATTAATGCAAATTATGATTGGCCCCGCTTTTGGCGGTGACGTTACCCTCGACTAAGTAGTCTGAGTCAGCGGGGATATAGTCCTAAATAGCCGGGTTATAGTATTAATAGTAGTTAACTTATGAGGGGGTCAAAGAGTTTGGATCCCCGCCATCCAATACCTATGGGCATTGAAGGAGATCCTACTAAATTTGACCCAGGTCCCTTGCAGGACCTCTAAACGCTGAACAAGGGCAAGACCCTTACCAAACCATTCCCTTAACCCCCGGCCAGGTAGCCAATATACCTCCATATAGACCGTGGAGATATGAATGGTGAAAATCTTTTATTTATATAGACAGTAAAATAATGCCAAGACACCACGGACAAACGATAAGGAAAGATCACCTTCAACATAAGCAACTAGTTATTAAAGTCATTAATACAAAACCAAATAAAAAGTGCAAAAGATTAAAAATAAAAAGTATTATACTAGACACCTGTCTTCACCAAGTGATGTAAGAGACTTAGGCAAACATGGCCTTGATTGTCAAGAACTCTTACGATCAATCTTGGATCCCGAGACGACTCACACACTCTATGATGGACAATGGATGATGGTGGTGGATGACGGTGTTATGGTGGTGGTAGGTAGTGGATGAAGTGTGAGAGAGGTGGTGTGCCAAGGGATGAGTTGCAATGAAACCAAGCACTCCTATTTATAGGCTGAACAGAAGGCTGGGCACGGCCTTGTGTCCACTGGACACGCCCCCGTGCCTGTCTGACACTCTCTCTCTTCACTAATTGTAATTCGCAATTACAATTAATGCGCCTGCTGTACTTTCGCCACGCCCCCGTGTCCGCTGGACACGGCCCCGTGGTGGGCAATAGAAGCTTCTATAGGTTTGTCTTTTCTGCTGCTTCTTGGGCACGGCCCCGTGCTGGCTGAGCACGGGGCGTGTTCAGTCTTCTGTTTTCTCTATTTTGCTTGGGAGGATGCTGTTGAGGGGTCGGGCAATCCACTTATGTTCCTTTTCTTGTATTTATGTTAGATTTAGCTGTCTTTTTGCTTCTTTTGTGAATTTGAGCTCATTTAATCCTGAAAATACAAAAGGAAGACAAAAGCACTCTTTTTCCAACATTAGTACTCAAAAGGGTTAGTTTTATGCCTCATTTGATGTAATTTATATGTTGCATTTTACACACATCAGGCGCACAGGGAACGTAATTTGGCCTAGGGGAAAGACAGTTTCCCCTGCGAACCCGGCCAACAGGTAGTCCACTGCTTGCAACCGATCTTTATCCTCCTGATCGAACTGGTTGAAGCATTGCTCATAGATGATATCGGAAGTACTGCCCGGGTCGATGAATAGACGCTCGGTGCAGTAATGGGCCAATTGGCCTGTAATAACGACGGCGCGCCTGTCGCACGGGCCGCCTCAGACTTTTGGAAAGACGACTTGCTCGTCTTTCCAGTCATTGTCCGGTCTTCTCGCCGCCTTGTGCGGCCTACCTTTACCTCTGTTGATCATGTGGGTTGAGGCCACATACATGGTCCTCTTCCCTGAGGAGGTGCCTTCGCCATGAGGGGTGATGCGCTTGGTGGGTTTCTGCCCACCTGGCAAAAGATGTTGCAGTTTCCCCTCTTTTAAGGCTCGCTCAATCTCTAGCCGGAGACTGATGCAGTTGTTTGTGGTGTGGCCCGAGTCCTTATGATACTCACCATAGAGAGTGAGATCCTGATTTTTCTTGGACTTCATTGGTTGGGCCGGTCGCAAGAGCTGTGCGTCCGTAAAAAGGACTTCGCTTGGCGATACAGTGATCTCGGTCCAGTTGCGGTCCCGAGAATCTTTCTTGGATGCGCGGTTGTCCCGTTGGGGATTGTGGTTCCTTGGGTCAAACGGGTTGGTCCGCGGGAAGTATGGTTTGGAAATCTTGTCGCGATTTCCAACGTCCCGGTTGCATTTATTGTTACGCTTGGACCCCTGGTGGGAGGTTTCGGCTTGGGGTTGTGCCTTGGACATATGCGGTTCAAGGGACCGCTGTGTGTGGGCGTATGTCTTGACTGCGACTATGACATCTTCCCATTTTTTAGGCAAGCCCTCCTTGCCAGAGATGGTCATAACCATCTGCTTGTCCCTGACGGCCTTGATGAAATGATTCCGTGCCATTTGGTCTGCCACGTCACCTATTTGTAGGCATTCTTTATTGTATCGGACGACGAATGCCTCTAGAGATTCGTCGTCCCTGCGCCAGATATTCATGACGTCTAACGAATCACGTTTATGACGTCGTTGCTGGCTGAAATGAGCGAGGAACTTTGCATGCAAGTCCTCGAATGAGGCCAGTGATGCCACTGGCAAAGAATCGAACCAAGCCCTGGCCAGACCTGTGAGGGTCTGGGGGAAAAAATTGCACCAAGTGGGTTCATCCTACTGGCCGTTGCATCCCGCGCCCATAAAAACGTTCATGTGGTCGTCCGGGTCGGACGAACTGTTGTATTTCCCAACGTTGAATGGGAATTTTGTTGTGGTGACATGGGCGTGGGCAATTCGCGGGGCGAATTTGGAGTTTTCGGCCGCAGCTTTCGGCCTGTAGGGCTGGTTTTCAGGGCGCTTTGCAGCCCTGAGGTATGTGTTGAGTGGATGAGTGGGAGGAATATAGTTGCGTCCTCCCGGTCTGCTGCTGGTGTCATGCGAATCCCCGCAATATGTATGGTCGTCCGGGTCGGTACGGCCATAACCTTCATACTGGGGCAGCGGTGCCAGCCGGCTTTGGATGCTAGAACTGCGGTGGACTGTGGATTGCTGCATGTTACCACCTTGGGGGCCTAGGCAGCATTGTATTGGGCCTCTGGTGCGGGACCCATATGAGGAATCATCCTCATTTAATGTGCGGACCTCACAGTAAGAGGATCCGCGGTCCTCACGCCTGCTTTTGGAGGCTGGACGTGAGGGTGCCCTGCCGTTGTATTGTAAAATACGACCCGCAGGTGTGTTTGGTGACGGGGTAGGCCCGGCTTGTATTTGCGCTTCAGCGCATGCTCGGTTATATGTTGCGGCCAACAGGGCGGCCTGCTGGTCATATCAGGTGTGAGGGTCCATGTCCGGAGGGATCACAGATGCGTACTGTGATAGGTCGTGTCCGAACGTTAGGGATGGACCCCTTTGCGTTGATGTGCCAATGTGGCCCGGGTTTAGATCTGGGGGAGCAGTTCCCGCATTTCCTGGGTTGGTGGGGAGTAGATTATCCCCGGTAGTGTTGTTTTGGTGATCAGTCATGATCTTTTGAGAGGGAGAAGGATGGTTGAAAAAGTGCTAAGAGTAGCGGTGGGCGCCAATGATGAAACAATGGTTAACTGGGCAGGGTTAACTCACTGGTCTCGTCAAGAAGGGTTAATCCCTTCCTCTCGAGGATCGCTGGCTGGATCACCGGTGGGTCGATCTCCTGCACAAGGAAACAAACCGTGACTCGTAACAAGGAGGATGAGGTGGTGGGGGCTCCTTGTTACCACTCTCCGGCGTGAGAATCAGTAGTCTGCTTGGGAAGCAAAGTATGATAGTAGTAGTAGTGAGAGAGTTGTGAAGGGATACCTCAAACCTGGTTTGGGGTTGGTATTTATAGCCGAGGAGTGAAGGAGGAGGTGGATGGAGGATAGACTGACGGCATGCTGCACCCTTGCAGGTGCGTCAGACATGTCGGCCGGGGAGGCGACGCCACGTCAGTCTGTTGCTTATGTAGTCCTGACAGGCGGCTGCCATTGGTGCTACTTGCTCTGTGGTGTTAGTCCCACTTGATGAGTAGACAGGGTGCGGTGCAAGCCGCATTGCTGTTTGCGGTAACCGTAGACGTTCCCGCGTCTTACTCTTTGATCAAGAAATACGCGAGATGCGGTGCTAGGCCGCATCGTCGTCTGTGGTGACTGTTGCTGTTATCTAGCTTCTCTGTATTGATAGAAGTGTTCACTGGATGTGGTGCGGGGCCGCATCGCTGTGAATACTTCCGTTTTCATACACCAGATGCGGTGCCAGCCGCATCGCTATACCGTTCTCATATTCCAGGTAAGTCCTCCTCCATCACTGGACAGATTGGATTCAACCACTTTGTCGATGCGTTCCCGCACGGACATAAGTAGGTTGTTAGCTAGTGGGGGTTTTGATAAGGGTAATGGTCACTCGCGGTCGATGCTGACGCGAGATCTGGGATCATACCCCTTCAGCGATGTTCGGGACGTGTTTCGAATCAAGATGCAGCTTAGATGTGCGAGAAATATATAAAAGATTAAAGTAGAGGGGCCATTGTGTCATTACTTGAAACATTGGGAGCGGTGATTTTATTGGAACATCATTACTTCATGTGAGAATGATATCTAAAAAATCATCATCAAGCATGCAGACAATTGGGACGTGAATTTTGGAAGGAGGCGGCTTGAATTTTTATTGAATGCAAGTGTGGAGGTTTGGTTTTAGAAGTCAACATCTATCACTTTTTGCAGACTTGGGTTTGGAGTATTATATTCCATCATACAACATCCAACATCATTATTATGGCATATTGTATGGAAAAAAAAGAAGAAACAGCAAACTACACATGCGGTTTACGGAATGAATATGTAACCTACGGTTTTATCAAGGCATCACAAAAAAGAGACAGGAACTTGGAGTTGTGGTTTACAGTTGTAGTTGGGGTGTACGGTTCATATCTCAACTTTAGGGTGCAAAGTGTAAATTCAAGTGTGAACACATTAAATGCAAACCATTTTTGGCAGCCACATTCACACGTGATTGAGAGAAGAAGAAACATGCACATGTGAAAGATTCTTTAGTTTGAATGGTCATAATAGCACATTGTCAATATGCACACATTTACAAACTGTGAAGGCAGCCAACAAAGTCAAGAAACATAATGCACATGCAGAAATTTGGACGATTGGGATTGGAGGATGTTGAAAGTGTGTATGTTGACTTTGGTTTGGCACTTATAATTATAAAAGAAACAGAAGAAGTGTAATGCAACTTACGGGCCTTGACCGTAGATTACGGTTGACCTTCCGAAAAGAAAAAAAAAACACGCAAGGATTGATTGGACGGATAGAAGGGTTTTAAAAACCCTAAGTTCGCACATCTTTCTTGGGGGGATCGATATATTTTGAAGCACACAACACAATTTTGGGACTCAAAAAAATATCATCTACTCAACATCATCGATCATCACACATCTCCCGCACAACATACCGATTCGATCATGCCTTCAACATTCTTTCAAGCTTCGAGAGATTGTACGAGCGTCATGAGCTGCTAGTCGTCCCGTGGCCGTCTCCGGGGCTAGGGTTTGTGTTAGAACTTTGGGTTGCTTAATGTTACAACTGTTTGGATTAGGATTCGATTAAACTTTCGGTTAGTCGTTCCTATTGTTTTTGTTTTGATTAAATAATTTTTTATTATCGTTCCCTTTGCGCCACCAGCGGTCACTTCCTCCTCTTCAAGATCAGCATACAACAACCGCAGACGATCCACATAATCTTCCGCCTCCAAGCATTTATCAATGTCCTCAATGGCGGAAATGGACAGGTTGTTGTACGCCTCAATGGCTGCAGCATACCGTGCTTCAGTATCTACGCCATGGAACCCAGACCTTTCGTCAGTAAATATGCTTTGGTACAAGGGGTTCATATGACTAATGCATCGATTGTAACCAACCTTGAATCCTGCCTTCCGCGCACGCTCCTTGAGCTCATTTACAGCAGCTGCGTTCTCAGGCGCGTCAAGAATAGTTCCAACAATCTGCAAAGCACAAGTAATAAGGTTAACAAAAGCAAACCTAAAGATAGCAAAGACACCGGGTACTTACATGCCAGATACCGTGATCACGCATCCAATCGCGATCTGCCTTAAGCTGATCAAATGAAGAAACCAGGCTATCTCTGGCCTCAACAGCCTCCCTTGCACGCGCTTCAGCTTCAGTCGCGCGCACAGTGACCTCCTCAAGCATAGTCACTCGGTTCTGCACTTAAGCCTTTCAATTACAAAGAAAATACAAGTATAAAAAGGCAATCAGTTATACTTTCAAAAGAAAAGGATTCAAATTCAAGTGTAAACGCAACCCATACCTTGAGATCCTCAACAACCTTGTTCAAATGGCTGCGATCAGCATTCGCCTCTTCAAGAGCCTTGGCAGCACGGGCCTCCACCTCCTTGGCCTCTTTGGCAACCGCCTCAGCTGCGGTCTTCTCCTTCATCAAAGCAGCATTCACTGTTTTGAGATTAATGACCTCCTGACGAACACGGTAAAGTTTTTCATTTTCTCGAGCACAAGCTTCCGTCCAACCCTTGCGCTCATCAGAAAGCAACTTAGCAAGAGTACGGACCTGTTTAAGGCCAGCTGTTGCGGCCCAAGCCTCAGTCTGATTATACTGCTCAAAAGCAGCTTTCTCCCTTTCAAGTTGCTCCGCACCATCCTGAGCAGCCTTAGCCATCGCCTCGGCCTCAGCCCGCAGGCGAGCAGTTTCCGCCTCCTTGCGACCCAGAACCTTGTAGTCTTCCATAATAGCATTCGCCATTATGGAACTCCCAACAAGCATGGAGGAGAGTTGGTTTATTCGGTGCTCACGGGGCAAACCACGGGCCCGAAGAACCTTGAACGGGGTGCCCAAACCACTTAAGATATCCCTACAAGCAGAGGGATCATTCGATATATCATCCCCTTGCATAACGCTCCAAGGAGGACGATTGTAGTTTACACCCCGGTCTTCCGTATAAGTACGATAATAGAACTCCAATTCAGACTCACCAGGTTGAATGGATGGTTCTTCAAAACCCGTACCCGCGGAGGCGGAACCAGAAGCCTTCTCGGCAAACACACACACTCTTGACAGCTCTCTACAACTTGTTGGCAATTTCGTACACTTTGCACACTAGTGATCCTTGTAACAAGCTTGTTATCATCCCGAGTTGTAACGATCATTTGTTTAATTATAGTTGGTGATCGGTAGTTTCCATCACCCGAGGTTTTTTATGCCGGAGATCAACTCTTGATCAAGGGCTTTTTCCTCGTATAAGTCCTTGTGTCACTTGTTCATTTCATTTACAAGTTTTTCATACATTTGTTCATTAATTCAAGTATCATACCTCACAAAAGAAGATTTGGTTGCATTATCCTAGTTTGATTTTTGACCAAAACAGTTTGGCGCCCACCGTGGGGCAATTGGTGCTTCATTTCAGAGAAATTTTTGTCATTGTGATCATTTCGGTTCATTATCTCCAAGCAGATGGCTTATTCAGCAAAGAACACTTCAAGTTCCATGCCGACAATCACTTCTTCACAGGGCGTTCCACCTTTGCCTCCACCACCTTTTGGATCTCAGAAGAATGCTGAGAATCCTGCGAGGAAACCGACCCCCGTTTTCTCAAAACCATCAACTTCTGCTGTTTATTCTAGCCCTACTAACAGTGATCTTTTTACTTTGATTTTGCAGATGAGGAATCACATACAACAGCAGGATAAAACCAACGAAAGGATCCTCCGGGAGATTGGTGACATCAAGAAACAGAAGAGATCAGTGGAGGATCACTCTCCATTGGTGCCTATATCACTGAATTTCGACACTCCAGCCATAATTGCCCAGCAATCTGCAGCTCCAGATGTCCAATACCAGGGTGGATCAGCAGGAATGCGTTCTGGATCATCGGCAATGACTCAGGCTCTAGGATCCTACATTCAACCTTCAGGATCCTCTTTTCAGCCTCAAGGATCCTTCTTCCAGCATCAGGGATCCTTCACTAGTTCTGGAGGATACATGGGGACGCAGGCGATTCAAGGATCCTCCTCTCAGGTTCAAGGATCCTCCTCTCAGGTTCAGGGATCCTCTCAGGTTCAAGGATCCTCCTTTCAGGTTCAAGGATCCTCGTCTCAGGTTTTCGGATCCATGGATTATCCTCCAAGACCCCCAGTCACAGCACATCAAGAATCCAACATCTTCCAGGATCAAGGATTCTTAAGGAGTGTACGACCAGGAAGTTCAGATGTTCATCTAGGGGACTTTATACCAATGCAGACCATTGCTTCTTCTGGTCCCTCGATTATACCAGAATCCCGTCAATATGGATTCACGTCTGGAATTCCAAACTTGAATCCTTCAGGAGGTAACACTTTGAATAATTCTTATAACAATAACCATGGCTTTGTGAAGGATATAGGTATCAACCAAGCTATGGCTAGGGAATTACAGAAATTGAAGGATATGATATCCAGCGTACCAGGAGTGGTTAAACCCATTCCTGAAATCCCAGATGGAAGCCACGAGATATCTCGTTTTGCACCACCTATTTGTGATGCAGAAATTCCAAAGAGGTTCCAAATACCGACCATGAAGCTATATGATGGTTCAACAGATCTAGAAGAACATGTAGCTCAATATAGAGAAAGGATGGAGATCAATCCCATTCCGGAGAAGTTAAAAGAAGCATGTCTATGCAAGGGTTTTGGATCCACATTAACAGGATCAACTCTTAAATGGCTGCTAAGTCTTCCCCCTTACTCTATTTCTTCATTTGCTAATTTAGTTAATCTGTTTAATTGTCAATTCTCATGTAGCCGAAAATTTGAACGATTAACTAGTGTTCTATATAGGGTAACACAAGGTCAAAATGAATCACTTAGAGATTATATCACTAAGTTTAGTAAGGAATCCTTAGATATTCCTAATTTGGATATTGCTACGGCTGTAGAAGGCTTCAAAATGGGTTTACTTAGGTGTTTTGGTCAAAAATCACACAAGGATAATGTAACCAAACTTTATGTAAACGGGGTATGATGCTTGGTTAATTATAAAAGTAAAGGATCACTTTTATGAGAAATATGCAAAGACACAATGATTTATACGAGGAAAAAGCCCTTGATCAATGTATGATCTCCGGCATAAAAAACCTCGGGTGATGGCAACTACCGATCACCAAACTTCAATATAAGAAAAATATAGTTACAACTTCGGATGATAATGAGCTGAGTACAAGGATCACTATAGTTTCGAGTGTCTAAGCGTGTGAGAATTGTGTTGTGTGTTCTTCCGAATGAGGAAGAGTGTTATATATACAAGTGTAGGTGACCTATTTTAGGTAAAAAGACTAATAATCAGCTCATTACCCCTTTAGAAATAAAAGTAAATCTAGCCTAAATTATCGCCCTTAAATCATGCCAAGTTTCCATATCCTTCACAACGTCCATCTCCGATTAAGCACATGCCATAGTTGTAAAGACGTGTCCTTTAATTGTGATGCTTAAGAGCGGATCCTGCTAGATGTCCTGCAAAACAACATTAAATTCAACGAAAGCAACTGTTAGCATGAGGATCCTATGATGGTCCGTGATCCTGATCCTGGAACTCTGCTGAGGATCACTATCTGCCAAAGAAACAAGGATCACTGGTTAGGATCACATGTGAGGATCATGTATTGTAAAAATCCAGCCCTAACAATTGCCCCCAAAATATAAGGAGTTCATTGTAAATTAACGAGTTATATTTTGCTTTGATCTTATCTGCAACGAACAATTCGGATAACTAGCCGTTAATTTCGAACTAGCCGTTGCAACCTTTACGTCATTGAGGTGACATCCCTGCAAATAATGATTATAAATAGGAGATAGGGTTAGGATCAATCTTCATTTAAATTCAAGATATTCTCCCTTTATAATCTCTACCGAAGATCAATCAGGTATTCTCTTCTCTTTCTTCCCTCTCTTGCTCTGTTTTTCTGCTTTTATCCTGCCAAGAGTATGTTGCTCCGAAATTCTCCTCACAAGGATCACAAGAAGATCAGTCCCTTGAAAAGCCAAGGGATCGTCAAAGACTCTCCTACAGAGAGGTGCTGCTTTACTGATGCTCATGTTGATAGGATCCGTCACTGTTTTCCGGCGGATACCGTCTTCAAGTCTTTTACTCCCACCGCTCAGAGTGATTTCGTTTCCGACGCCTGGGTGGCCTTTCCTGCAACTCCGTTTACCATAGGATATTCATATCCTTTTCCAGCCTTCACCCAGTCCTTCTTTTCTCTGACCGGTATGTCCTATATCCAGGCCATGCCGATGATCTGGAGGGTTCTGTGTAGCCTTGAGAGGATCATCGAGCAGGAGGGGATTGACTTAGGGATGCCGGAGCTGGCCGAGTTATATGATCTTACCACATTTGGTTCCTGTCGATACTTGTTGAAACGGAAAGCTGGAGAGGATCACCCTGTTTTTAAGGTCACAAAAAATGATACCAACTGGAAGCGACGATTCTTCTTTGTTAGGAGAGATACCATCCCATACGGGGAGGATCTGCCCAAGGAGTGGGCTACTCATGGTAGGATAGAGGATCCTGGAAGGATCACCATCAGACTTGTCTCTTATGATGATGATCACTAATGTCTTTTTTGTCTTCTGTGTTTTTTCAGCTATATCCGTTACTCATCTCAAGTTAACTCCTGCTGCAAGAGAGAGAGTTTTAGCTTTCAAGAAGCTTGATCCTGAGACCAGAAGTTTTCAAGTCACCATCCAAGATTCTCAAGAAGTATCCTCCGCATCTGCCACAATGTCAAGTAAGTATCCTTACCAAAAAGTAAGTTCTATGCAAAAATATTAAATTAGTTAGGAGACTTATCTTGTTTTGATTGTGTAGGTGCTGGGAAATCTGCTAAGTCCGCCAAGTCTGCCTCCTTGTTTGGGATTGATGATCTTGCCAACGTCAAGACTTCGAAGAAGAAGACTCCTGCTGCTAGTCCCTCTGCTTCAGCCCCTAAATTACCCATTAGGGGTAAGGGAAAGAAGAGGAAGGCTCCGGAGGATCTTCAAGGATTTCCTCTGCTCCGCCAACAGTTTCTCGACTATGTCAATGAGGTAAGGATCATTGCCCCTGTTGGTTATCCTGATGGTTTTGAGGATCACCTGTGTCTGACGTCATATCCTGTTTTTCTTGCAGAGATTTACCGAAATAGAGACTTATGTTAATCACGTTGAAGATCAAGACCGCCAGATTGCCGACCTTCAACAGATGGGTGTGCTGAAGGATCTCAAGATAGCTGATCTTGAGAAGGAGCTCCGGGCTACCAAGGATAAAGCTGTCAAAGCACTGATCAGCTTTGACTACGAGAAGCGTGACATCACCCAGGATGCTAAGGTCTCTGCTGCGATAACTATGTATAAGATCCAGCTGCAGATGGCTGCGGAGGCTCAGGATCCTTCCTTTGACAAAGGCACATGGGACGTGGAAGGTTGGAAGGCAAGGCTAGCAGAGTTGGAGGATGACGATGATGCTGAGGATATCCCAATGCTGGAGGGTGGTGATGCTGGCAAGGATCAGGGTGGAGAAGGAGCCGGTGGTGATGAAGCAGCGAAGGTTTGAGCTGCAGGATTGGGCAATGATGGATATTTTGAGACTAGGCCGGAGCCCAATTTTTTGAGTTTGGTAGTGGTTGTGATGTTTGAAACAATTTTATGGTTTGTACTTTGAACAATAGTTTTTAGGGTTAAGGATCCTGGATCCTTTGAACAATAGGTAGGATCGCAAATGGTGGAGGGATCCTCTGTTTGGGGGATGAAGCCTTTGTGATCCTGCCGCCTTTAATTTCCTGCACCTGCTAAGACCGCATAGACAATGGACACCCTTTGCCAACCCATGTGGACGGGCCACGTTTTGCTGGTAGAAATGTGGGTTGGCAATTTTGACAACTTTTTGAAAGGGTTTAAGATCCTTTTGTTAATAATATAACTCTAATCTTTCCGGCTTATCTCGTGTTGTTATCCTTTATTTATCTTCTTATTTCCCAGTTTTTAGAAACATATTTGTTAGAGTAACAAGAGTTGAGCAAACCATGTTTAATAAATTTAGGATATGATCCTAGATCAAATATCCTATCATTGAAAATTTTCAAGGATCATAGTTTTAGTTGTCAAAGTGTAGGGGTTGTTTAGTATAATAAAAATAGTCAAGGATCATACCTGAGGATCCAAGTTAGGATCCTAACCTTGAATCAAGATAACCATAAGTGAAATTTTAATGGATGATAAGGATTAAGGATCCTTATTTGTTTAACTTCGAGAACCTGAAAAATGGAACATATCTTGGGACTAAGCCAATGTAAAAGATAAATTAGTAGCTGGGGACATGCCCAAAGGATAACTGGGGATGATCCCAAAGGATCACTGGGGACAAGCCCAAAGGATAACTGGGGACAAGTGTAAGACCCTAACTCGTAATTGACAAAAAGTCGCAGCGGAAGTTTAAGCCACAAAATTTCTTTCATTATAAATACCTTAACTTATTTAAAATTTAACTTTAACATAACTCCTTCACATAGATCCATCAATCGACTTATTTATTAAGTAAAAACATAGCTTATGTTTACTACATTATATACATCAACGTTCCCGTACAATCTCACTAGTGACTCGGTCCTTGATCTCTATCCCTTGAAGATCCTTCGTATCTCGTACTACCTGCGCTCACCACATAAAATTCATAAACATCAGTACGCATCATAAACATGTAAAATTCATTCACGTTTATTTTTCGTTCCGTTAACTCTTTACATTCCGGCTTTCCATCTGATCATACGACCCGCGGTGAGACTTCTTTGCTATTCCTGCGTTACACTTCATTCACCATGGCACGCCATTAGTAACATGACCATTCAAACATGTTAGAGCCATATATATAAGCATATATACAAGATCCTTTCTTTCATGCACAACAAATCCTACTTCATGGATAAGTACCTACACACGTATGTTCATACACATTTCATACCTACATACATACATGCATACATACTTACTTACATACATACATACAAGCTTTATTCCTTTGTGTATATTCAATCCCATTTAATACATATATACATACTTTCATATATGTATAGTCATACATCTATTTACATACACCCGAAAACATACATGCAAACATAAACTCATCTACACGTACATGCTTACATACTTACATATAGTTATATAATGCATATAACGTATTTAGATAGCCTTCACACAAGTTTAGAGTTGAAGAATGCGAAAAATATGAAAGAACCAGCAATTGGCGCAAGAAGAAACCAATCTGGCGCAACCTTGTGCCAGTTCTGGCGCAATACAGAAGACATCAGTCAGGGGCGCAACCTTGTGCCAGGGGGGCGCAACCTTGCGCCTGGTTCAGACCTGCAACTTTCAGCATGACGAATTTTTACAGTTTTGGTCATAACTTTCTCATTTCTTGTCCGTTTTACCCGATTCTTTTTCCTACGTGATCGTAATTTAATCCTCTATCATATGGACTTGAAATCCCACATTCGGTTTAAGGAAATTCTTAACTTACGCGCTTTCGCCTTAATAATCATTTTCAAATTATTCGACCCGTTTATGTTTTCATCAAACCACTCATTTGTTTTAACCCAAAACATACATGAACATTATAACCATAATACTTTTATTTTATCCAGAGTTTCGTACTTGGGGTTTACGCACCCGATACCCGGTATTCATTAAACTCATTCATTCCATTTAAATCTACGAATCAAACTTTGTTACTAAAACCTCAACTTGCGCAAATGTATATCTATTAAACCAAACTCACATCTGAGTCTTTTGACTATTAAACCACATCTCCGATTCCCGGATTGCGTACTTATGTGCAATTCTACTCATTAACCGGTTATACTACCGTAGCCATTTCTTATACAACATTTCGATATAATCATAAGACCTCATTTTGACCCGTTTGGTCTACTTAGAAAAATTCACCGATTTCATTCAACTAAATCCATATTTGACATTATACATCATGTTTAATTAATTAAAACGCTACATTACTTGAACAAACTAAGAAGTGATTACGGAATCACTTACCTTGTGCGTCCGAGTCCATGCTTAGCTTCCGTGTTTACCTTGACCCGTTGTCCTTCCATGCTTGTGTCCATGATGACATACCTCCTATCCGTACATGTCATCATATTCATATCATTATTAGCATTCATACACTTATTCAATTGTGTCCTAAAGCTCATTTACGGCATTTATACATAGTTGACTTCCAAAAGTCAACTATCCTAATTACATTCAAATCAAGAACATGACTCCGTTTTAATATGGTAGACCATAATATAAACATCATTTACATTCCACACTCATATTGTACGACATGTAAACCTACAAGATCATCCAATTATATACACGTGCACATTCCATTCCGTTCATACTAGCACCTATATGTCTTCATTACCAATAACAATCATCATTCCAAATTTTACTCCTTTTTCTAGGATTTGCATATACCTCACATCCACCATCATAAGTCATCATTAAGACAAAGCAAACAATCCATATTGTGTGCATCACACCCTCAAATCATATGTTACAAACTACTAATGCAAAATTCCACTAAAACACTATTTCAACAAGGTTTCTCATATGGGTTCAATTAATCACACTTCCATCACGCATCTTTATTGACAACTTTTACCATTAACACATTTTATACCCATTTACCAAGTTCTTGCACACACATTTTATCTTCTAACTTCACTTAGGCATTTCATCATACACTTGGTGTGCATAACATTTTCTAAGCTCATAGTACAAGTAGTTTAAGCATGTTTCTCCCAAAATTCATCTCATGAACCATTTTATTTGAACAAGGTCACATTGTCATCAAAATTACATTATGTTTACTATCAAAACTTACCACATAACATCTTGTGCAACAACATAATCATAATATCAATAATTGAATGTTCATCATAATCATTCTTGTACTCCTACACATGGGTTTCATTCTAAATCATCAAATGACATCTAAAACTCACATAATTCGTGTTCCATATAGTGATCCTAACATATTCTCATG
This sequence comes from Helianthus annuus, assembly GCF_002127325.2. Taxonomy (NCBI): domain Eukaryota; kingdom Viridiplantae; phylum Streptophyta; class Magnoliopsida; order Asterales; family Asteraceae; genus Helianthus; species Helianthus annuus. The sequence continues at coordinate 40,678,882 of NC_035438.2, forward strand.
CTTATTTTCACATAATTTCACGGATTGATCATAACCCACTTCACATAAGATCACCAAACCATAAATTTCAACTTACCTTATGTTCAATATGCTTGGATTAGAGATTTCTTGGACTCATGCATCCGATTCTTGCTTGATAACACCCTCAATTGAAGTGATTTTATGAGCTAGGTTAAAGGAGAAGGGTTTCTCCTTCCCTGCCCTTCTTGCGTCGCACGTCCATACCCAGAATCACTGGGTTTTCATTTTGATGTTAATATTTATCACCACTTACACATTTAGCCCCTTAAGGTTACCTTGTTGTCATGTTTGCACACATTTTTCATTCTTTATAAACTTACATCATAATTATTGAACTTCACAATTTAAATTAGATTCTTTAACATCAATTAATCTATTATAAATTTTGGGGTGTTACACTTTTACTTAAAAGTTAGCATTACATTTAACTAGGTTAAGTTTCCCTAGTTACCCAACATCATGTCATACTATTTAAGCACATGCCCATAGTCAAATTAGGGATTTTGGGGCGTTACAAGTCTACCCCCCTTAAAAGAGGTTTCGTCCTCGAAACCTTGTTCATTTTCATTTAAATTAATTTTCTTTTTCTTTCTCCTCATTAACTAGATCGCGAGCCCGTCTCAGTGACGACCTTCTAACTTCAAGAACTCGATCTGGAGTTCTGATTAGTATCGTATTCCCTTTAAAGTGCTAGTTCCTAGCACACATCATCACTAGTTGTTCATTCATCGACTTCATTCGAAATGTATAGTATCGTTCGTACAGGCCTAAGTTTACGGCTTCTTCCTATCTTTCTAGTTAAACATAATGCATTCGTATTCTTACTTATTTAACATAATTAGGTTCGTTTCATTCTATTCATATATTATATATATAATATTTCATTTTGTTCACCGTGAACAAACCTTAACATTCCAATACTAACATTCCTTCTAATTACCTTCATACCCATATGAGAGGTCAACATACTATCATACTCAATCTATGAGCATTGGCTGACTTGTTAGTCATTACAACATGACTACTTGACACGAGGATTAAACATCATCTTACGTTTGTTGTTGTCACATGATGCTAAGTACATTCTTAGGTTATTTTCTAAACTAGGTCATTCACATCACCTCGTGTTGTCCATCTGTTTGTTTACACATTACTTTCTATACGCACATATATGCGTTATTAAACGACATTAAGTCTGAACTAAAACTTCATTCCTTTGTTGGCCTCTACAAGCCAAATCTTTCATACCATTTCATACTCGTGTCACCACCAGTTCGCATAGAAATATTGTTCAATATGTAACTTTCTATTTAACATCCACAAGTTAAACCATTTACTAACCTCGCTAATTTGGCACAAACCAACGTGTAACGACCCGAGTTGACTTGCTCCTTCATGAATCCATAACTTAATAGGGTTGATCTTGTCCATCGGGTATCATAAGCTTTCATTCATGAGCATTCTTTCACCGTCCTAGGTAGATTTATCGCATCATGATTCCTGCCAATCTCATTATAAAATTAGGGGTTTACACATTCCATTCGATTTCATTCAGACATGATGTTTATCACATCGCCTCATTTATATATTAATACTTTCTCAATTCCTTCGTAAGACATTAGTGTGTTAGACCTATTCATAACGGGTCAATACATGGCCATTTCTTAATATATCATTCTTATTATTTGACACGTTCTTGACGGGTAAATACATAACCATTATTTCGTAATTCTATAACCCATTTGGTGTACTACTCTACACATTTCCTTTCTTCTCTAGCACTCCCACGGTTTGAAATTAAATTATTTCTCAGCTTCTACAGTTTGACTTTTCAAGGTCAAACTGCCACTTATCTCTTATTATATACATATATATACATGCGTACCGGAGTACATGTTTGTACCCCTTTTCAATTCAGACATGCTTGCGATCTCATCGCTGCACTGTTTCAGTGTTTTCTTGCAAACACTTGCCCTTCCCGTTTTAAAAGTTAGTCATAATACTTATTTCGCTTACAATACCAACATTTTAGTTCCATTCGCTTATATACTTTCATTTCTTTTTACGCATTCGATTACCCAATTAAATGGGTAATGGCATATACTCTCATAATGAGATTCAAGCATACCGCTTACGACCCGGTCACATCGGGTTAATTGCTTTCAACATAAATCTTTCGTTCTATCCGTATAACGGATTGAACTTCATACATTCGTTATTGCATTCACGACCACCCGTTCTAAACGGATGGTACCTTATCCTTACTCGACTTGTTCAACTTGAACCGGTCGACTTGCATAGCTTATCATAGCGTTCGCTATCATAACCAAATCCGCAAGGGATTTGCATCATTCGTATCTTTCATTCCTTGAATCCTTCTCGCGGATTCAATCGTTTCATTCATATCTTGTTGACCCGTACTTTCTTACGGATTCAACATTCTTCATTCTTATCATTCATACTTTTCATTCTTACATAATACTCTCGATTTCCTGAGAGTCTCACTACCCATTTCACCCGCACGCCCACCTGTTACCCAATTCTAACGGACATACCTGCGATAATTACCATGGTCTCACGAACGTCATATGTTTCTTGCGTACTGGCCAGGTGCGCAATTCACATACTAGTTCGTGCCTTCATGAAATCATCGCCTTTTGTCCGAAGTAGTGGGTCCCAGTTCGTGCAACATTTTTTTTTTTTTTAAATCTTACCAAGACAATATCGTTGTCTTCCGTTTAATACTTACCCTCCCAAGGAGATTTCTTCCTCTTTATTTTAACACCGGTACCCATACATATTAATATTGTGTACCTGGAGTCCATCTGTCTATTTGCATCCTTGCCTGCCTTAGCATCCATCTTAGATTGCATTCACAGATCATCCTCTTCAAACTTTTAAGCTTACCTTGCACATACAAAACCGTTAGTTTCCTCATATAAATGCATACATACACGCTTTCATTCCATTTCTACCTTTAGATCTTGATCGATTCATGGATTGTACGGGTTCCTTATCACAAGAGCACACAGGTTTGAGTTCAAGCATTTCTCTTCTCGTGCTTGATTCACTCAAACCAGGGCTCTGATACCAACTTGTAAGACCCTAACTCGTAATTGACAAAAAGTCGCAGCGGAAGTTTAAGCCACAAAATTTCTTTCATTATAAATACCTTAACTTATTTAAAATTTAACTTTAACATAACTCCTTCACATAGATCCATCAATCGACTTATTTATTAAGTAAAAACATAGCTTATGTTTACTACATTATATACATCAACGTTCCCGTACAATCTCACTAGTGACTCGGTCCTTGATCTCTATCCCTTGAAGATCCTTCGTATCTCGTACTACCTGCGCTCACCACATAAAATTCATAAACATCAGTACGCATCATAAACATGTAAAATTCATTCACGTTTATTTTTCGTTCCGTTAACTCTTTACATTCCGGCTTTCCATCTGATCATACGACCCGCGGTGAGACTTCTTTGCTATTCCTGCGTTACACTTCATTCACCATGGCACGCCATTAGTAACATGACCATTCAAACATGTTAGAGCCATATATATAAGCATATATACAAGATCCTTTCTTTCATGCACAACAAATCCTACTTCATGGATAAGTACCTACACACGTATGTTCATACACATTTCATACCTACATACATACATGCATACATACTTACTTACATACATACATACAAGCTTTATTCCTTTGTGTACATTCAATCCCATTTAATACATATATACATACTTTCATATATGTATAGTCATACATCTATTTACATACACCCGAAAACATACATGCAAACATAAACTCATCTACACGTACATGCTTACATACTTACATATAGTTATATAATGCATATAACGTATTTAGATAGCCTTCACACAAGTTTAGAGTTGAAGAATGCGAAAAATATGAAAGAACCAGCAATTGGCGCAAGAAGAAACCAATCTGGCGCAACCTTGTGCCAGTTCTGGCGCAATACAGAAGACATCAGTCAGGGGCGCAACCTTGTGCCAGGGGGGCGCAACCTTGCGCCTGGTTCAGACCTGCAACTTTCAGCATGACGAATTTTTACAGTTTTGGTCATAACTTTCTCATTTCTTGTCCGTTTTACCCGATTCTTTTTCCTACGTGATCGTAATTTAATCCTCTATCATATGGACTTGAAATCCCACATTCGGTTTAAGGAAATTCTTAACTTACGCGCTTTCGGCTTAATAATCATTTTCAAATTATTCGACCCGTTTATGTTTTCATCAAACCACTCATTTGTTTTAACCCAAAACATACATGAACATTATAACCATAATACTTTTATTTTATCCAGAGTTTCGTACTTGGGGTTTACGCACCCGATACCCGGTATTCATTAAACTCATTCATTCCATTTAAATCTACGAATCAAACTTTGTTACTAAAACCTCAACTTGCGCAAATGTATATCTATTAAACCAAACTCACATCTGAGTCTTTTGACTATTAAACCACATCTCCAATTCCCGGATTGCGTACTTATGTGCAATTCTACTCATTAACCGGTTATACTACCGTAGCCATTTCTTATACAACATTTCGATATAATCATAAGACCTCATTTTGACCCGTTTGGTCTACTTAGAAAAATTCACCGATTTCATTCAACTAAATCCATATTTGACATTATACATCATGTTTAATTAATTAAAACGCTACATTACTTGAACAAACTAAGAAGTGATTACGGAATCACTTACCTTGTGCGTCCGAGTCCATGCTTAGCTTCCGTGTTTACCTTGACCCGTTGTCCTTCCATGCTTGTGTCCATGATGACATACCTCCTATCCGTACATGTCATCATATTCATATCATTATTAGCATTCATACACTTATTCAATTGTGTCCTAAAGCTCATTTACGGCATTTATACATAGTTGACTTCCAAAAGTCAACTATCCTAATTACATTCAAATCAAGAACATGACTCCGTTTTAATATGGTAGACCATAATATAAACATCATTTACATTCCACACTCATATTGTACGACATGTAAACCTACAAGATCATCCGATTATATACACGTGCACATTCCATTCCGTTCATACTAGCACCTATATGTCTTCATTACCAATAACAATCATCATTCCAAATTTTACTCCTTTTTCTAGGATTTGCATATACCTCACGTCCACCATCATAAGTCATCATTAAGACAAAGCAAACAATCCATATTGTGTGCATCACACCCTCAAATCATATGTTACAAACTACTAATGCAAAATTCCACTAAAACACTATTTCAACAAGGTTTCTCATATGGGTTCAATTAATCACACTTCCATCACGCATCTTTATTGACAACTTTTACCATTAACACATTTTATACCCATTTACCAAGTTCTTGCACACACATTTTATCTTCTAACTTCACTTAGGCATTTCATCATACACTTGGTGTGCATAACATTTTCTAAGCTCATAGTATAAGTAGTTTAAGCATGTTTCTCCCAAAATTCATCTCATGAACCATTTTATTTGAACAAGGTCACATTGTCATCAAAATTACATTATGTTTACTATCAAAACTTACCACATAACATCTTGTGCAACAACATAATCATAATATCAATAATTGCATGTTCATCATAATCATTCTTGTACTCCTACACATGGGTTTCATTCTAAATCATCAAATGACATCTAAAACTCACATAATTCGTGTTCCATATAGTGATCCTAACATATTCTCATGCTTAATTTCACATAATTTCACGGATTGATCATAACCCACTTCACATAAGATCACCAAACCATAAATTTCAACTTACCTTATGTTCAATATGCTTGGATTAGAGATTTCTTGGACTCATGCATCCGATTCTTGCTTGATAACACCCTCAATTGAAGTGATTTTATGAGCTAGGTTAAAGGAGAAGGGTTTCTCCTTCCCTGCCCTTCTTGCGTCGCACGTCCATACCCAGAATCACTGGGTTTTCATTTTGATGTTAATATTTATCACCACTTACACATTTAGCCCTTAAGGTTACCTTGTTGTCATGTTTGCACACATTTTTCATTCTTTATAAACTTACATCATAATTATTGAACTTCACAATTTAAATTAGATTCTTTAACATCAATTAATCTATTATAAATTTTGGGGTGTTACACTTTTACTTAAAAGTTAGCATTACATTTAACTAGGTTAAGTTTCCCTAGTTACCCAACATCATGTCATACTATTTAAGCACATGCCCATAGTCAAATTAGGGATTTTGGGGCGTTACAACAAGCCCGAAGGATAACTGGGGACAAGCCCAAAGGATCGTATGTAAACTGGAGTATGGCCCTTACTGGCGACTATCCAAACTTAGTGACATGAAAATGTCAAAACCTTAGCTAACGTGAAAACGTTAGAAACCTTATGAACGGATGTATGGTACGTCTACCATTATACGTAGGATCCTGGGTATAGCCAGTACGATGAGGTTGTCAGCCCCGGAAGTGGGTACTGGTCCCAAAGACGTGAACTATATCAGGATCATCGTGCGCTGCTGGCGGAAACTGGGGATAATCCCAAGGATAACTGGGGTTGGACCCAAGGATCTGCGTTGCTTTTGAAGATCTTTGACGATATGCTGTAGATACCTGAACTATCATAACTCAAATGGTTCGTGAGAAGAGGATGAAGGATACAGGATCCTTCTCCTTTGGTAAAAAGTAAGGAAATGTAATAGTTTTAAGATAAGGACATTACCAGGGTAAGGATCACTGGCATCACCGGGATCCTTTGAGGATACTTCAATGTAAGGATCACATGCTTGAAGGATCACGTTCACATAAAGTACCTCTTTAAGTGAACAGCATTCCAGGCTCTTGGTAATAAGTTTCCTTCCATGGTTAGCAATCTGTATGCCCCCTTTCCTGCTTCAGCTTCAATCAAGTAAGGGCCTTCCCACTTTGGTGCTAACTTCCCGTCAGCAGGATTAATAGTGTTTTGGAATGTTTTTCTCAACACCATATCTCCGACTTGGAACTTCCTTATCCTAACATTTTTGTTGTAAGCACCAGCCATTCTTTGTTGGTAGCTTGCCATCCTTATCCTAGCCAGATCCCTGATTTCCTCAATAGTATCCAAATCCTGAGCCAGGATTGTAGCATTTTCTTCAGGATCACGAGCACTTGTTCTAGCAGTTGGGATCACCATCTCTGTTGGGATCACTGCTTCTGCCCCAAATGCTAAAGAAAAAGGTGTTTGACAAGTGGCATTCTTGGGAGTTGTTCTATCAGCCCATAGCACATAAGGTAACTCCTCTGCCCATTTTCCCTTCTTGGATCCTAGTTTCTTCTTCAGATTGTTGATGATGATCTTGTTGGATGATTCTGCTTGGCCATTGGCCTGTGAATGAACTGGTGTTGATGTTATCATCTTGATTCCCCAACTGTCACAAAAGTTAGTAGTTCTGCTTCCAATGAATTGGGAACCATTATCACATACAATTTCAGAGGGAATGCCAAATCTAGTTATAATGTTTCTTTTGATAAAGGATATAACTTCTTTTTCTCTGACTTGAGCAAAAGCTTCAGCCTCTATCCACTTAGAGAAGTAGTCAGTCATGGCAAGCATAAATACTTTTCCACCAGGTGCTTTAGGGAGCTTGCCAACTATATCCATTCCCCATCTCATGAATGGCCAAGAGGATGGTATGGGGTGTAGCAATTCAGCTGGTTGATGAAGGATATTGCTGTGTCTTTGGCAAGGATCACATTTCCTAGCATATTCTACAGCATCCCTTTTCATGGTTGGCCAGTAGTATCCTGTTCTAAGGATCCTTGAGAACAATGCCCTGCCCCCAGTGTGGTTTCCACAATCTCCTTCATGGAAGTCTCTCAACACTTCTTCAATTTCAGGATCCTCAATACATCTCAAATATGGTCCTGCAAGAGATCGTTTATATAGCACATTATTTAAGATTGTGAATTGAGATACCTTAATCCTGAAGGCTCTAGGATTTTCTCCCATCGGAATCTCCCCGTATTTTAAGTATCTTATGATTGGTGAGATCCATGATCCTGCATAAGATTGAGCTTCCTCACTAGGGATTACTGCAGTATCCTCTTCTATTTCCATGGCTACCTGATTTTCAATAGCAGGAGCCAGGATATGGATGATAGGGATACTTATATCTTCTGGAATCTTTAAGGATGATCCTAAGTTGGCCAATGCATCAGCTTCCGTGTTATCCTCCCTTGGTACCTGTGTTAAGCTGAAAGAGACAAAAGAGAGTGCCAATTCCTTGACTATCTCTAGATATTTGGTTAGTTTTTCACCTTTAACAGCATAGGATCCATTAAAGTGATTGGTGATCAATAATGAGTCTACATATACTTTAAGATACTTTACCCCCATATCCTTAGCAATTTGCAAGCCAGCAATTAAGGCTTCATATTCAGCCTCATTGTTAGTTGCTTGGAACTCACAGGCTATGGAGTGGGGTATTATGTCCCCCTGTGGCGATTTTAGTAGTATCCCGAGCCCTGTGCCCTTGACATTTGAGGATCCATCAGTGTGTAGTATCCAAGGATCCTTGGTCTCATCCAGCTGCTGGACTTCCAATTCTGCTTCTTTTTGTAGATCACTACTGAAATCAGCCACAAAGTCAGCTAATGCTTGGGATTTAATGGCTGTTCTTGGCTCATATCTTATATCATGGGCACTAAGCTTTACTGCCCACTTAGCCATTCTTCCTGACATCTTCGGTTTCCTGAGGACATTCTTAATTGGAAAGTTAGTTCTAACAACAATAGTATGGGTTTCAAAATAATGCCTTAACTTAGTTGATGCCATGATTAATGCAAGAATAAGTTTTTCGAGGTGCGAGTACCTGGATTCGGCATCAAGTAAACTCTTACTTACATAGTAGATAGGATATTGTGTACCTTCATGATCCTTAACAAGGACAGCACTTACAGCGGTTGAGGATACCGCCAAATATAAGGATAACACATCTCCTTTTTCGGGCTTTGTTAATGCTGGTGCTGAGGACATATATTCTTTAAGGGCTTGTAAAGCATTCTCATGTTTCTCAGTCCATTCAAACTTCTTGTTCTTCCTTAGGATATCGTAAAATTCTTTACATTTTTCTGAGGATTTTGATATGAACCTGCTCAGAGCTGCTATCCTGCCTGTTAGCCTTTGCACATCCTTAGCATTGGCAGGGGACTTGATGTTCCCTAGTGCTTTAATTTGCTCCGGACTTGCTTCAATGCCCCTCTGAGTTACCATATATCCTAGGAATTTACCTGCCTTAACGCCAAAGTGGCATTTTGAAGGATTAAGCTTCATGTTATAATTATCAAGGATATCAAATGCTTCTTCCCAAATCCCTTAGGTGATCCTCAGCTTTCTTTGATTTGACTACCATATCATCTATGTATACTTCCATAGTTTGTCCAATTTGATCTTTGAACATCATATTCACCAGCCTTTGATATGTTGCACCTGCATTCCTTAATCCAAAAGGCATGGCAATATAACAATACAAACCTGTTGGGGTCATAAAGGCTGTATCCTCTTGGTCAGATGGTTCCATCTGAATTTGTTGGAATCCAGATGATGCATCCATAAAGGTCAACAGTTCATGCCCGGCTGTTGCATCCACCATGGAGTCAATGTGGGGTAATGGGAAAGAATCCTTGGGACATGCCTTATTCAGATCAGTGAAATCGACACATACCCTCCATTTTCCGTTTTTCTTTTGGACAACGACCACATTGGCTAACCATTTTGGATACTTTACCTCTCTGATCATACCTGCTCGAAGTAGTCTCTCTACTTCTTCTTGGATAATGGCATTCCTTTCTGGTGCAAACTTCCTCCTTTTTTGATGGATTGGTTTGATAGACCTAACAATGCCAAGTTTGTGAGTAATAATATCCTTAGATATACCTGTCATATCTTCATGTTTCCAAGCAAAGGTAGATTTTCTTCTTTTGAGGAAGGATATTAAGTCTTCTTTCATCTTGCCAAGGATCCCTGATCCGATATAGATTTTTAATTCAGGATCACTAGGATCCAAGAGGATTTCGTCCACATCTTGTTCCCTTGCCTTTCTTCCTTCTCTTGCTCTGTTTTTCTGCTCCCCTGTTTTATTCTGCTGTGAGGATGTTGCTCCGAAATTCCCCTCACAAGGATCCCGAGAGGGACAACCCCTTGAAAGGTCAAGGGATCATTAAAGATTCTTCCACCGAGAGGTGCTGTTTCACCGATGCTCACATCGATAGAATTCGTCATTGTTTTCCGGCGGATGCTATCTTCAAATCTTTTACTCCCACTGCCTTAAGAGATTTTGTCTCTAATACCTGGGTAGCTTTTCCTGTTACTCCGTTCACCATAGGCTATACGTATCCCTTTCCGGCTTTCACCCAATCTTTCTTTTCCTTGACCGGCATATCTTACATTCAAGCCATGCCGATGATCTGGAGGGTTTTGTATACCCTGGAAAGGATCATTGAGCAAGAAGGGATTGATTTAGGAATGACGGAGCTGGCTGAGATGTATGATCTCACAACGTTTGGATCCTGTCGATATCTGTTCAAACGGAAAGCCGGAGAGGATCACCCTATTCTTAAGGTCACCAAGAATGACACGAATTGGAAGCGACGATTCTTCTTTGTTAGGAGGGATACCATCCCTAATGGGAAGGATCTGCCCAAGGAGTGGGCTACTCATGGTAGGATAGAGGATCCTGAAGGATCACCATCAGACTTGTCCCTTAGACTGAGGATCACTAACACTTTCTTTGTTTTTTGTACGCAGCTATATCCGTTGCTCATCTCGAGTTGACCCCTGCTGCAAGAGAGAGGGTTCTAGCCTTCAGAAAGCTTGACCCTGAAACCAGAAGTTTTCAAGTTGCCACCCAAGATTCACAGGAAGTATCCTCTGCATCTGCCACAATGTCAAGTAAGTATCCTTATTTAAAAAGTAGTTTTATGTAAGATTTTTAATTTAGCCAGAATACTTATCTTATTTTGGTTGTGTAGGCCCTGGGAAATCTGCTAAGTCTGCCTCCAAGTTTGGGATCGATGATCTTGCTAACGTCAAATCTGTGAGGAAGAAGAATCCGGCCAGCCCGAGTACCTCTGTCCCCAAGGCACCTGTGAGAGGGAAAGGAGGGAAGAAGAGAAAGTGTAACGCCCTGCGTTTTCATAATTTCCTTATTTAGAAACCATTGCTTGGATTTCTATTTTTGGAAACCTTGTATTCTTATAATCGCTCCTTTCATTGTAATCATTATCAAAACGAGACTTGGATCATTTATGAAGCTTGTATTTTGTTACGTTTATGTTATACGCATTCTATGTATGCTCGTATGTTCGATTTGGTGAATCAATCGATGTTTAATCGTTATTCTTGGAAACTATGTGCGAAACTTGTAAATACATGAAACTTGTGCATTAAACGTATTTTGAACGTAAACAATACTTGATTATGAAACTTATACGCTTAATTATACTTCGGTTATGATTATCGTGCTTGATTACATCTTATACTATGCTTTTATGTCAAAACAAGTCCCTAAACTCTCAAGTTTGCACCTAAAAGCATCAAACTCAAAACTTCAGGGGCTAAATTGTAACAAAACGAAAGTCTGGAGATCAAGGGCGCCGCGTGACGCGAGGCTCCTTGGCGTCACGCGAGCCCCTGTTTTCGGCAGACTTGTGTTTCTTTCAAATTTTGCACGAAATCCCAAGTTCTAATCTCACCCAATCACCTTTAATCCACCTCTAATCACCTCCAATCAGCTTCTAACTCCCTAATTATAAATACCCACCTTCTCCAACCCATTTGACACTTTCACAACTCTCTAATCTTCACTAAAACACTCTCAAATCTGCAGAAAATCTGAGTTTGGACAGCTTCTTGTATCTTTACTAAAGTGAGTGTAACTCACTCATTTCTTAACCAAATCACTTGGTTCTTCTTCCTAATGCTTCATTATGTCCTTAGGTTTGAATCCTTGGTTTTTCCTTGGAAGAATCATGCTTGGATTTGCCTTAAAATGGACCAAAACTTTCTGTTTTATATTTTATTTTTCAACAACTTGTTATTCCTTATCAAACTTGAGTTTACTCATCTCATTCCTATGTCCTAATGCTTACAACACTTTTGTGGTTGGTTAGGCTTAAAAACAAGGTTGAGACACTTAAAAATCAGAGGATTAAACCTCATAAACTTGGTGTTTATTTAGGGTTTTAACCCACAAATCATGTCAAACTTAAGCTTTGATACATGAGTGATTATGGAATAACTTGGGTTGTTCCAAACATAAAATCCTCACATGGTTTGATGATTTCTAATAGTTAGTTTACTTAATGTACTTGTTATAACCTTAGTTCATGACCCTCCTTGGTTGTTTTTACATCAAGTGTAGTGGTGAACATCAAATGGGTACCTAAATGGAAGCTTGTCTTCCTACCCCATACGTGACATCTATGACACATCTTGAGGTACCTAAATGAAGAATAAATCTTCTACCTCCTACTTGAATTATTGGACTTAATAATATGTAATACTTAAATATATATACACACCCATTCGAACCTTTAATATTAAACTTGTGTTTATATGTTAAAGTAGTAGAATGACATCTAAGACTTAACACTCCAAGTATGATTCTAATGGGCTTACTACCCATGAAATACAATATAACCCTAGTGGTTACGTAGTGTCATATAAGAGTATAAGTCAAAGATGATTATTTTGATACCCTACTTTATGCTATTTCAAACTCCAATTTATAATCTTCCATGAACGCCAAACTCACACACCTACGTTTCCTCGTGTAGAAGGACTAGGTGCTCCAAGCTAAATCATCCACCAAACTTACTCTCGGAACTTCCAAGTCAAGACTTGTAAACCGTGAGTATACTCGTATTTCCCCCTTTTTACTTTTACCACTTTTGGGGTGTAACATGTTTACCTATTGAAAACTTACACATGAACACTTTGTTAAACACATGAACGTTCCTATAACATGCTTGTATACGTGATGGCTTGATACTTTAAACTTGGGTTATTCTTATGTGTTGAACTTATCATTAACTTCGTACGAGCCAAACCTTGACATATGTAGCGCTATAGGATTAACGACCCGCCCGTAAACTTGAGGTTATGTCTTGAGCATATTGCGTTTTCTTGGTTTGATATGTTAGACACATGCCATATTTAATGTTTATCTTGAATCATATGCTTGCCATGAGGAATTGTTCCCACTTTTTAACTTATGCTATGTACGTACCAAACTTGTATACTCGCCTTTGCTTTTGCATTGAATTGTATTTTTAAACATGTTACAGGTTGATGATGATGAAATGAAAACGGATAGCAAAGATGCCTAGATACTCACTTAGACGTTTAGGTTTAAAGTGTTGTATCAATTTTGTTTATGTTATGTTGAACAATGTTGTTATTTGCCTTTCTTGTAATGTTTTGACAATTTATTTTGGAAATGAAATTTGGATTATTAAATTATTGTCACAGATAGCGTTATGATGTCTCGAGCAATCTTCACACTTCGTCTCATCCCGATGTTTCCGCCATTGGTTGGGGTGTGACAGATTGGTATCAGAGCCATAACTATAGGGAATTAGGAAAATTGCCATGCTTTTGCCCTAGTCTATAGTTTTAGGAACTTTGCCTCTTATTTGTTGTTTAAAACATTTGTACTCTACCTCGCATGCTTCCTAGCTACACTTCTTGTTATTAAACTTATGCGCCTTTCCTAAGGCTAACACGAATACACTTATGTTATTTCATACTCTTGTAACATCAACGAGACAACTAGGCGTGAAACCCACAATTTGGTAAACGACTCTCACTCTACCTTTAATCTATTTTTGCACGAAATTTCACCATTAAGCTAGGAGTGACATCCACAACTTAATGGTAATTTCCATTTCAACTCTAGTGGACCCTTGTCAAAGTGTCAAAATTTTATTTTGGCCGACAAGTACCAACCACATTTAGGGTACGAAATCGTCAAGTTAGGGGTGAAACCCGCATCTTGTCGATTAAGTCCCATTCCTTGATTTTATTCTCGCCAAAGTCCCGAATGTTCCAATCATTTAGGGATGTGTAGTAACCGGAAGGGTAAGATACCGTTAATCGCTTCTCGACGAGAGTATCTTACTTATAGGCCAAAGCACAATATCTCTAAATCGAAAGGACTTTCGACCCACTTTGGAATTGTCGACGTTTCTCTACCCGAAACAATCCTATGTTCTATTGAGCTTCTCTTTTAGGTAACTCAATTTATATGTGATTTTATACTTGAACGTTCTTTCATTTCGAGTTGTCGTTTTAATCATTTCGCACGTTACCGCAATCACAAACTATAATAATCCCTCGTGAACAAACTAAATTTTCAATGCTTTCATTTATTTATGTTATGTTATGTGGAATTCATGATTATGCTATATGAGACGTTTAAACTTTTATACTATGCAAATCAACTTGAATCTTTACGCTATGTGACCCTTTATGCCATGTGATCAATTTCATTTTCTTAAACAAACATTATGACCAAGTCTCACCTATTCCCTCTTTTCGAATTCGAATTATTTTTGAAATTTCACTTTTACGCTTATGTCATACAAATACTTTATCATACATTTATACATTATCCACATACATGATTTCACATAATTTTATTTATACCCACCTTGTGACAATAAATGGAGACATATAATCAAGATGGGAGTGATTTCCTTACCTTGACGACTAACTCCGTTTCTTTTCTCATCTTACAACGACCTCGCCAATGAATTAGGGGTGATTCCCTTACCTAGGTGATCGTTACCGATATTTTCCTTAATAGACTATAGTACGTAAACATGATCACGTTTATATCTAAATCTTTTATCATTAGCCAAATCCCTATTTATTTCAACATGCATTGTTTACATGAACGAATTTCTTATTCTACAATCTATTTTTATATAGCTCATACACACAAAAATTCTTAACCTATACCATAAACGCTCATTCCTCGATTTTCAAAATTTACGAAATGCTACTTATCAACCTAGTTGGTTTAATAAATCCATTGCCCACGAAATTTTGTATTCAACGTAACTATTGAAAAAAAAAAGCTCATTTTATGTCCTTAAACTAGAGATTTTCTATTTTCAATTGGGAATCAACCAACTTCAATGTATGTAAATTTTCTCTTTTTAAAACAAGAGTAGCATTTCCTTTCTTTCACAAAGTATAACACGCATAACCAATAAATATTTCATGCCCTCTTTACATTTAGACTTTATATTTCATGTCAACTCGATCTATTCTGATTTTTAATTAAACGTCACGTTTTGCTCAAAACAACTATATATGTATATCATTTTATGTGCTTTAGTTTATATCTCGTGACAATTTCACCTATACACTCATTTTACCTTCATACTCAAAACTTCTTGGCCTTTCTTTTCATGTTTAAATTCGTATATTACGATTCATATCATAAACAAAATCATTACGCATTACACTCATATCCATATTCGTATTTCTACACTTTATGTCTACACCTATATTTATATTTACACATTTATTTAATTTTCATAATCATACCTATATCCATACTCGTGTTCCCAAATTATACATTTACACTACACTTATATCTAAGTTTATATTCATGTAATACAATTTTACTTACACTCACGATTACGTTGCGCTAATATTCATATTCGTGTTTATACTCATATATCCTACTTGTACCTATACCTATACAACTATGCTTAAACTTATATTCACATCCATATATTTTCCTCATACCAATACAATTATGTTTGTACTTAAATTTATAGTTATACTTGCATTTATACAATTTATGATAGACTCATACTTATATATATACTCTCATGCTCACGCTCATTCGTTTATGCTCAAAATTGTACCCACATATATACTCATACTTTTACTCATACCCCTGGCATGTGTTTTATTTAAACTTATACTAGACTCATGCTTTTTACACAGAATTTATACTTTCGCACTATACGCGGGCGAAACCCGAGGGATTCGCTTACGTTGTTATACTATTTGAAACACAAGCGTGCTTATATGCTATGCCTCCATGCACGCAATCTTATTTTTTTTTAGAATTTATTTATACCTTAATTCATACACAACTAGTACAAGTTATGGGGATCATGAGACGATCAATGTAATCGCGGGTGCACACGGGATTATAGTGATAGTCGTATGAGAACCATAGAGTGTACTATTGTGTATGGTAAGACACGGGACGTAACATGACACCGGATACGAAACGAACGTCACATGGTCAAAAGATGGTGGATACGCCGCTGGTACTTCCTATATATAAGTGTTTTCACCATGTTACCAAACTCTCGTAAAACGTGCCATGAGAAATTCAGTGTTTTGAAGACCTTTTTGGACCTTATTACCAAAACTTTTTCAAACCTTCCGTCTTCCTAAATTTCGGGACGAAATTTCCTCAAGGAGGGGAGACTGTAACGCCCTGCGTTTTCATAATTTCCTTATTTAGAAACCATTGCTTGGATTTCTATTTTTGGAAACCTTGTATTCTTATAATCGCTCCTTTCATTGTAATCATTATCAAAACGAGACTTGGATCATTTATGAAGCTTGTATTTTGTTACGTTTATGTTATACGCATTCTATGTATGCTCGTATGTTCGATTTGGTGAATCAATCGATGTTTAATCGTTATTCTTGGAAACTATGTGCGAAACTTGTAAATACATGAAACTTGTGCATTAAACGTATTTTGAACGTAAACAATACTTGATTATGAAACTTATACGCTTAATTATACTTCGGTTATGATTATCGTGCTTGATTACATCTTATACTATGCTTTTATGTCAAAACAAGTCCCTAAACTCTCAAGTTTGCACCTAAAAGCATCAAACTCAAAACTTCAGGGGCTAAATTGTAACAAAACGAAAGTCTGGAGATCAAGGGCGCCGCGTGACGCGAGGCTCCTTGGCGTCACGCGAGCCCCTGTTTTCGGCAGACTTGTGTTTCTTTCAAATTTTGCACGAAATCCCAAGTTCTAATCTCACCCAATCACCTTTAATCCACCTCTAATCACCTCCAATCACCTTCTAACTCCCTAATTATAAATACCCACCTTCTCCAACCCATTTGACACTTTCACAACTCTCTAATCTTCACTAAAACACTCTCAAATCTGCAGAAAATCTGAGTTTGGACAGCTTCTTGTATCTTTACTAAAGTGAGTGTAACTCACTCATTTCTTAACCAAATCACTTGGTTCTTCTTCCTAATGCTTCATTATGTCCTTAGGTTTGAATCCTTGGTTTTTCCTTGGAAGAATCATGCTTGGATTTGCCTTAAAATGGACCAAAACTTTCTGTTTTATATTTTATTTTTCAACAACTTGTTATTCCTTATCAAACTTGAGTTTACTCATCTCATTCCTATGTCCTAATGCTTACAACACTTTTGTGGTTGGTTAGGCTTAAAAACAAGGTTGAGACACTTAAAAATCAGAGGATTAAACCTCATAAACTTGGTGTTTATTTAGGGTTTTAACCCACAAATCATGTCAAACTTAAGCTTTGATACATGAGTGATTATGGAACAACTTGGGTTGTTCCAAACATAAAATCCTCACATGGTTTGATGATTTCTAATAGTTAGTTTACTTAATGTACTTGTTATAACCTTAGTTCATGACCCTCCTTGGTTGTTTTTACATCAAGTGTAGTGGTGAACATCAAATGGGTACCTAAATGGAAGCTTGTCTTCCTACCCCATACGTGACATCTATGACACATCTTGAGGTACCTAAATGAAGAATAAATCTTCTACCTCCTACTTGAATTATTGGACTTAATAATATGTAATACTTGTGACACTCGAGGTTTTTCCAAACGAACACGTTGTAATTTTTGTGTATATAAATATTATTAAATGAAAACGTGACCTTTGTGCATGATATGTGATGTATGTATGTATTATATATATATATATATATATATGAGAGCCGAAACCACGACCCGAGACCATGACTCGCAACCGGGCGGTTGCGAGTGGGCCACTCGGTCTCGAGTGGGCCTAGTGAGCCGAAACCGGTTGGGCCGAAACCCCCAAGCCCAACTCGTGACCCCTTGTATAAATCCCACCCTTTTTCCCCACTTGCTTCATTTTACACACCAACACTTCTTCTAATCTCTCTCACTAGAAAACCCTCTACAAACACCACTTTCCTTCTCCTTGATCTCGGTTCAAGCTTGGAACAAATCGGACAAGACACTCGGTCAAGACCATCACTCGGACACTTCATCTTCTCTCATTTTCTTCCTTTCTTTCGGCTCATCCTCCTTCTTCACAACCGGTTAGTGTTGTTACTATGTGCATAAGATTTATGTATATTGTATGAACTAGAAGATGGTTAGTTAAAATTGTTACACATGATTTTTGGATGATTTGTGAAGTTGGATTATGTGTGTTAAACCTTGTGTATGAAAAATTGCTAAACATGCTTAAAATAACTAGAAATGGTAGATTAAGAATGATTATGGCCAACCAAACTATACTTCTTTGTTTCTTGCAAAATGTTGATGTTGAACTTAAGATTTCGGCTATGTAATGCATGTTTCTTTGTTCTTGCCATGATAATCTTGTCATAAATATGTGATTTTTGGTTCATTAAATGTATGATTTGTCATGGTGAAAACCCTAGAAAAATGATGAACAAAGGATGAACTTGTTTGAATATGACTTGAAGATGTAAAAATGGCAAAGTTTGATCTATCTTTACTAGTATTCAGATTAGGCAAAGTGTTAGTGAAATATTATTGGTTGTTTCCTAATATGGGCCTGAATTCTTGGTACAATTTGGACTGTCATATCTGCATCATCACGTGTACATGAAAGTGACAGATTACGACTCGCAACGACGGCATTACGACTCGAAACCACACGGTTGCGACTCGCAACCATAGCAGGACAACTCGAAACCACGAGATTGCGACTCGAGACCACGCCGTTGCGACTCGCAACCAAAACGTGACAACTCGAGACCACGGTTGCGACTCGCAACCACAGCGTGACAAGCCGAGACCACCTGGTTGCGACTCGAGACCAGCTGGTTGCGAGTGGGCTGTCCATTTTGGTTATTGGGCCATTCTGTGTTAACTTGGGCTATCTGTTAAGTGGACTAGGTGTTGCTGTGTTCTGTTTGACTGTGTTACTGTTAGGGCCGGCCCAATAACCCCATGACTATTTACTTGTATGCATGTTATGTGCCTGTATATGTTCTTACGTGATTACTTGTACACCGAACCTGACCTATACCGGTAACCATGTTAGGACGTGGTGACCAACGTGATTGACAAGTAACCTAAACCTACCGAGCAACCCAAGGTGAGTTCACAACTTAAAAGCATGCGTCCCGGTGGTTTGGGACACGAGACTAACAACTCTATCCCCTGGAAAAAGGGGATACCATTTACATACCTTCCCTAGTTATTGGGAACAAAACCTACTTTTCCTTCCCTGGTATTGGGAAACCTTTTGGTTAATTACTGTTTATACGGATTGCAACTAACGGCACTAAACGAAACTCTATCACTCAAGTCCCTACTACATAATACCGATTAGTCGCCGGGGCCAGGCGAACGGGTTATTAGTTGATAGCGCTATTTAGGTGTTTACCAGCCTCACACCGTGCCCTGGTTTGGGATCGGTCGTGAACTAATAGACTCAGGCATCCGTCAATGATGATAGAACATTGACATCGGGGCATCCTGCGGATACGCAACGGTTACCTAGTGTTCGGTATTGGAAAAACAGTTTAGTCGCTAACTTTTGGGGTAGCTCCCCAGGGCATGTATAAACGGATAAATTAACCGGTGAAACAAAGTTTTTGGTAATTAAAACTGGACAACTAGTGAACTCACTCAGCATTATTGTTGACCCCTTACTGCATGCTTTGCAGGTAACCAGTGACGAAGGAGCTTGCAGCTTGGGAACGTGTAGTGTCTGTTCACCCTTGTGTTGGGTGTTACCTTATTTTGAATCGTGAACTTTGTTTTAAACTACCTTATTTATGCTTCCGCTACTTATTACTGTTTTGGAACTTAAAACTTTAAACTCTGAACTTAATATTTGCTAAGCTTATGAATAGTAAGTATTACTTTTGTTATCAACTTAAGTATTCGGTATAATTGGTGGCTGGATCCTGGTCAGTCACGCCCTCGAAGCGGGTGTTATCCGCAGGTGGATTTTGGGGGTGTGACAGATTGGTATCAGAGCCATTGGTTATAGTGAACTTGGTTTTAAAAAGGGAAAAATCTTTTTTGGAGAAAACCAGACTATAACCCGTGACTCGCGACGACACTACACTCCAAGTGCAAGGCTCGACACATTTGACCTCATAGCTCGGACCAGTGTTTACTTGTTGCTTACTTTATGTTTCCTGTTATGTTATACGTACTAGTGTGCCTAAACTAGATAGATACACCTCTCTCTTCTATCTCATTCTCGCTACACTACGACATCACACTCATACTGTGTTTTCTGGTTATGAAGACAATGAGTGGACGCGGAAGGGGAAACATTAACATGACGCAGGCTCAGTTCACTAACCTGCTCAACACAGTGGCTGCGGCTTTTGCAGCTCACCCTATAGGTAAGCTCGTTGTTTTAGGATGTATGGATCCTACCGCCACATCGACTTTTCGCCTCTAAACCTATACGCTTCGCTTCTCACGAACAGGTCAGCATGCACCTGCGCAACCACCAGTGTGTACTTTCAAAACTTTCATGGATTGCAAGCCTCTCCCTTTCAACGGCACTGAGGGTGCCATAGGTCTTCTGCATTGGATCGAGAAAATTGAAGCTGTCTTTGCTGTTTGCGAGTGTCCTCCTGCAAATTGGGTGAAATTTGCTACTGCTACGCTCGAGGGAAGCGCGCTTTCATGGTGGAAGGCGCAAATTCAGATGTTTGGATTGGAAACTGCAAATGCTACGGCATGGGAGGATTTCAAGGATATGATTAAGGATGAATACTGTCACCGGGATGACATCCACAAGCTTGAGAATGAGTACTATGAACTCAAGATGGTTGGGTCGGAAATTGAAACATACACCAAGCTGTCAAATGACTATGCTGCTCTTTGCCCAAACATGTCTCGACCTATGTATCGAAGGATCGAACTGTACATCAAGGGTTTGGCTCCAGAGATTCGAAGCCATGTCACTTCAGCCAACCACACTACCATTCAGCCGATCGTTCGACTTGCTCACAAACTTACTGATCAGGCCGTGGAAGAGGGCAGGTTGCCCAAAAGGATCAGTGCTACTGTCGGAACTTCTAGTGACAGCAAGCGTAAGTGGGAAGGAAGTCAAAGCAAGGATGCTAACCCCACTCAGGCCCCAGCGCAGCAAAGGAAAACCGAAAACAACAAAGGCACTCAGCAACAGGGTGGCTACCGGGGAAGCTACCCAAAGTGCAACAAGTGTAACAGACACCATAATGGGGCATGTAACAAGGGCCAGTGTCAGCGATGCCACAAGATGGGGCACGAAGCCAAGGATTGTAGAAGCCAGTTCCCAGCAAGACAGAATCAGCAACAACCTCAACAGCAACAGCAGCAGGGAAACGACCGAGCATGTTTTAAATGTGGGGCAACAGGGCACTTTAGGAAGGATTGTCCTGAACTGAATCAGAACCGCAACAACAATCAGGGAGCTGGGAACAACAATCAGAACAACAATGCTGGGAATGGTGCTAGAGGAAGAGCTTTCGTGATTGGAGCTGGTGAAGCAAGGAATGACCCCAATGTCGTGGCGGGTAAGTTCCTACTCGATGATCGTTATGTTTCTGTGTTATTTGATTCCGGTGCCGATGCTAGTTATGTATCCCTACGTATTAGTAAGAAGCTTAAGCGTCCGCTTTCGTTACTAAGTTCTCCTCATGTCGTCGAGTTAGCTAATGGTAGAAACATCGAGGCCTCACACGTTGTCAAGGGTTGCAAACTAGAGTTGTCTGGTCAGACATTTAGTATCGATCTTTTCCCTGTTACTCTTGGAAGCTTCGACGTCGTTATTGGTATGGATTGGTTATCCAAGCATCGCGCTGAGATCCTCTGTCAAGAGAAAGCAGTTCGTATCCCTCATCGTTCTGGCAAACCCCTCATTGTACAAGGTGGCAGAAGTGGAGAAATCTCCGGCGTTATTTCTTTCTTGAAAGCCCAGAAGTGTTTACGAAAAGGGCACACCGCTATCTTAGCACTGGTTACCAACACGCAGGAAAAGGAAAAGAGGATTGAAGACTTTCCAGTAGTGCGTGACTACCCCGAGGTATTTCCTGAGGAACTACCTGGACTCCCTCCCCATCGTCAGGTCGAATTCCAAATCGAGCTAGTTCCCGGAGCAGCGCCTATAGCTCGTGCACCTTATCGTCTAGCCCCCGCAGAATTGAAGGAACTCTCGACGCAACTACAAGAACTTTTGGATAAAGGATTTATCCGTCCTAGTTCATCACCCTGGGGAGCACCGGTACTCTTTGTTAAGAAGAAGGATGGCACGTTCCGAATGTGCATTGATTATCGTGAGCTGAACAAGGTTACCATCAAGAATCGTTACCCTCTCCCGCGAATCGATGACCTATTCGATCAATTGCAAGGATCAAGCTACTATTCTAAGATTGACCTGCGATCAGGCTACCATCAGTTAAGGGTCCGTAATGAAGATATTTCCAAGACTGCATTCAGAACTCGTTATGGTCATTATGAATTCCTCGTTATGCCCTTTGGAATGACCAACGCCCCTGCAGTGTTCATGGATCTCATGAACCGGGTATGCAAACCCTACCTCGACAAATTTGTGATTGTGTTTATAGACGACATCTTGATCTACTCGAAAAGTCAGGAAGAACATGAACGGCACCTACGCCTTATCCTCGAACTCCTTCGCAATGAGCAACTGTACGCCAAGTTCTCGAAATGCGACTTCTGGCTTCGAGAAGTCCATTTCCTTGGACACGTGGTTAACAAGGACGGAATCCACGTCGACCCGGCTAAGATCGATTCTATAAAGAATTGGCCTACCCCTAAGACTCCCACTGAAGTTCGCCAATTCTTGGGATTGGCAGGTTACTACCGCAGATTCATTCAGGGATTCTCAAAGATTGCACAACCCCTCACTACGCTCACTCAGAAAGGCGTCACTTACAAGTGGAATGAAGCACAGGAATCTGCTTTTCAGAGGCTTAAGGATAACCTCTGCAGTGCTCCTATTCTTTCATTACCTGAAGGCACTGACGACTTTGTGGTCTACTGCGATGCGTCTATTCATGGGCTCGGTTGCGTGTTGATGCAACGCGAGAAAGTTATTGCTTACGCCTCTCGACAACTTAAGACACATGAAAGGAACTACACAACACACGACTTGGAACTGGGAGCAGTGATATTTGCGCTTAAAATATGGAGACATTACCTGTACGGTACCAAGTGCACCATTTACACCGATCACAGGAGTCTCGAGCATATTTTCAAGCAGAAAGAATTAAACATGCGACAACGCCGATGGGTCGAACTTCTGAATGATTACGAATGCGCCATCAAGTACCATCCGGGCAAGGCCAATGTTGTGGCAGACGCCCTCAGCCGAAAAGATACCATACCAAAGCGCGTGCGAGCATTACAACTTACCATCCAGTCTAGTCTCCCTACCCAGATCCGAAATGCTCAGATTGAAGCCCTGAAACCGGAAAACATCAGGGCTGAGTCCCTGCGAGGATCGAGACAACAACTAGAACAGAAAGAAGACGGCGCCTACTATGTGGCAGGGCGCATTTGGGTCCCACTTTACGGAGATCTACGAGAGCTTGTGATGGACGAAGCCCATAAGTCCCGTTATTCAGTACATCCTGGTGCAGATAAGATGTACCACGACTTAAGGACCACTTACTGGTGGCCTGGCATGAAAGCCCACATAGCAGCCTACGTTGGCAAATGTTTGACCTGCGCAAGAGTCAAAATCGAGTATCAGAAACCAGCAGGCCTACTCCAGCAACCGGAAATCCCGAAATGGAAATGGGAGCAAATTTCCATGGATTTTGTTACAGGGCTACCTAGATCTCAACGCGGGAATGATACTATCTGGGTGATAGTAGATCGTTTGACTAAGTCTGCACACTTTCTGGCCATTAAGGAAACAGACAAGTTTTCTACCTTAGCAGAAATCTATTTAAAAGAAGTAGTCTCCAGGCACGGGGTGCCAACTTCTATTATTTCCGACCGAGACGCTCGTTTTACTTCCGAATTGTGGCAAGCTATGCACAAATCCTTTGGCTCACGTTTGGACATGAGCACCGCTTATCACCCGCAAACGGATGGGCAGTCTGAACGCACCATCCAAACCCTGGAAGACATGCTTAGAGCATGTGTGATCGATTTTGGCAAGAACTGGGAGAAGCATCTGCCGCTGGTGGAATTCTCCTACAACAACAGCTACCACACTAGCATTCAGGCGGCACCTTTTGAGGCATTGTACGGTCGTAAATGCCGATCACCTCTCTGCTGGGCGGAAGTTGGTGATAGTCAACTCACAGGCCCGGAACTAGTGGTAGATACAACGGAAAAGATTTCACAGATCAGGCAACGCATGGCGGCAGCTCGTGACCGTCAGAAAAGCTACGCTGACAAGCGTAGAAAACCGTTAGAATTCCAGGTCGGGGACCGGGTTCTACTTAAAGTCTCACCCTGGAAGGGGGTGGTCCGTTTCGGTAAACGGGGCAAGCTGAATCCACGGTATGTTGGACCATTCGAAATTACCGAGAAAATCGGTAAGGTAGCTTATAGATTGAACCTGCCTGCAGAGCTGAGTGCAGTGCACAACGTTTTTCACGTATCTAACCTGAAGAAGTGTTTGTCGGATGAAACACTTGTGATTCCTTTTAAGGAACTGACGATTGATGAACAGCTACACTTTACTGAGGAACCGATTGAGATCACGGATCGAGAGATCAAAACCCTCAAACGTAGCCAGATACCCCTTGTGCGAGTTCGTTGGAACTCACGACGCGGCCCAGAGTTTACCTGGGAGCGGGAGGACCAGATGAAGTCCAAGTATCCCCAGTTATTCCCAAACGAAAACCCCAGCACTGAAGCTACAACCGAATTTCGGGACGAAATTCCAAACTAACGGGGGGATGATGTGACACCCCGTTGAAACACGCTAGTTTGGCAGTGGCTGCTTCAACTTTCGGGACGAAAGTTCTTAAAACTTGGGGATAATGTGACACTCGAGGTTTTTCCAAACGAACACGTTGTAATTTTTGTGTATATAAATATTATTAAATGAAAACGTGACCTTTGTGCATGATATGTGATGTATGTATGTATTATATATATATATATATATATATGAGAGCCGAAACCACGACCCGAGACCATGACTCGCAACCGGGCGGTTGCGAGTGGGCCACTCGGTCTCGAGTGGGCCTAGTGAGCCGAAACCGGTTGGGCCGAAACCCCCAAGCCCAACTCGTGACCCCTTGTATAAATCCCACCCTTTTTCCCCACTTGCTTCATTTTACACACCAACACTTCTTCTAATCTCTCTCACTAGAAAACCCTCTACAAACACCACTTTCCTTCTCCTTGATCTCGGTTCAAGCTTGGAACAAATCGGACAAGACACTCGGTCAAGACCATCACTCGGACACTTCATCTTCTCTCATTTTCTTCCTTTCTTTCGGCTCATCCTCCTTCTTCACAACCGGTTAGTGTTGTTACTATGTGCATAAGATTTATGTATATTGTATGAACTAGAAGATGGTTAGTTAAAATTGTTACACATGATTTTTGGATGATTTGTGAAGTTGGATTATGTGTGTTAAACCTTGTGTATGAAAAATTGCTAAACATGCTTAAAATAACTAGAAATGGTAGATTAAGAATGATTATGGCCAACCAAACTATACTTCTTTGTTTCTTGCAAAATGTTGATGTTGAACTTAAGATTTCGGCTATGTAATGCATGTTTCTTTGTTCTTGCCATGATAATCTTGTCATAAATATGTGATTTTTGGTTCATTAAATGTATGATTTGTCATGGTGAAAACCCTAGAAAAATGATGAACAAAGGATGAACTTGTTTGAATATGACTTGAAGATGTAAAAATGGCAAAGTTTGATCTATCTTTACTAGTATTCAGATTAGGCAAAGTGTTAGTGAAATATTATTGGTTGTTTCCTAATATGGGCCTGAATTCTTGGTACAATTTGGACTGTCATATCTGCATCATCACGTGTACATGAAAGTGACAGATTACGACTCGCAACGACGGCATTACGACTCGAAACCACACGGTTGCGACTCGCAACCATAGCAGGACAACTCGAAACCACGAGATTGCGACTCGAGACCACGCCGTTGCGACTCGCAACCAAAACGTGACAACTCGAGACCACGGTTGCGACTCGCAACCACAGCGTGACAAGCCGAGACCACCTGGTTGCGACTCGAGACCAGCTGGTTGCGAGTGGGCTGTCCATTTTGGTTATTGGGCCATTCTGTGTTAACTTGGGCTATCTGTTAAGTGGACTAGGTGTTGCTGTGTTCTGTTTGACTGTGTTACTGTTAGGGCCGGCCCAATAACCCCATGACTATTTACTTGTATGCATGTTATGTGCCTGTATATGTTCTTACGTGATTACTTGTACACCGAACCTGACCTATACCGGTAACCATGTTAGGACGTGGTGACCAACGTGATTGACAAGTAACCTAAACCTACCGAGCAACCCAAGGTGAGTTCACAACTTAAAAGCATGCGTCCCGGTGGTTTGGGACACGAGACTAACAACTCTATCCCCTGGAAAAAGGGGATACCATTTACATACCTTCCCTAGTTATTGGGAACAAAACCTACTTTTCCTTCCCTGGTATTGGGAAACCTTTTGGTTAATTACTGTTTATACGGATTGCAACTAACGGCACTAAACGAAACTCTATCACTCAAGTCCCTACTACATAATACCGATTAGTCGCCGGGGCCAGGCGAACGGGTTATTAGTTGATAGCGCTATTTAGGTGTTTACCAGCCTCACACCGTGCCCTGGTTTGGGATCGGTCGTGAACTAATAGACTCAGGCATCCGTCAATGATGATAGAACATTGACATCGGGGCATCCTGCGGATACGCAACGGTTACCTAGTGTTCGGTATTGGAAAAACAGTTTAGTCGCTAACTTTTGGGGTAGCTCCCCAGGGCATGTATAAACGGATAAATTAACCGGTGAAACAAAGTTTTTGGTAATTAAAACTGGACAACTAGTGAACTCACTCAGCATTATTGTTGACCCCTTACTGCATGCTTTGCAGGTAACCAGTGACGAAGGAGCTTGCAGCTTGGGAACGTGTAGTGTCTGTTCACCCTTGTGTTGGGTGTTACCTTATTTTGAATCGTGAACTTTGTTTTAAACTACCTTATTTATGCTTCCGCTACTTATTACTGTTTTGGAACTTAAAACTTTAAACTCTGAACTTAATATTTGCTAAGCTTATGAATAGTAAGTATTACTTTTGTTATCAACTTAAGTATTCGGTATAATTGGTGGCTGGATCCTGGTCAGTCACGCCCTCGAAGCGGGTGTTATCCGCAGGTGGATTTTGGGGGTGTGACAATACTTAAATATATATACACACCCATTCGAACCTTTAATATTAAACTTGTGTTTATATGTTAAAGTAGTAGAATGACATCTAAGACTTAACACTCCAAGTATGATTCTAATGGGCTTACTACCCATGAAATACAATATAACCCTAGTGGTTACGTAGTGTCATATAAGAGTATAAGTCAAAGATGATTATTTTGATACCCTACTTTATGCTATTTCAAACTCCAATTTATAATCTTCCGTGAACGCCAAACTCACACACCTACGTTTCCTCGTGTAGAAGGACTAGGTGCTCCAAGCTAAATCATCCACCAAACTTACTCTCGGAACTTCCAAGTCAAGACTTGTAAACCGTGAGTATACTCGTATTTCCCCCTTTTTACTTTTACCACTTTTGGGGTGTAACATGTTTACCTATTGAAAACTTACACATGAACACTTTGTTAAACACATGAACGTTCCTATAACATGCTTGTATACGTGATGGCTTGATACTTTAAACTTGGGTTATTCTTATGTGTTGAACTTATCATTAACTTCGTACGAGCCAAACCTTGACATATGTAGCGCTATAGGATTAACGACCCGCCCGTAAACTTGAGGTTATGTCTTGAGCATATTGCGTTTTCTTGGTTTGATATGTTAGACACATGCCATATTTAATGTTTATCTTGAATCATATGCTTGCCATGAGGAATTGTTCCCACTTTTTAACTTATGCTATGTACGTACCAAACTTGTATACTCGCCTTTGCTTTTGCATTGAATTGTATTTTTAAACATGTTACAGGTTGATGATGATGAAATGAAAACGGATAGCAAAGATGCCTAGATACTCACTTAGACGTTTAGGTTTAAAGTGTTGTATCAATTTTGTTTATGTTATGTTGAACAATGTTGTTATTTGCCTTTCTTGTAATGTTTTGACAATTTATTTTGGAAATGAAATTTGGATTATTAAATTATTGTCACAAATAGCGTTATGATGTCTCGAGCAATCTTCACACTTCGTCTCATCCCGATGTTTCCGCCATTGGTTGGGGTGTGACAGATTGGTATCAGAGCCATAACTATAGGGAATTAGGAAAATTGCCATGCTTTTGCCCTAGTCTATAGTTTTAGGAACTTTGCCTCTTATTTGTTGTTTAAAACATTTGTACTCTACCTCGCATGCTTCCTAGCTACACTTCTTGTTATTAAACTTATGCGCCTTTCCTAAGGCTAACACGAATACACTTATGTTATTTCATACTCTTGTAACATCAACGAGACAACTAGGCGTGAAACCCACAATTTGGTAAACGACTCTCACTCTACCTTTAATCTATTTTTGCACGAAATTTCACCATTAAGCTAGGAGTGACATCCACAACTTAATGGTAATTTCCATTTCAACTCTAGTGGACCCTTGTCAAAGTGTCAAAATTTTATTTTGGCCGACAAGTACCAACCACATTTAGGGTACGAAATCGTCAAGTTAGGGGTGAAACCCGCATCTTGTCGATTAAGTCCCATTCCTTGATTTTATTCTCGCCAAAGTCCCGAATGTTCCAATCATTTAGGGATGTGTAGTAACCGGAAGGGTAAGATACCGTTAATCGCTTCTCGACGAGAGTATCTTACTTATAGGCCAAAGCACAATATCTCTAAATCGAAAGGACTTTCGACCCACTTTGGAATTGTCGACGTTTCTCTACCCGAAACAATCCTATGTTCTATTGAGCTTCTCTTTTAGGTAACTCAATTTATATGTGATTTTATACTTGAACGTTCTTTCATTTCGAGTTGTCGTTTTAATCATTTCGCACGTTACCGCAATCACAAACTATAATAATCCCTCGTGAACAAACTAAATTTTCAATGCTTTCATTTATTTATGTTATGTTATGTGGAATTCATGATTATGCTATATGAGACGTTTAAACTTTTATACTATGCAAATCAACTTGAATCTTTACGCTATGTGACCCTTTATGCCATGTGATCAATTTCATTTTCTTAAACAAACATTATGACCAAGTCTCACCTATTCCCTCTTTTCGAATTCGAATTATTTTTGAAATTTCACTTTTACGCTTATGTCATACAAATACTTTATCATACATTTATACATTATCCACATACATGATTTCACATAATTTTATTTATACCCACCTTGTGACAATAAATGGAGACATATAATCAAGATGGGAGTGATTTCCTTACCTTGACGACTAACTCCGTTTCTTTTCTCATCTTACAACGACCTCGCCAATGAATTAGGGGTGATTCCCTTACCTAGGTGATCGTTACCGATATTTTCCTTAATAGACTATAGTACGTAAACATGATCACGTTTATATCTAAATCTTTTATCATTAGCCAAATCCCTATTTATTTCAACATGCATTGTTTACATGAACGAATTTCTTATTCTACAATCTATTTTTATATAGCTCATACACACAAAAATTCTTAACCTATACCATAAACGCTCATTCCTCGATTTTCAAAATTTACGAAATGCTACTTATCAACCTAGTTGGTTTAATAAATCCATTGCCCACGAAATTTTGTATTCAACGTAACTATTGAAAAAAAAAAAGCTCATTTTATGTCCTTAAACTAGAGATTTTCTATTTTCAATTGGGAATCAACCAACTTCAACGTATGTAAATTTTCTCTTTTTAAAACAAGAGTAGCATTTCCTTTCTTTCACAAAGTATAACACGCATAACCAATAAATATTTCATGCCCTCTTTACATTTAGACTTTATATTTCATGTCAACTCGATCTATTCTGATTTTTAATTAAACGTCACGTTTTGCTCAAAACAACTATATATGTATATCATTTTATGTGCTTTAGTTTATATCTCGTGACAATTTCACCTATACACTCATTTTACCTTCATACTCAAAACTTCTTGGCCTTTCTTTTCATGTTTAAATTCGTATATTACGATTCATATCATAAACAAAATCATTACGCATTACACTCATATCCATATTCGTATTTCTACACTTTATGTCTACACCTATATTTATATTTACACATTTATTTAATTTTCATAATCATACCTATATCCATACTCGTGTTCCCAAATTATACATTTACACTACACTTATATCTAAGTTTATATTCATGTAATACAATTTTACTTACACTCACGATTACGTTGCGCTAATATTCATATTCGTGTTTATACTCATATATCCTACTTGTACCTATACCTATACAACTATGCTTAAACTTATATTCACATCCATATATTTTCCTCATACCAATACAATTATGTTTGTACTTAAATTTATAGTTATACTTGCATTTATACAATTTATGATAGACTCATACTTATATATATACTCTCATGCTCACGCTCATTCGTTTATGCTCAAAATTGTACCCACATATATACTCATACTTTTACTCATACCCCTGGCATGCGTTTTATTTAAACTTATACTAGACTCATGCTTTTTACACAGAATTTATACTTTCGCACTATACGCGGGCGAAACCCGAGGGATTCGCTTACGTTGTTATACTATTTGAAACACAAGCGTGCTTATATGCTATGCCTCCATGCACGCAATCTTATTTTTTTTTAGAATTTATTTATACCTTAATTCATACACAACTAGTACAAGTTATGCGGATCATGAGACGATCAATGTAATCGCGGGTGCACACGGGATTATAGTGATAGTCGTATGAGAACCATAGAGTGTACTATTGTGTATGGTAAGACACGGGACGTAACATGACACCGGATACGAAACGAACGTCACATGGTCAAAAGATGGTGGATACGCCGCTGGTACTTCCTATATATAAGTGTTTTCACCATGTTACCAAACTCTCGTAAAACGTGCCATGAGAAATTCAGTGTTTTGAAGACCTTTTTGGACCTTATTACCAAAACTTTTTCAAACCTTCCGTCTTCCTAAATTTCGGGACGAAATTTCCTCAAGGAGGGGAGACTGTAACGCCCTGCGTTTTCATAATTTCCTTATTTAGAAACCATTGCTTGGATTTCTATTTTTGGAAACCTTGTATTCTTATAATCGCTCCTTTCATTGTAATCATTATCAAAACGAGACTTGGATCATTTATGAAGCTTGTATTTTGTTACGTTTATGTTATACGCATTCTATGTATGCTCGTATGTTCGATTTGGTGAATCAATCGATGTTTAATCGTTATTCTTGGAAACTATGTGCGAAACTTGTAAATACATGAAACTTGTGCATTAAACGTATTTTGAACGTAAACAATACTTGATTATGAAACTTATACGCTTAATTATACTTCGGTTATGATTATCGTGCTTGATTACATCTTATACTATGCTTTTATGTCAAAACAAGTCCCTAAACTCTCAAGTTTGCACCTAAAAGCATCAAACTCAAAACTTCAGGGGCTAAATTGTAACAAAACGAAAGTCTGGAGATCAAGGGCGCCGCGTGACGCGAGGCTCCTTGGCGTCACGCGAGCCCCTGTTTTCGGCAGACTTGTGTTTCTTTCAAATTTTGCACGAAATCCCAAGTTCTAATCTCACCCAATCACCTTTAATCCACCTCTAAACACCTCCAATCACCTTCTAACTCCCTAATTATAAATACCCACCTTCTCCAACCCATTTGACACTTTCACAACTCTCTAATCTTCACTAAAACACTCTCAAATCTGCAGAAAATCTGAGTTTGGACAGCTTCTTGTATCTTTACTAAAGTGAGTGTAACTCACTCATTTCTTAACCAAATCACTTGGTTCTTCTTCCTAATGCTTCATTATGTCCTTAGGTTTGAATCCTTGGTTTTTCCTTGGAAGAATCATGCTTGGATTTGCCTTAAAATGGACCAAAACTTTCTGTTTTATATTTTATTTTTCAACAACTTGTTATTCCTTATCAAACTTGAGTTTACTCATCTCATTCCTATGTCCTAATGCTTACAACACTTTTGTGGTTGGTTAGGCTTAAAAACAAGGTTGAGACACTTAAAAATCAGAGGATTAAACCTCATAAACTTGGTGTTTATTTAGGGTTTTAACCCACAAATCATGTCAAACTTAAGCTTTGATACATGAGTGATTATGGAACAACTTGGGTTGTTCCAAACATAAAATCCTCACATGGTTTGATGATTTCTAATAGTTAGTTTACTTAATGTACTTGTTATAACCTTAGTTCATGACCCTCCTTGGTTGTTTTTACATCAAGTGTAGTGGTGAACATCAAATGGGTACCTAAATGGAAGCTTGTCTTCCTACCCCATACGTGACATCTATGACACATCTTGAGGTACCTAAATGAAGAATAAATCTTCTACCTCCTACTTGAATTATTGGACTTAATAATATGTAATACTTAAATATATATACACACCCATTCGAACCTTTAATATTAAACTTGTGTTTATATGTTAAAGTAGTAGAATGACATCTAAGACTTAACACTCCAAGTATGATTCTAATGGGCTTACTACCCATGAAATACAATATAACCCTAGTGGTTACGTAGTGTCATATAAGAGTATAAGTCAAAGATGATTATTTTGATACCCTACTTTATGCTATTTCAAACTCCAATTTATAATCTTCCGTGAACGCCAAACTCACACACCTACGTTTCCTCGTGTAGAAGGACTAGGTGCTCCAAGCTAAATCATCCACCAAACTTACTCTCGGAACTTCCAAGTCAAGACTTAGAGTATACTCGTATTTCCCCCTTTTTACTTTTACCACTTTTGGGGTGTAACATGTTTACCTATTGAAAACTTACACATGAACACTTTGTTAAACACATGAACGTTCCTATAACATGCTTGTATACGTGATGGCTTGATACTTTAAACTTGGGTTATTCTTATGTGTTGAACTTATCATTAACTTCGTACGAGCCAAACCTTGACATATGTAGCGCTATAGGATTAACGACCCGCCCGTAAACTTGAGGTTATATCTTGAGCATATTGCGTTTTCTTGGTTTGATATGTTAGACACATGCCATATTTAATGTTTATCTTGAATCATATGCTTGCCATGAGGAATTGTTCCCACTTTTTAACTTATGCTATGTACGTACCAAACTTGTATACTCGCCTTTGCTTTTGCATTGAATTGTATTTTTAAACATGTTACAGGTTGATGATGATGAAATGAAAACGGGTAGCAAAGATGCCTAGATACTCACTTAGACGTTTAGGTTTAAAGTGTTGTATCAATTTTGTTTATGTTATGTTGAACAATGTTGTTATTTGCCTTTCTTGTAATGTTTTGACAATTTATTTTGGAAATGAAATTTGGATTATTAAATTATTGTCACAAATAGCGTTATGATGTCTCGAGCAATCTTCACACTTCGTCTCATCCCGATGTTTCCGCCATTGGTTGGGGTGTGACAGAAAGACTTCTGATGCTGAGGGTCTCCAAGGATTTCCCCTGATTCGCCAGCAGTTTCTTGATTCAGTCAATGAGGTTAGGATCACTGCCCCTGTTGGTTATCCTGATGGTTTTTTGAGGATCACCTATGCCTGATGTCGTATCTTGTTGTTTTTGCAGAAACTTACTGAAATAGAAGCTTATGTTAGCCACGTTGAGGATCAGGATCGCCAAATTGCCGACCTCCAACAGATGGGTGTGCTGAAGGATCTCAAGATAGCCGATCTTGAGAAGGAGCTCCGTGCTACCAGGGATGAAGCTGTCAAAGCATTGATCAAATTTGACTACGAGAAGCACGATATCACCCAGGATGCCAAGGTCTCTGCTGCGATAACCATGTATAAGATCCGACTGCAAATGGCTGCAGAGGCTCAGGATCCTTCCTTTGACAAAGGCACATGGGACGTGGAAGGTTGGAAGGCAAGGCTGGCAGAGTTGGAGGATGATGATGATGCTGAGGATATCCCTATGCTTGAAGGTGGAGATGCTGGTAAGGATCAGGGTGAAGCAAGTGGAGCTGGTGGTGATGGTGCAGCGAAGGTTTGAGCTGCAAGATTGGGCAATGATGGAAACTTCTAGACATAGCCGGAGCCCAATTTTTTAATTTTGGTAGTAGTTTTTGTGGTTGTTGGTGTTTTCAAACAATGATGGTCTGTAATTTTTGAACAATAGTTTTAGGATTAAGGATCCATGATCCTTCAGACAATAGGTAGGATTGCAAATGGTGGAGGGATCCTCTGTTTGGGGGATGAAGCCTTTGTGATCCTGCCGCCTTTAATTTCCTGCACCTGCTAAGACCGCAAAGACAATGGACACCCTTTGCCAACCCATGTGGACGGCCACGTTTTGCTGGTAGAAACGTGGGTTGGCAATTTTGACAACTTTTGAAGGGTTAATCCTTTCGTTAATAAATAAAATCTTAAACTTTTGTCGCTTACCTTGTGTTATTATCCTTTTTGTTTTCAATTGTTTCGACATATGTTCGTTTGAGCAAGAAAAGTTGAGCAAATTATGTTTAGGAAATTTAGGATATGATCCTGGATCAAATATCCTATAATCGAAAATTTTCAAGGTAGTTTATTTCAAGGATCATAGGTTCAGT
This sequence comes from Helianthus annuus, assembly GCF_002127325.2. Lineage (NCBI taxonomy): Eukaryota > Viridiplantae > Streptophyta > Magnoliopsida > Asterales > Asteraceae > Helianthus > Helianthus annuus. The sequence goes on from NC_035438.2 coordinate 40,714,133, forward strand.
TGTCAAGGTCTAAAGGGTATTCAAATGAATAATGAAATTGAAAATAGTTAAGGATCATACCTGAGGATCCAAGTTAGGATCCTAACCTTTGATCAAGATAACCATAAGTAAAATTTTAACGGATAACAAGGATTAAGGATCCTTATTCGTTTAGCTTTGAGAACCTGAAAAATGGAACATAACTTGGGACTAAGCCAATGTAAAAGATAAATTAGTAACTGGGGACAAGCCCAAAGGATAATTGAGGATGATCCCGGAGGATCACTGGGGACAAGCCCAAAGGATAACTGGGGACAAGCCCAAAGGATAACTGGGGACAAGCCCAAAGGATCGTATGTAAACTGGAGTATGGCCCTCACTGGCGACTATCCAAACTTAGTGACATGAAAATGTCAAAACCTTAGCTAACGTGAAAACGTTAGAAACCTTAGGAACGGATGTATGGTACGTCTACCATTATACGGAGGATCCTGGGTATAGCCAGTACAATGAGGTTGTCAGCCCCGGAAGTGGAAGTGGGTACTGGTCCCAAAGACGTGAACTATATCAGGATCATCGTGCGCTGCTGGTGGAAACTGGGGATAATCCCAAGGATAACTGGGGACAAGCCCAAAGATCTGCGTTGCTTTTGAAGATTCTTGACGATATGCCGTAGATACCTGAACTATCATAACTCAAATGGTTCGTGAGAAGAGGATGAAGGATACAGGATCCTTATCCTTTGGTAAAAAGTAAGGAAATGTAATAGTTTTAGGATAAGCACATTACCAGAGTAAGGATCACTGATATCATCGGGATCCTTCAAGGATACTTCAATATAAGGATCACATGCTTGAAGGATCATGTTCACATGAAATATTTCTTCAAGTGAACAGCATTCCAGGCTCTTGGTAACAAATTTCCTTCCATGGTTAGCAACTTGTATGCCCCTTTTCCTGCTTCAGCTTCAATTAAGTAAGGGCCTTCCCATTTTGGTGCTAACTTCCCGTCAGCAGGATTAATAGTGTTTTGGAATGTTTTTCTCAACACCATATCTCCGACTTGGAACTTCCTTATCCTAACATTTTTGTTGTAAGCACCAGCCATTCTTTGTTGGTAGCTTGCCATCCTTATCCTAGCCAGATCCCTGATTTCCTCAATAGTATCCAAATCCTGAGCCAGGATTGCAGCATTTTCTTCAGGATTACGGGCACTTGTTCTAGCAGTTGGGATCACCATCTCTGTTGGGATCACTGCTTCTGCCCCAAATACTAAAGAAAAAGGTGTTTGACCAGTGGCGTTCTTAGGAGTTGTTCTATCAGCCCATAGCACATAAGGTAACTCCTCTGCCCATTTTCCCTTCTTGGATCCTAGCTTCTTCTTTAGATTGTTGATGATGATCTTGTTGGATGATTCTGCTTGGCCATTGGCTTGTGGATGAACTGGTGTTGATGTTATCATCTTGATTCCCCAACTATCACAAAAGTTAGTAGTTCTGCTTCCAATGAATTGGGAACCATTATCACATACAATTTCAGAGGGAATGCCAAATCTAGTTATAATGTTTCTTTTGATAAAGGATATAACTTCTTTTTCTCTGACTTGAGCAAAAGCTTCAGCTTCTATCCACTTAGAGAAGTAGTCAGTCATGGCAAGCATAAATACTTTTCCACCAGGTGCTTTAGGGAGCTTGCCAACTATATCCATCCCCCATCTCATGAATGGCCAAGAGGATGGTATGGGGTGTAGCAATTCAGCTGGTTAATGAAGGATATTGATGTGTCTTTGACAAGGATCACATTTCCTAGCATATTCTACAGCATCCCTTTTCATGGTTGGCCAGTAGTATCCTGTTCTAAGGATCCTTGAGAATAATGCCCTGCCCCCAGTATGGTTTCCACAATCTCCTTCATGGAAGTCTCTCAACACTTCTTCAATTTCAGGATCCTCAATACATCTTAAATATGGTCCTGCAAGGGATCGTTTATATAGCACATTATTTAAGATTGTAAATTGAGATACCTTGATCCTGAAAGCTCTAGGATTTTCTCCCATTGGAATCTCTCCGTCTTGCAAGTATTTCATGATTGGTGAGACCCATGATCCTGCATAAGATTGAGCTTCTTCACTAGGGATTATTGCAGTATCCTCTTCTATTTCCATGGCCACTTGATTTTCAATAGCAGGAGCCAGGATATGGATGATAGGGATACTTATGTCTTCTGGAATTTTTAAGGATGATCCTAAGTTGGCCAATGCATCAGCTTCCGTGTTATCCTCCCTTGGTACCTGTGTTAAGCTGAAAGAAACAAAAGAGAGTGCCAATTCTTTGACTATCTCTAAATATTTGGTTAGTTTTTCACCTTTAACAGCATAGGATCCATTAAAGTGATTGGTGATCAATAATGAGTCTACATATACTTTAAGATATTTTACCCCCATATCCTTAGCGATTTGCAAGCCAGCAATTAAGGCTTCATATTCAGCCTCATTGTTAGTTGCTTGGAACTCACAGGCTATGGAGTGGGGTCCTGTGGCGATTTTAGTAGTATCCCGAGCCCTGTGCCCTTGACATTTGAGGATCCATCAGTGTGTAGTATCCAAGGATCCTTGGTCTCATCCAGCTGTTGGACTTCCAATTCTGCTTCTTTTTGTAGATCACTACTGAAATCAGCCACAAAGTCAGCTAGTGCTTGGGATTTAATGGCTGTTCTTGGCTCATATCTTATATCATGGGCACTAAGCTTTACTGCCCACTTAGCCATTCTTCCTGACATCTCTGGTTTCCTGAGGACATTCTTAATTGGAAAGTTAGTTCTAACAACAATAGTATGGGTTTCAAAATAATGCCTTAACTTAGTTGATGCCATGATTAATGCAAGAATAAGTTTTTCGAGGTGTGAGTACCTGGATTCGGCATCAAGTAAACTCTTACTTACATAGTAGATAGGATATTGTGTACCTTCATGATCCTTAACAAGGACAGCACTTACAGCGGTTGAGGATACCGCCAAATATAAGGATAACACATCTCCTTTTTCGGGCTTTGATAATGCTGGTGCTGAGGATATATATTCTTTAAGGGCTTGTAAAGCATTCTCATGTTTCTCAGTCCATTCAAACTTCTTGTTCTTCCTTAGGATATCGTAAAATTCTTTACATTTTTCTGAGGATTTTGATATGAACCTGTTCAGAGCTGCTATCCTGCCTGTTAGCCTTTGCACATCCTTAGCATTGGCAGGGGACTTGATGTTTACTAGTGCTTTAATTTGCTCCGGACTTGCCTCAATGCCTCTCTGAGTTACCATATATCCTAGGAATTTACATGCCTTAACACCAAAGTGGCACTTCGAAGGATTAAGCTTCATGTTATATTTATCAAGGATATCAAATGCTTCTTCCAAATCCCTTAGGTGATCCTCAGCTTTCTTTGATTTGACTACCATATTATCTATGTATACTTCCATAGTTTGTCCAATTTGATCTTTGAACATCATATTCACCAGCCTTTGATATGTTGCACCTGCATTTCTTAATCCAAAAGGCATGGCAATATAACAATACAAACCTGTTGGGGTCATAAAGGCTGTATCCTCTTGGTCAGATGGTTCCATCTGAATTTGTTGGAATCCAGATGATGCATCCATAAAGGTCAACAGTTCATGCCCCGCTGTTGCATCCACCATGGAGTCAATGTGGGGTAATGGGAAAGGATCCTTGGGACATGCCTTATTTAAATGAGTGAAATCGACACATACCCTCCACTTTCCGTTTTTCTTTTGGACAACGACCACATTGGCTAACCATTTTGGATACTTTACCTCTCTGATCATACCTGCTCGAAGTAGTCTCTCTACTTCTTCTTGGATAATGGCATTCCTTTCCGGTGCAAACTTCCTCCTTTTTGATGGATTGGTTTTGATAGACCTGTCAATGCCAAGTTTGTGAGTAATAATATCCTTAGATATACCTGTCATATCTTCATGTTTCCAAGCAAAGGTAGATTTTCTTCTTTTGAGGAAGGATATTAAGTCTTCTTTCATCTTGCCAAGGATCCCTGATCCGATATAGATTTTTGATTCAGGATCACTAGGATCCAAGAGGATTTCGTCCACATCTTGTTCTCTTGCCTCCAAGACATTCCTCGGAGGATACTGTAATTGCTATTGCTCCCTTGGCTTCGAGGTTGGCTTCATGGATAAGGTATAACAATCCTTAGCCTCATGCTGATCACTGTCGATCTTGATTATTCCCCATGGGCTAGGGAGCTTCACACATTGATGGTAGGTGGATGGGACTGCTTTCATATCATGTATCCAGGGCCTGCCAAGGATAACATTGCAACAAGATAAACAGTCAATAACGCAAAATTTTTGATAATTATGTAATCCTTCCACGTAGATTGGGAGTTTGATGTCCCCCAGAGTCTTCTTCGTTTCTCCACTGAATCCTACAAGCACGGAGGATCTTGGTGTGATGTCTGATTCTGGAATACCCATTTTCTTCAGAACATCAAGCTGGATAATGTTCACTGAGCTTCCTCCATCGATAAGGATCCTGCGGACAAAATGGTTAGAGATAAAGAGAGTAATAACCAAACTATCATGATGAGGATCCTGAATGTTAATGCGATCCTCCTCATCAAACGTTATCATCTTCCCTTCTGAGACACTTGATGTTCTAATAGGCCTTTCTCCATTATCCATTTTTGACTCCTTTGCATGCCTTTTGGCCGCCGAGAAGGATGTACCACAGATGTCTGATCCTCCGGAAATAAAGTTGATCACTTGTGCATTTGCCGGAGGTGCTGGAGCCTTTTCAGGGATCCTTTCAGGATCCTGAGTCCTTTGCTTTTTTCTTCCCAATAGTTCTTTTAGGTGCCCCTTGCTTAACAGATATCCAATCTCTTTTCTTAAAGCTATGCATTCTTCAGTTAGATGCCCGAAATCCTCATGGTATGCACACCATTTTGACTTGTCTTTAGTCCCGGATGGTTTATCATTCTTCCTGGGCCACCTAGCTTTTTCACCTAGATTCTGCATTGCAAGGATTAGTTCATGATTATCAACGGAAAAACAATATTCTGAGATTGGAGGATAATCCTCATCATCCTCTTCTTGGTCAACAGCATGCACATTCTGGTTGTCGTTTCTATGGTAGGATTTGAATTTGTTGTTCTTGAAGGAGGATCCTTGCTTCTCTTGTTTTGAGGATCCTACTTGTCTCTCCTGGATCCTCTTGTCATCCTCTAGCCGGATGAACCTGAGTGCTCGAGTTCTTACTTCATCTAGATTCCTGCATGGTGTCATAACAAGATCATCATAGAATAATGAATCCTTAAGCAGTCCCATTTTGAAGGCTTCAACAGCCGTAGCCATATCCAAGTTGGGAATGTCCAAGGATTCTTTACTAAATTTAGTTATATAATCCCTTAATGATTCATTATGATTTTGATTTATCCTGTACAAATCACTAGTTAATCTTTCAAATTTTCTACTACAAGAGAATTGGTTATTGAATAAATTAACTAAATTAGCAAATGAAGTAATAGAGTAAGGGGGAAGACTTAGCAGCCATTTAAGAGCTGATCCAGTAAGAGTAGATCCAAATCCTTTACATAGGCATGCTTCCTTTAACTTTTCTGGGATAGGATTGATCTCCATCCTCTCCCTGTATTGTGCTACGTGTTCCTCTGGATCCGTTGTACCATCATATAGCTTCATAGTAGGGATATGGAACCTTTTGGGTACCTCTGCATCACAAATTGGTGGTGCAAAGCGAGATACCTTATGGCTTCCATCTGCAATCTCTGGGATAGGCTTGACTATCCCTAGGACACTTGAAATCATATCTTTTAGCTTCTGCAACTCCCTGGCCATAGCATGATTGATACCTGTATCCTGCATGAATCCATGGTTAGTGGTAAGATAATTATTTAAAGTGTTACCTCCCATTGGGTTCAAGTTAGTGAATCCATATTGCTGGGATTCTGGAATAACGGATGGACCAGTGGAAGCAATGGTCTGCATTGGAATGAAGTCCCCTTGATGGACATCTAGACTTCCTGTTTGCAAACTTCTTAGGGATCCTGGCATCTGGGAGGATCCTGGTATCTGGTAGGATCCTGGTATCTGGGATGATCCTGGAACGAAGGAGGACCCTTGAACCTGGAATGATCCTGGAGCAAAGGAGGATCCTTGACCCTGGGATGATCCTGGAACAAAGTGGGATCCTTGAAACTGCTGTGCTCTCGGATAGGCTCCCGAATTCATGAAGGATCCCATATGCTGGGGATAGGATCCTGCCGGCTGAAAGTGTGAGCCTGATGCCTGAGTCATTGCTGTCGAACCGAGGTGCAATCCTCTTGATTCTCCCATAATTTGCACGTCTGGAATTCCCGATGGCTGAGAAGTGATCATTGGAGTATCAAAGCTCAAGGATTTGGGCATCAGCGGGGAATGATCCTCTGCCGTTCTCTTTTGTCTTTTGAGATCTCCAATTTCCCTGAGGATCCTATCATTAGTTTCATCCTGCCGCTGCATACGATCCTTCATCCGTAAAATAAAAGTAAATACATCACTAGTACTGGGAATATAAGAATTCATAGCAGAAGAAGATGGAGGTTTAGAGTTAGTAGGAGTTTGTCTCTTCTCAGCATTCTTCTGGGATCCTGCCGGTGGAGGAGGCAGAGTGTTCTGAGACGAGGTGACTGCAGACATCGCCGTGGACATGTTTTTCAATGATGAAGCCATGTAATTCTTTGAAATGATTTAGAACAGAAAGTTTTCTTATGAATGAAGCACCAATTGCCCCACGGTGGGCGCCAAACTGTTTTGGTCAAAAATCACACAAGGATAATGTAACCAAACTTTATGTAAACGGGGTATGATGCTTGGTTAATTATAAAAGTAAAGGATCACTTCTATGTGAAATATGCAAAGACACAATGATTTATACGAGGAAAAAGCCCTTGATCAATGTATGATCTCCGGCATAAAAAACCTCGGGTGATGGCAACTACCGATCACCAACTTCAATATAAGAAAAATATAGTTACAACTTCGGATGATAATGAGCTGAGTACAAGGATCACTATAGTTTCGAGTGTCTAAGCGTGTGAGAGTTGTGTTGTGTGTTCTTCCGAATGAGGAAGAGTGTTATATATACAAGTGTAGGTGACCTATTTTAGGTAAAAAGACTAATAATCAGCTCATTACCCCTTTAGAAATAAAATACAATCTAGCCTAAATTGCCGCCCTTAAATCAAGCTAAGTTTCCATATCCTTTGCAACGTCTATCTTTGATTAAGCTCGTGCTATAATTGTGAAGACGCGTCCCTTGATTATGATGCTAAGAGCGTATCCTGCTAGATGTTCCTGCAAAATAATGTTGTATTACACAAAGGTAACTGTTAGCATGAGGATCCTTTCAATGGTCCATGATCCTGATCCTGAAGTCCTGCTGAGGATCACTGTCTGCCAAAGAAATAAGGATCACTGGTTAGGATCACGTATAAGGATCACGTATGATAAAAATCCAGCCCTAACAATTGCCCCCAAAATATAAGGAGTTTATTGTAAATAAACGAGTTATATTTTGCTCTGATCTTATCTGCAACGAATGACTTGAATAACTAGCCGTTATTATCGAACTAGCCGTTGCAACCCTTACGTCATAGATGTGACAATCCCTGCAAATCATGATTATAAATAGGAGATAGGGTTAGGATCACTCTGCATTTAAATTCGAGATATCTTCCCTTTATAATCGCTACTGAAGATTGACCAGGTATTCTCTTCTTCTCTCTTTCCTTTCTTCCTTCTCTTGCTCTGTTTTTCTGCTCCCCTGTTTTATTCTACTGTGAGGATGTTGCTCCGAAATTCCCCTCACAAGGATCCCGAGAGGGACAGCCCCTTGAAAGGTCAAGGGATCATTAAAGATTCTTCCACCGAGAGGTGCTGTTTCACCGATGCTCACATCGATAGAATTCGTCATTGTTTTCCGGCGGATGCTATCTTCAAATCTTTTACTCCCACTGCCTTAAGCGATTTTGTCTCTAATACCTGGGTAGCTTTTCCTGTTACTCCGTTCACCATAGGCTATACGTATCCCTTTCCGGCTTTCACCCAATCTTTCTTTTCCTTGACCGGCATATCTTACATTCAAGCCATGCCGATGATCTGGAGGGTTTTGTATACCCTGGAAAGACTAATAATCAACTCATTGCCCCTTTAGAAATAAAAGACAATCTAGCCTAAATTGCCGCCCTTAAATCAAGCTAAGTTTCCATATCCTTTGCAACGTCTATCTTTGATTAAGCTCGTGCTATAATTGTGAAGACGCGTCCCTTGATTATGATGCTAAGAGCGTATCCTGCTAGATGTTCCTGCAAAATAATGTTGTATTACACAAAGGTAACTGTTAGCATGAGGATCCTTTCAATGGTCCATGATCCTGATCCTGAAGTCCTGCTGAGGATCACTGTCTGCCAAAGAAATAAGGATCACTGGTTAGGATCACGTATAAGGATCACGTATGATAAAAATCCAGCCCTAACACATATCATGTATCCAAGGTCTGCCAAGGATAACATTGCAACAAGACAAACAGTCAATAACACAAAATTTCTGATAATTATGTAATCCTTCCACGTAGATTGGGAGTTTGATGTCCCCCAGAGTTTTCTTCGTTTCTCCACTGAATCCTACAAGCACGGAGGATTTTGGTGTGATGTCTGATTCTGGGATACCCATTTTCTTCAGAACATCAAGCTGGATAATGTTCACTGAGCTTCCTCCATCGATAAGGATCCTGCGGACAAAATGGTTAGAGATAAAGAGAGTAATAACTAAACTATCATGATGAGGATCCTGAATATTGATGCGATCATCCTCATCAAACGTTATTATCTTTCCCTCTGAGACACTTGATGTTCTAATAGGCCTTTCTCCATTATCCATTTTTGACTCCTTTGCATGCCTTTTGGCCGCCGAGAAGGATGTACCACAGATGTCTGATCCTCCGGAAATAAAGTTGATCACTTGTGCATTTGCCGGAGGTGCTGGAGCCTTCTCAGGGATCCTTTCAGGATCCTGAGTCCTTTGCTTTTTTCTTCCCAATAATTCTTTTAGGTGCCCCTTGCTTAACAGATATCCAATCTCTTTTCTTAAAGCTATGCATTCTTCAGTTAGATGCCCGAAATCCTCATGGTATGCACACCATTTTGACTTGTCTTTAGTCCCGGATGGTTTATCATTCTTCCTGGGCCACCTAGCTTTTTCACCTAGATTCTGCATTGCAAGGATTAGTTCATGATTATCAACGGAAAAACAATATTCTGAGATTGGAGGATAATCCTCATCATCCTCTTCTTGGTCAACAGCATGCACATTCTGGTTCTCATTTCTATGGTAGGATTTGAATTTGTTGTTCTTGAAGGAGGATCCTTGCTTCTCCTATTTTGAGGATCCTACTTGTCTCTCCTGGATCCTCTTGTCATCCTCTAGCCGGATGAACCTGAGTGCTCGAGTTCTTACTTCATCTAGATTCCTGCATGGTGTCATAACAAGATCATCATAGAATAGTGAATCCTTAAGCAGTCCCATTTTGAAGGCTTCAACAGCCGTAGCCATATCCAAGTTGGGAATGTCCAAGGATTCTTTACTAAATTTAGTGTTAGGGCTGGATTTTTATCATACATGATCCTAACCAGTGATCCTTATTTCTTTGGCAGACAGTGATCCTCAGCAGGACTTCAGGATCAGGATCATGGACCATTGAAAGGATCCTCATGCTAACAGTTACCTTTGTGTAATACAACATTATTTTGCAGGAACATCTAGCAGGATACGCTCTTAGCATCATAATCAAGGGACGCGTCTTCACAATTATAGCACGAGCTTAATCAAAGATAGACGTTGCAAAGGATATGGAAACTTAGCTTGATTTAAGGGCGGCAATTTAGGCTAGATTGTCTTTTATTTCTAAAGGGGTAATGAGCTGATTATTAGTCTTTTTACCTAAAATAGGTCACCTACACTTGTATATATAACACTCTTCCTCATTCGGAAGAACACACAACACAACTCTCACACGCTTAGACACACGAAACCATAGTGATCCTTGTACTCAGCTCATTATCATCCGAAGTTGTAACTATATTTTTCTTATATTGAAGTTGGTGATCGGTAGTTGCCATCACCCGAGGTTTTTTATGCCGGAGATCATACATTGATCAAGGGCTTTTTCCTCGTATAAATCATTGTGTCTTTGCATATTTCACATAGAAGTGATCCTTTACTTTTATAATTAACCAAGCATCATACCCCGTTTACATAAAGTTTGGTTACATTATCCTTGTGTGATTTTTGACCAAAACAGTTTGGCGCCCACCGTGGGGCAATTGGTGCTTCATTCATAAGAAAACCTTTTGTTCGAAATCATTTCATAGAATTACATGGCTTCATCATTGAAAAACATGTCCACGACAATGTCTGCAGTCACCTCGTCCCAGAACATTCTGCCTCCACCACCGGCAGGATCCCAGAAGAATGCTGAGAAGAGACAAACTCCTACTAATTCTAAAACTCCATCTCCTTCTGCTATGAATTCTTATATTCCCAGTACTAGTGATGTATTTACTTTGATTTTGCAGATGAAAGATCGTATGCAGCGGCAGGATGAAACTAATGAAAGGATCCTCAGGGAAATTGGAGATCTCAAAAGACAGAAGAAAACGGCAGAGGATCATTCCCCACTGATGCCCAAGTCTTTGAGCTTTGATACTCCAATGATTACTTCTCAGCCATCAGGAATTCCAGACGTGCAAATTATGGGAGAATCAAGAGGATTGCACCTCGGATCGACAGCAATGACTCAGGCATCTGGCTCACACTTTCAGCCGGCAGGATCCTATCCCCAGCATATGGGATCCCTCATGAATTCGGGAGCCTATCCGGGAGCACAGCAGCTTCAAGGATCCTACTTTGTTCCAGGATCATCCCAGGGTCAAGGATCCTCCTTCGTTTCAGGATCATCCCAAATACCAGGATCCTTCCAGATACCAGGATCCTTCCAGGTGCCAGGATCCCTAAAAAGTTTGCAAACAGGAAGTCTAGATGTCCATCAAGGGGACTTCATTCCAATGCAGACCATTGCTTCCACTGGTCCCTCCGTTATTCCAGAATCCCGGCAATATGGATTCACTAACTTGAACCCAATGGGAGGTAACACTCTAAATAATTATCTTACCACTAACCATGGATTCATGCAGGATACAGGTATCAATCATGCTATGGCCAGGGAGTTGCAGAAGCTAAAAGATATGATCTCAAGTGTCCCAGGGGTAGTCAAGCCTATCCCAGAGATTGCAGATGGAAGCCATAAGAGGAACACGTAGCACAATACAGGGAGAGGATGGAGATCAATCCTATCCCAGAAAAGTTAAAGGAAGCATGCCTATGTAAAGGATTTGGATCTACTCTTACTGGATCAGCTCTTAAATGGCTGCTAAGTCTTCCCCCTTACTCTATTACTTCATTTGCTAATTTAGTTAATTTATTCAATAACCAATTCTCTTATAGTAGAAAATTTGAAAGATTAACTAGTGATTTGTACAGGATAACTCAAAATCATAACGAATCATTAAGGGATTATATAACTAAATTTAGTAAAGAATCCTTGGACATTCCCAACTTGGATATGGCTACGGATGTTGAAGCCTTCAAAATGGGACTGCTTAAGGATTCATTATTCTATGATGATCTTGTTATGACACCATGCAGGAATCTAGATGAAGTAAGAACTCGAGCACTCAGGTTCATCCGGCTAGAGGATGACAAGAGGATCTAGGAGAGACAAGTAGGATCCTCAAAACAAGAGAAGCAAGGATCCTCCTTCAAGAACAACAAATTCAAATCCTACCATAGAAATGAGAACCAGAATGTGCATGCAGTTGACCAAGAAGAGGATGATGAAGATTATCCTCCAATCTTAGAATATTGTTTTTCCGGTGACAATCATGAACTAATCCTTGCAATGCAGAATCTAGGAGAAAAAGCTAGGTGGCCCAGGAAGAATGATAAACCATCCGGGACTAAAGACAAGTCAAAATGGTGTGCATACCATGAGGATTTCGGGCATCTAATTGAAGAATGCATAGCTTTAAGAAAAGAGATTGGATATCTGTTAAGCAAGGGACACCTAAAAGAATTATTGGGAAGAAAAAAGCAAAGGACTCAGGATCCTGAAAGGATCCCTGAAAAGGCTCCAGCACCTCCGGCAAATGCACAAGTGATCAACTTTATTTCCGGAGGATCAGACATCTGTGGTACATCCTTCTCGGCGGCCAAAAGGCATGCAAAGGAGTCAAAAATGGATAATGGAGAAAGACCTATTAGAACATCAAGTGTCTCAGAGGGGAAAATGATAACGTTTGATGAGGATGATCGCATTAACATTCAGGATCCTCATCATGATAGTTTGGTTATTACTCTCTTTATCTCTAACCACTTTGTCCGCAGGATCCTTATCGATGGAGGAAGCTCAGTGAACATTATCCAGCTTGATGTTCTGAAGAAAATGGGTATTCCAGAATCAGACATCACACCAAGATCCTCCGTGCTTGTAGGATTCAGCGGGGAAACGAAGAAAACTCTGGGGGACATCAAACTCCCAATCTACGTGGAAGGATTACATAATTATCAAAAATTTTGTGTTATTGACTGTTTATCTTGTTGCAATGTTATCCTTGGCAGGCCCTGGATACATGATATGAAAGCAGTCCCATCCACCTATCATCAATGTGTGAAACTCCCTAGTCCATGGGGGATAATCAAGATCGACAGTGATCAGCAGGAGGCTAAGGATTGTTATACCTCATCCATGAAGCCAACCTCGAAGCCAAGGGAGCAATAGCAATTACAGTATCCTCCGAGGAATGTCTTGGAGACAAGGGAACAAGATGTGGACGAAATCCTCTTGGATCCTAGTGATCCTGAATCAAAAATCTATATCGGATCAGGGATCCTTGGCAAGATGAAAGAAGACTTAATATCCTTCCTCAAAAGAAGAAAATCTACCTTTGCTTGGAAACATGAAGATATGACAGGTATATCTAAGGATATTATTACTCACAAACTTGGCATTGACAGGTCTATCAAACCAATCCATCAAAAAAGGAGGAAGTTTGCACCGGAAAGGAATGCCATTATCCAAGAAGAAGTAGAGAGACTACTTCGAGCAGGTATGATCAGAGAGGTAAAGTATCCAAAATGGTTAGCCAATGTGGTCGTTGTCCAAAAGAAAAACGGAAAGTGGAGGGTATGTGTCGATTTCACTGATTTAAATAAGGCATGCCCCAAAGATCCTTTCCCATTACCCCACATTGACTCCATGGTGGATGCAACAGCGGGGCATGAACTGTTGACCTTTATGGATGCATCATCTGGATTCCAACAAATTCAGATGGAACCATCTGACCAAGAGGATACAGCCTTTATGACCCCAACAGGTTTGTATTGTTATATTGCCATGCCTTTTGGATTAAGAAATGCAGGTGCAACATATCAAAGGCTGGTGAATATGATGTTCAAAGATCAAATTGGACAAACTATGGAAGTATACATAGATGATATGGTAGTCAAATCAAAGAAAGCTGAGGATCACCTAAGGGATTTGGAAGAAGCATTTGATATCCTTAATAAATATAACATGAAGCTTAAACCTTCGAAGTGCCACTTTGGTGTTAAGGCAGGTAAATTCCTAGGATATATGGTAACTCAGAGAGGCATTGAGGCAAGTCCGGAGCAAATTAAAGCACTAGTAAACATCAAGTCCCCTGCCAATGCTAAGGATGTGCAAAGGCTAACAGGCAGGATAGCAGCTCTGAACAGGTTCATATCAAAATCCTCAGAAAGATGTAAAGAATTTTACGATATCCTAAGGAAGAAGAAGAAGTTTGAATGGACTGAGAAACATGAGAATGCTTTACAAGCCCTTAAAGAATATATGTCCTCAGCACCAGCATTATCAAAGCCCGAAAAAGGAGATGTGTTATCCTTATATTTGGCGGTATCCTCAACCGCTGTAAGTGCTGTCCTTGTTAAGGATCATGAAGGTACACAATATCCTATCTACTATGTAAGTAAGAGTTTACTTGATGCCGAATCCAGGTACTCACACCTCGAAAAACTTATTCTTGCATTAATCATGGCATCAACTAAGTTAAGGCATTATTTTGAAACCCATACTATTGTTGTTAGAACTAACTTTCCAATTAAGAATGTCCTCAGGAAACCAGAGATGTCAGGAAGAATGGCTAAGTGGGCAGTAAAGCTTAGTGCCCATGATATAAGATATGAGCCAAGAACAGCCATTAAATCCCAAGCACTAGCTGACTTTGTGGCTGATTTCAGTAGTGATCTACAAAAAGAAGCAGAATTGGAAGTCCAACAGCTGGATGAGACCAAGGATCCTTGGATACTACACACTGATGGATCCTCAAATGTCAAGGGCACAGGGCTCGGGATACTACTAAAATCGCCACAGGACCCCACTCCATAGCCTGTGAGTTCCAAGCAACTAACAATGAGGCTGAATATGAAGCCTTAATTGCTGGCTTGCAAATCGCTAAGGATATGGGGGTAAAATATCTTAAAGTATATGTAGACTCATTATTGATCACCAATCACTTTAATGGATCCTATGCTGTTAAAGGTGAAAAACTAACCAAATATTTAGAGATAGTCAAAGAATTGGCACTCTCTTTTGTTTCTTTCAGCTTAACACAGGTACCAAGGGAGGGTAACACGGAAGCTGATGCATTGGCCAACTTAGGATCATCCTTAAAAATTCCAGAAGACATAAGTATCCCTATCATCCATATCCTGGCTCCTGCTATTGAAAATCAAGTGGCCATGGAAATAGAAGAGGATACTGCAATAATCCCTAGTGAAGAAGCTCAATCTTATGCAGGATCATGGGTCTCACCAATCATGAAATACTTGCAAGACGGAGAGATTCCAATGGGAGAAAATCCTAGAGCTTTCAGGATCAAGGTATCTCAATTTACAATCTTAAATAATGTGCTATATAAACGATCCCTTGCAGGACCATATTTAAGATGTATTGAGGATCCTGAAATTGAAGAAGTGTTGAGAGACTTCCATGAAGGAGATTGTGGAAACCATACTGGGGGCAGGGCATTATTCTCAAGGATCCTTAGAACAGGATACTACTGGCCAACCATGAAAAGGGATGCTGTAGAATATGCTAGGAAATGTGATCCTTGTCAAAGACACAGCAATATCCTTCATCAACCAGCTGAATTGCTACACCCCATACCATCCTCTTGGCCATTCATGAGATGGGGGATGGATATAGTTGGCAAGCTCCCTAAAGCACCTGGTGGAAAAGTATTTATGCTTGCCATGACTGACTACTTCTCTAAGTGGATAGAAGCTGAAGCTTTTGCTCAAGTCAGAGAAAAAGAAGTTATATCCTTTATCAAAAGAAACATTATAACTAGATTTGGCATTCCCTCTGAAATTGTATGTGATAATGGTTCCCAATTCATTGGAAGCAGAACTACTAACTTTTGTGACAGTTGGGGAATCAAGATGATAACATCAACACCAGTTCATCCACAAGCCAATGGCCAAGCAGAATCATCCAACAAGATCATCATCAGCAATCTAAAGAAGAAGCTAGGATCCAAGAAGGGAAAATGGGCAGAGGAGTTACCTTATGTGCTATGGGCTGATAGAACAACTCCCAAGAACGCCACTGGTCAAACACCTTTTCCTTTAGTATTTGGGGCAGAAGCAGTGATCCCAACAGAGATGGTGATCCCAACTGCTAGAACAAGTGCTCGTAATCCTGAAGAAAATGCTGCAATCCTGGCTCAGGATTTGGATACTATTGAGGAAATCAGGGATCTGGCTAGGATAAGGATGGCAAGCTACCAACAAAGAATGGCTGGTGCTTACAACAAAAATGTTAGGATAAGGAAGTTCCAAGTCGGAGATATGGTGTTGAGAAAAACATTCCAAAAAACTATTAATCCTGCTGACGGGAAGTTAGCACCAAAATGGGAAGGCCCTTACTTAATTGAAGCTGAAGCAGGAAAGGGGGCATATAGGTTGCTAACCATGGAAGGAAATTTGTTACCAAAAGCCTGGAATGCTGTTCACTTGAAGAAATATTTCATGTGAACATGATCCTTCAACCATGTGATCCTTATATTGAAGTATCCTTGAAGGATCCCGATGATATCAGTGATCCTTACTCTGGTAATGTGCTTATCCTAAAACTATTACATTTCCTTACTTTTTACCAAAGGATAAGGATCCTGTATCCTTCATCCTCTTCTCACGAACCATTTGAGTTATGATAGTTCAGGTATCTACGGCATATCGTCAAGAATCTTCAAAAGCAACGCAGATCTTTGGGCTTGTCCCCAGTTATCCTTGGGATTATCCCCAGTTTCCGCCAGCAGTGCACGATGATCCTGATATAGTTCACGTCTTTGGGACCAGTACCCACTTCCGGGGCTGACAACCTCATTGTACTGGCTATACCCAGGATCCTCCATATAATGGTAGACGTACCATACATCCGTTCCTAAGGTTTCTAACGTTTTCACGTTAGCTAAGGTTTTGACATTTTCATGTCACTAAGTTTGGATAGTCGCCAGTGAGGGCCATACTCCAGTTTACATACGATCCTTTGGGCTTGTCCCCAGTTATCCTTTGGGCTTGTCCCCAGTTATCCTTTGGGCTTGTCCCCAGTGATCCTCCGGGATCATCCTCAATTATCCTTTGGGCTTGTCCCCAGTTACTAATTTATCTTTTACATTGGCTTAGTCCCAAGTTATGTTCCATTTTTCAGGTTCTCAAAGCTAAACGAATAAGGATCCTTAATCCTTGTTATCCGTTAAAATTTTACTTATGGTTATCTTGATCAAAGGTTAGGATCCTAACTTGGATCCTCAGGTATGATCCTTAACTATTTTCAATTTTATTATTCATTTGAATACCCTTTAGACCTTGACAACTGAACCTATGATCCTTGAAATAAACTACCTTGAAAATTTTCGATTATAGGATATTTGATCCAGGATCATATCCTAAATTTCCTAAACATAATTTGCTCAACTTTTCTTGCTCAAACAAACATATGTCGAAACAATTGAAAACAAAAAGGATAATAACACAAGGTAAGCGACAAAAGTTTAAGATTTTATTTATTAACGAAAGGATTAACCCTTCAAAAGTTGTCAAAATTGCCAACCGACGTTTCTACCAGCAAAACGTGGCCCGTCCACATGGGTTGGCAAAGGGTGTCCATTGTCTATGCGGTCTTAGCGTGTGCAGGAAATTAAAAGCGGCAGGATCACAAAGGCTTCATCCCCCAAACAGAGGATCCCTCCACCTTTTGTAATCCTACCTATTGTTCAAAGGATCCAGGATCCTTTACCCTAAAAACTATTGTTCAAAGATTACAGACCACAAATTGTTCACAAACCATCAACAACCACAAAAAACCACTATCAATCCTAAAAAATTGGGCTCCGGCCTAGTCTCGAAATATCCATCATCGCCCAATCCAGCAGCTCACACCTTTGCTGCTCCATCACCACCAGCTTCTCCACCCTGATCCTTCTCAGCGTCACCACCTTCCAGCATGGGGATCTCCTCAGCCTCATCCTCATCCTCCAGCTCCGCCAATCTTGCCTTCCAACCCTCGACGTCCCATGAGCTCTTGTCAAAGGCAGGATCCTGAGCCTCCGCAGCCATTTGTAGTTGTATCTTGTACATAGCAGTTGCGGCAGAGACCTTGGCATCCTGGATGATCTCCTGCTTCTCGCCATCCATGTCAATTAGCCTTTGAGTAGCCTCATCCTTTGTAGCCCGGAGCTCCTTCTCAAGATCGGCTATCTTGAGATCCTTTAACACGCCCATTTGTTGGAGGTCGGCGATTTGGCTCTCCTGATCCTCGACGTGGCCAAGGTAGGTCTCAATCTCAGCAAGTTTCTGCAAAAGAGAAAAAAGGTAAGTTCAGGATCAGGTGATCCTCAAAAAAGCAGGATATACAGGCAGAATATACAAGCAGGATATTCGAGAAGGATAACCAACAGGGGCAAATGATCCTTACCTCATTGACATAGTCAAGGAACTGTTGGCGGATCAGGGGAAATCCTTGGAGATCCTCGGAAGTCTTCCTCTTCTTTCCCTTACCCCTAATGGATGCTTTAGGGGCTGAAGCGGAGGGACTGGCAGCAGAAGTCTTTCTCCTCGAAGACTTGACGTTGGTGAGATCATCTATCCCAAACTTGGAGGCAGACTTGGCAGATTTGGCAGACTTCCCAACACCTACACAATCAAAACAAGATAAGTTCCCTTACTAATTAAACAATCTAGCATATAACTTACTTTTTACAAGGATACTTACTTGACATAGTGGCAGATGCGGAGGATACTTCCTGTGAATCTTGGACGGTGACTTGGAAACTTCTGACCTCAGGATTGAGCTTTTTAAAAGCTAAGATTCTTTCTCTTGCAGCAGGGGTTAACTTAAGATAAGCAATGGATATAGCTGCACAAGAAATAAAAAAGACGTTAGTGATCCTCATCGTATGAGACAAGTCTGATAGTGATCCTTCCAGGATCCTCTACCCTACCATGAGTGGCCCATTCCTTGGGCAGATCCTTCCCATCTGGGATGGTATCCCTTCTAATAAAGAAAAAGCGACGCTTCCAGTTTGTATCATTCTTAGTGACCTTGAAGACAGGGTGATCCTCCCCAGCTTTCCGTTTTAGCAGATATCGGCAAGAACCGAACGTGGTAAGATCATAAAGTGCGGCCAACTCTGCCATCCCCAAATCAATTCCCTTCTGCTCGATGATCCTCTCGAAGGTATACAGGACCCTCCAGATCATCGGCATTGTTGGGGCTGGATTTTACTATAAATGATCCTTATACGTGATCCTGACCAGTGATCCTTGTTTCTTTGGCAGATAGTGATCCTCAGCCAGACTTCAGGATCAGGATCATGGGACGATATGGTGATCCTTACACTAACGGTCACTTCTACTTGTTACAAAATTGTTTTGCAGGAACACCTAGCAGGATATGCCCTACACATCATGATCCAGGGACGCGTATTCACAAATATGGCAAGAGCTAAATTGGAGATAGACGTTGTACCGGATATGGAAACTTAGCTTGATTAATGGGCAGCAATTTAGGCTAGATTATCTTTATTTCTAAAGGGGTAATGAGCTGATTAGTGGTCTATCTACCTAAAATAAGTTACCTACACATGTATAAATACCACTCTTCCTCATTCGGAAGAACACACACAACCTACGACACAACTCTCAACACTTAGACACTCAGTGATCCTTGTACTCAGCTCATTATCATCCGAAGTTGTAACTACATTTTTATTATATTGAAGTTGGTGATCGGTAGTTGCCATCACCCGAGGTTTTTTATGCCGGAGATCATACATTGATCAAGGGCTTTTTCCTCGTATAAATCATTGTGTCTTTGTATCTTTATCACAGAAGTGATCCTTTACTTTCATAGCTAACCAAGCATCATACCCCGTTTACATAAAGTTTGGTTACATTATCCTTGTGTGATTTTTGACCAAAACAGTTTGGCGCCCACCGTGGGGCAATTGGTGCTTCATTCATAAAGAAAATCTTTCGTTCGGAATCATTTCAAAGAATTACATGGCTTCATCATTGAAGAACACCTCCACGGCGATGTCTGCAGTCACCTCAGCACAAACCACTCTACCTCCTCCACCGGCAGGATCCCAGAGAAATGCTGAGAAGAAATCAACTCCCACTTTCTCTAAACCTCTATCTTCCTCTGCTATGAATTCTTCTATTCCCAGTACTAATGATGTGTTTGCTTTAATTTTGCAGATGAAGGATCGTATGCAGCGGCAGGACGAAACTAATGACAGGATCCTCAGGGAGATTGGAGATCTCAAAAGACAAAAGAAAGCGGCAGAGGATCATTCCCCACTAATGCCAAAATCCTTGAGTTTTGAGACTCCAATGGTCACCTCTCAGCCATCAGGGATCCCAGACGTACAGATCACAGGGGAGTCAAGAGGATCACGTCTCAACTCGGCAGCAATGACTCAGACATCAGATTCACATTTTCAGCCAATAGGATCCTATCCTCAGTACATGGGATCCTTCATGAATCCGGGAGCCTATCTGGGGGCACAGCAGTTTCAAGGATCCTACTTTATTCCAGGATCATTCCAGGGCCAAGGATCCTCCTTTGTTCCAGGATCATCCCAGGTTCAAGGATCCTCCTTCGTTCCAGGATCATCCCAGATACCAGGATCCTTACAGATGCCAGGATCCCTAAAAAATTTGCAAACAGGGAGTCTAGATGTCCATCAAGGGGACTTCATTCCAATGCAGACCATTGCTTCCACTGGTCCCTCCGTTGTTCCAGAATCCCAGCAATATGGATTCCCTAACTTGAACCCAATGGGAGGTAACACTTTAAATAATTATCCTACCACTAACCATGGATTCATGCAGGATACAGGTACCAATCACGCTATGGCCAGGGAATTACAGAAACTAAAGGACATGATCTCAAGTGTTCCAGGGGTAGTCAAGCCTATCCCAGAGATTGCAGATGGAAGCCACAAGGTATCTCGCTTTGCACCACCAATTTGTGATGCAGAGGTGCCCAAAAGGTTCCATATCCCTACCATGAAGCTGTATGATGGCACAACGGATCCAGAGGAGCATATAGCACAATACAGGGAAAGGATGGAAATCAATCCTATCCCAGAAAAGTTGAAAGAAGCATGCCTATGTAAAGGATTTGGATCCACTCTAACTGGATCAGCTCTTAAGTGGCTGCTAAGTCTTCCCCCTTACTCTATTACTTCATTTGCTAATTTAGTTAATTTATTCAATAACCAATTCTCTTGTAGTAGAAAATTTGAAAAATTAACCAGTGATTTGTACAGGATAACTCAAAATAATAATGAATCATTAAGGGATTATATAACTAAATTTAGTAAAGAATCCTTGGATATTCCCAACTTGGATATGGCTACGGCTGTTGAAGCCTTCAAAATGGGACTTCTTAAGGATTCATTATTCTATGATGATCTTGTTATGACACCTTGCAGGAATTTAGATGAAGTAAGAACTCGAGCACTCAGGTTTATCCGGCTAGAGGATGACAAGAGGATCCAGGAGAGACAAGTAGGATCCTCAAAACAAGATAAGCAAGGATCCTCCTTCAAAAACAACAAGTTCAAATCCTACCATAGAAACGAGAACAAGAATGTGCATGCTGTCGACCAAGAAGAGGATGATGAAGAATATCCTCCAATCTCAGAATATTGTTTTTCCGTTGATAATCATGAACTAATCCTTGCAATGCAGAATCTAGGTGAAAAGGCTAGGTGGCCCAGGAAGAATGATAAACCATCCGGGACTAAAGACAAGTCCAAATGGTGTGCATACCATGAGGATTTCGGGCATCTAACTGAAGATTGCATAGCCTTAAGAAAAGAAATTGGATACCTGCTAAGCAAGGGGCATCTAAAAGAATTATTGGGGAGAAAAAAGCAAAGGACCCAGGATCCTGAAAGGATCCCTGAAAAGGCTCCAGCACCTCCGGCAAACGCACAAGTGATCAACTTCATATCCGGAGGATCAGACATTTGTGGTACATCCTTTTCAGCGGCCAAAAGACATGCAAAAGAATCAAAAATGGATAATCAAGATCGACAGTGATCAGCAAGAGGCTAAGGATTGCTATACCTCATCCATGAAGCCAACCTCGAAAGCCAAGGGAGCAATAGCAATTACAGTATCCTCCGAGGAATGTCTTGGAGGCAAGGGAACAAGATGTAGATGAAATCCTCTTGATCCTAGTGATCCAGAATCAAAAAATCTATATCGGATCAGGGATCCTTGGCAACATGAAAGAAGACATGATATCCTTCCTCAAAAGAAGAAAATCTACCTTTGCTTGGAAACATGAAGATATGACAGGTATATCTAAGGATATTATTACTCACAAACTTGGCATTGACAGGTCTATCAAACCAATCCATCAAAAAAGGAGGAAGTTTGCACCAGAAAGGAATGCCATTATCCAAGAAGAAGTAGAGAGACTACTTCGAGCAGGTATGATCAGAGAGGTAAAATATCCTAAATGGTTAGCCAATGTGGTAGTTGTCCAAAAGAAAAACGGAAAGTGGAGGGTATGTGTCGATTTCACTGATTTGAATAAGGCATGTCCCAAGGATCCTTTCCCATTACCCCACATTGACTCCATGGTGGATGCAACAGCGGGGCATGAACTGTTGACCTTTATGGATGCATCATCTGGGTTCCAACAAATCCAGATGGAACCATCTGACCAAGAGGATACAGCCTTTATGACCCCAACCGGTTTATATTGTTATATTGCCATGCCTTTTGGACTAAGAAATGCAGGTGCAACATATCAAAGGCTGGTAAATATGATGTTCAAAGATAAAATTGGAAAAACTATGGAGGTGTACATAGATGATATGGTGGTCAAGTCAAAGAAAGCTGAGGATCACCTAAGGGACTTGGAAGAAGCATTCGATATCCTTGATAATTATAACATGAAACTAAATCCTTCAAAATGCCATTTTGGTGTTAAGGCAGGAAAGTTCTTAGGATACATGGTAACCCAGAGGGGCATTGAAGCAAGCCCGGAACAAATCAAAGCATTAATAAATATCAAATCTCCTGCCAATGCCAAGGATGTTTAAAGACTAACAGGCAGGATAGCAGCTTTGAACAGGTTCATATCGAAATCCTCAGAAAAGTGCAAAGAATTCTACGATATCCTAAGGAAGAATAAGAAGTTCGAATGGACTGAGAAGCATGAAAATGCTTTACAAGCCCTAAAAGAGTATATGTCCTCAGCACCAGCATTAGCAAAGCCGGAAAAAGGAGATGTGTTATCCTTATATCTGGCGGTATCCTCAACCACTGTAAGTGCTGTCCTTGTTAAGGATCACGAAGGTACACAATATCCTATCTACTATGTAAGTAAAAGTCTACTTGATGCCGAATCCAGGTACTCACACCTCGAAAAACTCATCCTTGCATTAATCATGGCATCCACTAAGTTAAGGCACTATTTTGAAACCCATACTATTGTTGTTAAAACTAATTTTCCAATTAAGAATGTCCTCAGGAAACCGGATATGTCAGGGAGAATGGCTAAGTGGGCAGTGAAGCTTAGTGCCCATGATATAAGATACGAACCAAGAACAGCCATTAAATCTCAAGCACTAGCTGACTTTGTGGCTGATTTCAGTAGTGATCTACAAAAGGAAGCAGAATTGGAGGTCCAGCAGCTGGATGAGACCAAGGATCCTTGGATCCTACACACTGACGGATCCTCAAATATCAAAGGCACAGGGCTAGGGATCCTACTAAAATCGCCACAGGGGGACATAATACCCCACTCCATAGCCTGTGAGTTCCAAGCAACTAACAATGAGGCTGAGTATGAAGCCCTAATTGCTGGCTTACAAATCGCTAAGGATATGGGGGTAAAGTATCTTAACGTATATGTAGATTCATTATTGATCACTAATCACTTTAACGGATCCTATGCTGTTAAAGGTGAAAAACTAACCAAATATTTAGAGATAGTCAAAGAATTGGCACTCTCTTTTGTCTCTTTCAGCTTGACACAGGTACCAAGAGAGGAGAACACAGAAGCTGATGCATTGGCCAACCTAGGATCATCCTTGAAGATTCCAGAAGATATAAGTATCCCTATCATCCATATCCTGGCTCCTGCCATTGAAAAACAGGTGGCCATGGAAATAGAAGAAGATACTGCAATGATCCCTAGTGAAGAAGCCCAATCTCATTCAGGATCATGGATCTCACCAATCATGAGATACTTGCAAAATGGAGAGATCCCAATGGGAGAAAATCCTAGAGCTTTCAGGATCAAGGTATCTCAATTTACAATCTTAAATAACATGCTGTATAAACGATCCCTTGCAGGACCATATTTAAGATGTATTGAGGATCCTGAAATTGAAGAAGTGTTGAGAGACTTCCATGAAGGAGATTGTGGAAACCACACTGGGGGCAGGGCATTATTCTCAAGGATCCTTAGAACAGGATACTACTGGCCAACCATGAAAAGGGATGCTGTGGAGTATGCTAAGAGATGTGATCCTTGCCAAAGACATAGCAATATCCTCCATCAACCAGCTGAATTCTTACACCCAATACCATCCTCTTGGCCGTTCATGAGATGGGGAATGGATATAGTTGGCAAGCTTCCTAAAGCACCTGGTGGAAAAGTATTTATGCTGGCCATGACTGACTATTTTTCCAAGTGGATAGAAGCTGAAGCCTTCGCTCAAGTCAGAGAAAAGGAAGTCATATCCTTCATTAAAAGAAACATTATAACTAGATTTGGCATTCCCTCTGAAATTGTATGTGATAATGGCTCCCAATTCATTGGAAGCAGAACCACTAACTTTTGTGACAGTTGGGGAATCAAGATGATCACATCAACACCAGTTCACCCACAAGCCAATGGTCAAGCAGAATCATCCAACAAGATCATCATCAACAATCTGAAGAAGAAGCTAGGATCCAAGAAAGGGAAATGGGCAGAAGAGTTACCTTATGTGCTATGGGCTGATAGGACAACTCCCAAAAACGCCACTGGTCAAACACCTTTCTCTTTAGTATTTGGGGCAGAAGCAGTGATCCCAACAGAGATGGTGATCCCAACTGCTAGAACGAGTGCTCGTGATCCTGAAGAAAATGCTACAATCCTAGCTCAGGATTTGGATACCATTGAGGAAAACAGGGATCTAGCTAGGATAAGGATGGCAAGCTACCAACAAAGGATGGCTGGTGCCTACAACAAGAATGTCAGGATAAGGAAGTTCCAAGTCGGAGATATGGTATTGAGAAAAGCATTTCAAAATACTATCAATCCTGCTGACGGGAAACTAGCACCAAAATGGGAAGGTCCCTACTTGATTGAAGCTGAAGCAGGAAAGGGGGCATACAGGTTGCTAACCATGGAAGGGAACTTGTTGCCAAGAGCATGGAATGCTGTTCACCTAAAGAAATATTTCATGTGAACATGATCCTTCATGCGTGTGATCCTCACATTGGAGTATCCTTGAAGGATCCCGGTGCCATCGATGATCCTCATTCTGGTAATATGCTTATCCTAGAAACTATTATATTTTCCTATTTTTTACCTAAGGATAAGGATCACGTATCCTTCATCCTCTACTCACAAACCATTTGAGTTATGATAGTTCAGGTATCTTCAGCAAATCCTCAGAGATCTCCAAAAGCACCAAAGATCCTTGGGTCCAACCCCAGTTATCCTTGGGATTATCCCCAGTTTCCGCCAGCAGCGCACGATGATCCTGATATAGTTCATGTCTTTGGGATCAGTACCCATTTTCGGGGCTGGCGACCTCATCGTACTGGCTATATTTGGGATCCTACGTATAATGGTGGACGCACCATACATCCGTTCCTAAGGTTTCTAACGTTTTCACGTTAGCTAAGGTTTTGACATTTTCATGTCACTAAGTTTGGATAGTTGCCAGAAAGGGCCATACTCCAGTTTACATACGATCCTTTGGGCTTGTCCCCAGTTATCCTTTGGGCTTGTCCCCAGTGATCCTTCGGGATCATCCCCAGTTATCCTTTGGGCTTGTCCCCAGTGATCCTCTAGGATCATTCTCAGTTATCCTTTGGGCTTGTCCCCAGTTACTAACTCATCCTTTATATTGGCTTAGTCCCAAGTTGTATTCCATTTTTTCAGGTTTTCGAAGTTAAATAATTAAAGGATCCTTAATCCTTATTATCCATTAAAGTTTTACCTATGGTGATTCCGATTAAAGGTTAGGATCCTAACTTGGATCCTCAGGTATGATCCTTAACTATTTTTAATTTCATTATTCATTATCCTAACCAACCCTGATACTTTGACAACCGAACCTATGATCCTTGAACTAAAACACTTTGAGAATTTTCAATATGAGGATATTTGATCCAGGATCATATCCTAAGTTTATTAAACACTTTGTCACCTCTTGTTATTTTAACAAATATAGCAATTAAGAAATAAGAGGATTATTGAAGGATAACAGCGCAAGATAAGCCAGAAAAGTTAAGTTATATTATTAAACAAAAGGATCATTAACCCTTTCAAAAAGTTGTCAAAATTGCCAACCCACATTTCTACCAGCAAAACGTGGCCCGTCCACATGGGTTGGCAAAGGGTGTCCATTGTCTATGCGGTCATAGCATTGTGCAGGAAAGTAAAAGCGGCAGGATCACAAAGGCTTCATCCCCCAAACAGAGGATCCCTCCACCTTTTGTAATCCTACCTATTGTCTAAAAGGATCCAGGATCCTCAACCCTAAACTATTGTTCAAATACAGACCATCATTGTTTTAAAACATCACAACCACTAAACAAAAAAAAATTGGGCTCCGGCTATGTCTAGAAGTTTCCATCATTGCCCAATCATGCAGCCTACACCTTCGCTGCTTCATCACCACCAGCATCTCCACCTTGATCCTTCTCAGCATCACCACCTTCCAGCATGGGGATCTCCTCAGCCTCATCCTCGTCCTCCAGGTCTGCCAGCCTTGCCTTCCAACCTTCAACATCCCACGAGCCTTTGTCAAAGGTAGGATCCTGAGCCTCCTCGGCCATCTGAAGTTGAATCTTATACATAGCAATTGCCGCGGAGACCTTAGCATCTTGGGTGATCTCCTGCTTCTCGTTATCCATATCAATCAACCTCTGAGCAGCCTCAGCCTTCATGACCCGGAGTTCCTTCTCAAGATCTCCTATCTTGAGATCCTTAAGCACGCCCATTTGTTGAAGGTCAGCAATCTGGCTCTCTTGATCCTCAACATGGCCTAGATAGGTCTCGATCTCGGCAAGTTTCTGCAAAGAAGGGAATAAGGTAAGTACAGAACCGGATGATCCTCGAAAGAAACAGGACATACAAACAGGATATTCGAAACGGATGACCAACAGGGGCAGTGATCCTTACCTCATTCACGTAATCAAGGAATTGCTGACGGAGGAGGGGAAATCCTTGGAGATCTTCAGAGGTTTTCCTCTTTTTCCCTTTGCCTCGGGCAGGTGCTTTAGGGGCTGAGACTGAAGGGCTGGCAGCAGGAGCCTTCTTCTTCGAGGACGTGACATTGGCAAGATCACTGATCCCAAACTTGGAGGCAGATTTAACAGACCTGGCAGATTTTCCGGCACCTACACAATTCAAAAACAAGATAAGTTCCCTTGTTAAATTAAATACTTTCACATAAAACTTATTTTTTATGAGGATACTTACTTGACATTGTGACAGACGCAGAGGATATCTCTTGAGAATCTTGGATAATAATCTGGAAGCTTCGAACTTCAGGATCAAGCTTCTTGAAAGCTAACACTCTCTCTTTGGCAGCAGGGGTCAACTTTAAGTGAGCAACGGAGATAGCTGCGTAAAAAGACAAAAAAAAGAAAAGACATCAGTGATCCTCATCATATGAGACAGAACTGATAGTGATCCTTCGAGGATCCTCTATCCTACCATGAGTGGCCCATTCCTTGGGCAGATCCTTCCCATCCGAGATGGAATCCCTCTTAACAAAGAAAAATCGACGTTTCCAGTTGGTATCATTCTTGGTCACTTTGAAAATAGGGTGATCCTCCCCAGCTTTCCGTTTCAGCAGATACCGGTGGGAACCAAACGTAGTAAGATCATAGAGCTCGGCCAGCTCTGCCATTCCCAGATCAATCCCTTCTTGCTCGATGATCCTCTCGAAGGTATATAGAACCCTCCAGATCATCGGCATAGCTTGGATATATGAGATGCCGGTAAGAGAAAAGAAAGATTGGGTGAACATCGGAAAAGGATATGAATACCCAATGAGGAAGGGAGTAGCAGGAAAAGCCACCCAGACATCTGAGACAAGATCGCTCAAAGCAGTAGGATCAAAGGGTTTGAAAACAACATTCGCTGGGAAACAATGGCGAATCTTGTCTATGTGGACATCAGTAAAGCAGCATCTCTCCACGGGAGAATCCTTGATAATTCCCTGGCTCTTTAAGGGACTCTCCTTGGGACTCTTGTGCGGAGAATTACGGAGCAGCATATTTTGAACAAAAAACAGAGTAAAAGCACGAAAGAACAGAGCAAAGAAGATAAAGAAGAAGATGATACCTGATCAAGAGTCTTCAATGATGGTTATAAAGGGAGATACTTCGAATTTAAATACAAAATGATCCTAACCCTATCTCCTATTTATAATGATGATTTGCAGGGATCGTCACATCAGTGACGTAAATATCACAACGGCTAGTCCATATGTAACGGCTAGTAACCCGGAGTCGCCCGTTAGAGATAAGCTCAAAACAAAATATAACTCATCTATTTACAATTAACTCCTTATATTTTGGGGGCAATTGTTGGGGCTGGATTTTACTATAAATGATCCTTATACGTGATCCTGACCAGTGATCCTTGTTTCTTTGGCAGATAGTGATCCTCAGCCAGACTTCAGGATCAGGATCATGGGACGATATGGTGATCCTTACACTAACGGTCACTTCTACTTGTTACAAAATTGTTTTGCAGGAACACCTAGCAGGATATGCCCTACACATCATGATCCAGGGACGCGTATTCACAAATATGGCAAGAGCTAAATTGGAGATAGACGTTGTACCGGATATGGAAACTTAGCTTGATTAATGGGCAGCAATTTAGGCTAGATTATCTTTATTTCTAAAGGGGTAATGAGCTGATTAGTGGTCTATCTACCTAAAATAAGTTACCTACACATGTATAAATACCACTCTTCCTCATTCGGAAGAACACACACAACCTACGACACAACTCTCAACACTTAGACACTCAGTGATCCTTGTACTCAGCTCATTATCATCCGAAGTTGTAACTACATTTTTATTATATTGAAGTTGGTGATCGGTAGTTGCCATCACCCGAGGTTTTTTATGCCGGAGATCATACATTGATCAAGGGCTTTTTCCTCGTATAAATCATTGTGTCTTTGTATCTTTATCACAGAAGTGATCCTTTACTTTCATAGCTAACCAAGCATCATACCCCGTTTACATAAAGTTTGGTTACATTATCCTTGTGTGATTTTTGACCAAAACAGGCATAGCTTGGATATAAGATATGCCGGTTAAAGAAAAGAAGGATTGGGTAAAGGCTGGAAAAGGATACGAATACCCTATGGTGAACGGAGTAGCAGGAAAGGCCACCCAGACGTCTGAAACAAAGTCGCTCAAAGCAGTAGGTGTGAAGGATTTGAAAACAGCATTCGCCGAAAAGCAATGACGAATCCTGTCTACATGAGCATCAGTAAAGCAACATCTCTCCGTAGGAGAGTCCTTGATGATCCCTTGGCTTTTTAGGGGACTGCACTTCTTGGAATCCTTATGTGGAGAATTTCGAAGCAACATACTCGTGGTGGAACAGAAACAGAGTAAAAGCAGAAAAAACAGAGCAAGAGAAGGAAGAAAGGAAAGAGAGAAGAAGAGAATACCTGGTCAATCTTCAGTAGCGATTATAAAGGGAAGATATCTCGAATTTAAATGCAGAGTGATCCTAACCCTATCTCCTATTTATAATCATGATTTCCAGGGATTGTCACATCTATGACGTAAGGGTTGCAACGGCTAGTTCGATAATAACGGCTAGTTATCTGAGTCATTCGTTGCAGATAAGATCAGAGCAAAATATAACTCGTTTATTTACAATAAACTCCTTATATTTTGGGGGCAATTGTTAGGGCTGGATTTTTATCATACGTGATCCTTATACGTGATCCTAACCAGTGATCCTTATTTCTTTGGCAGACAGTGATCCTCAGCAGGACTTCAGGATCAGGATCATGGACCATTGAAAGGATCCTCATGCTAACAGTTACCTTTGTGTAATACAACATTATTTTGCAGGAACATCTAGCAGGATACGCTCTTAGCATCATAATCAAGGGACGCGTCTTCACAATTATAGCACGAGCTTAATCAAAGATAGACGTTGCAAAGGATATGGAAACTTAGCTTGATTTAAGGGCGGCAATTTAGGCTAGATTGTCTTTTATTTCTAAAGGGGTAATGAGCTGATTATTAGTCTTTTTACCTAAAATAGGTCACCTACACTTGTATATATAACACTCTTCCTCATTCGGAAGAACACACAACACAACTCTCACACGCTTAGACACTCGAAACCATAGTGATCCTTGTACTCAGCTCATTATCATCCGAAGTTGTAACTATATTTTTCTTATATTGAAGTTGGTGATCGGTAGTTGCCATCACCCGAGGTTTTTTATGCCGGAGATCATACATTGATCAAGGGCTTTTTCCTCGTATAAATCATTGTGTCTTTGCATATTTCACATAGAAGTGATCCTTTACTTTTATAATTAACCAAGCATCATACCCCGTTTACATAAAGTTTGGTTACATTATCCTTGTGTGATTTTTGACCAAAACATTTAGTTATATAATCTCTTAATGATTCATTATGTCCCTGAGTTACCCTATATAAATCACTGGTTAATCTTTCAAATTTTCTACTACAAGAGAATTGGTTATTGAATAAATTAACTAGATTAGCAAATGAAGTAATAGAGTAAGGGGGAAGACTTAGCAGCCATTTAAGAGCTGATCCAGTAAGAGTGGATCCAAATCCTTTACATAGGCATGCTTCCTTCAACTTTTCTGGGATAGGATTGATCTCCATCCTCTCCCTGTATTGTGCTATGTGTTCCTCTGGATCAGTTGTGCCATCATACAGCTTCATAGTAGGGATATGGAACCTTTTGGGTACCTCTGCATCACAAATTGGCGGTGCAAAGCGAGATACCTTATGGCTCCCATCTGCAATCTCTGGGATAGGCTTGACTACCCCTGGAACACTTGAGATCATATCTTTTAGTTTCTGCAATTCCCTGGCCATAGCATGATTGACACCTGTATCCTGCACGAATCCATGGTTAGTAGTAAGATGATTATTTAAAGTGTTACCTCCCATTGAGTTCAAGTTAGTGAATCCATATTGCCGGGATTCTGGGATAACGGAGGGACCAGTGGAAGCAACGGTCTGCATTGGAATGAAGTCCCCTTGATGGACATCTAGACTTCCTGTTTGCAAACTTTTTAGGGATCCTGGCATCTGGAAGGATCCTGGTATTTGGAAGGATCCTGGTATCTGGGATGATCCTGGAACGAAGG
This sequence comes from Helianthus annuus, assembly GCF_002127325.2. Taxonomy (NCBI): domain Eukaryota; kingdom Viridiplantae; phylum Streptophyta; class Magnoliopsida; order Asterales; family Asteraceae; genus Helianthus; species Helianthus annuus. The sequence continues at coordinate 40,745,443 of NC_035438.2, forward strand.
AGGATCCTTGACCCTGGGATGATCCTGGAATAAAGTAGGATCCTTGAAACTGCTGTGCTCCCGGATAGGCTCCCTTATTCATGAAGGATCCCATATGCTGGGGATAGGATCCTGCCGGCTGAAAGTGTGAGCCTGATGCCTGAGTCATTGCTGTCGATCCGAGGAGCAATCCTCTTGATTCTCCCATAATTTGCACGTCTGGAATTCCCGATGGCTGAGAAGTAATCATTGGAGTATCAAAGCTCAAGGATTTGGGCATCAATGGGGAATGATCCTCTGCCGTTTTCTTTTGTCTTTTGAGATCTCCAATTTCCCTGAGGATCCTTTCATTAGTTTCATCCTGTCGCTGCAAACGATCCTTCATCTGCAAAATCAAAGTAAATACGTCACTAGTACTGGGAATATAAGAATTCATAGCAGAAGGAGATGGATTTTAGAATTAGTAGGAGTTTGTCTCTTCTCAGCATTCTTCTGGGATCCTGCCTGTGGAGGAGGTAGAGTGTTCTGAGATGAGGTGACTGCAGACATCGCCGTGGACATGTTTTTCAATGATGAAGCCATGTAATTCTTTGAAATGATTTCGAACAAAAGGTTTTCTTATGAATGAAGCACCAATTGCCCCACGGTGGGCGCCAAACTGTTTTGGTCAAAAATCACACAAGGATAATGTAACCAAACTTTATGTAAACGGGGTATGATGCTTGGTTAATTATAAAAGTAAAGGATCACTTTTATGAGAAATATGCAAAGACACAATGATTTATACGAGGAAAAAGCGCTTGATCAATGTATGATCTCCGGCATAAAAAACCTCGGGTGATGGCAACTACCGATCACCAAACTTCAATATAAGAAAAATATAGTTACAACTTCAGATGATAATGAGCTGAGTACAAGGATCACTATAGTTTCGAGTGTCTAAGCGTGTGAGAATTGTGTTGTGTGTTCTTCCGAATGAGGAAGAGTGTTATATATACAAGTGTAGGTGACCTATTTTAGGTAAAAAGACTAATAATCAGCTCATTACCCCTTTAGAAATAAAAGTAAATCTAGCCTAAATTATCGCCCTTAAATCATGCCAAGTTTCCATATCCTTCACAACGTCCATCTCCGATTAAGCACATGCCATAGTTGTAAAGACGTGTCCTCTAATTGTGATGCTTAAGAGCGGATCCTGCTAGATGTCCTGCAAAACAACATTAAATTCAACGAAAGCAACTGTTAGCATGAGGATCCTATGATGGTCCGTGATCCTGATCCTGGAACTCTGCTGAGGATCACTATCTGCCAAAGAAACAAGGATCACTGGTTAGGATCACATGTGAGGATCATGTATTGTAAAAATCCAGCCCTAACATTAGGGATTCATTGTTCTATAATGATCTTGTCATGACCCTTGCAGGAATCTTGATGAAGTGAGAACCAGGGCCCTTAGATTTATCCGATTAGAGGATGATAAAAGGATCCAGGAGAGACTGGCAGGATCCTCAAAGCAGGAAAAGCAAGGATCCTACTTCAGGAACAACAAGTCCAAGTCTTACATCAAGTCTGATAGCCAGAACGTGCATGCAGTAGAACAGGAAGAAGATGATGAGGAGTATCCTCCTATTTCTGAATATTGTTTTTCTGTTGATAAAATGAACTAATCCTTGCAATGCAGAACTTAGGTGAAAAAGCAAGATGGCCTAGAAAAAGTGACAAGCCAGCTACAACAAAAGACAAATCCAAATGGTGTGCATATCATGAAGAGTTCAGTCATCTCAATGAAGAATGTATTGCATTGAGAAAATAGATTGGTTACTTGTTGAGCAAAGGGCACTTGAAGGAGCTATTGGGAAAAAAAAAGTCAAGGATCCAGGATCCTGAAAAAGTTCCAGAAAGAGCTCATGCTCCTCCTGCTGATGCACAAATTATCAACTTCATATCCGGAGGATCAGACATATGTGGTACTTCCTTTTCAGCAGCCAAGAGGCATGCGAAGGAAACCAAGATGGATAATGGGGATAGACCCATCAGTAAACATCATTCAACTTGACGTTCTCAAGAAGCTGAACATTCCTGAATTGGATATTGTCCCAAGATCCTCCGTTCTTGTGGGATTCAGTGGAGAAACCAAGAACACATTGGGGGACATTAAACTTCCCATCTACATAGAAGGACTTCATTCTTATTAGAAATTTTGTGTTATAGATTGCTTATCCTGTTGTAATTTTATCCTTGGCAGGCCATGGATACATGACATGAAGGCAGTCCCACCTACATATCATCAATGTGTAAAGCTTCCTAGTCCATGAGTGTGGTGAAGATTGAAAGTGATCAACAAGAAGCCAAGAATTGCTACACATCATCAATGAAACCAGCCTCAAGACCCAGGGAGCAATAGCAATTAAAGCATCCTCCAAGAGATGTCCTGGAGGCAAGATCTTCATAGGATCAGGGATCCTCGATAACATTGAACAGGATCTAGTATCCTTCCTAAGGAAGAGAAAAACTACCTTTGCCTGGAAGCATGAAGACATGAAAGGTATCTCTAAAGATATAATTACTCATAAACTTGGCACTGACAGGTCATTCAAACCCATACATCAAAAGAGGAGGAAATTCGCACCTGAGAGAAATGCCATTATGCAGGAGGAGGTAGATAAGCTGCTCAGAGCATGTATGATAAGAGAGGTCAAGTATCCAAGCTGGTTAGCCAATGTGGTTGTTGTTCAAAAGAAAAACGGAAAGTGGAGGGTATGTGTCGATTTTACTGATTTAAACAAGGCTTGTCCCAAGGATCCTTTCCCATTACCCCACATTGACTCCATGGTGGATGCTACCGCCGGTTATGAGCTGTTAACTTTTATGGATGCTTCATCTGGATTCCAACAAATTCAGATGGAACCATCTGATCAAGAGGATATAGCCTTTATGACCCCAACAGGTATATATTGTTATATTGCTATGCCATTTGGAATAAGAAATGCAGGTGCTACTTGTTTTGGTCAAAAATCACACAAGGATAATGCAACCAAACTCTTTGTAAACGGGGAATGATGCTTGGTATGATGAACAAAGATAAGGATCACTTAAATGAAAATTGCACAAGTGACACAAGGATTTATATGAGGAAAAAGCCCTTGATCAATGAATGATCTCCGGCAAAAAAAACCTCGGGTGATGGAAACTACCGATCACCAAACTTCAATATAACAAACAAAGTTTACAACTTCGGATGGTAACGAGCTAGGTACAAAGATCACTACGGTGTTGTATGCTAGTACGTGTAAGAAAAATGAGTTGTGTCTTCCGAATGCTCAAGAGTGCAATTTATATAAGCGTGTGTGGTCGAATTTTAGGCAAGTCACCTAACTACTAGCTCGTTACCCCTTTAGAAATAGAAGTAAATTTAGCCTAACTAATTGCCCGTAAATTGTGCTAAGTTTCCATATTCTCCACAACGTCTATTTCTGGTTATGCATGTGCGAAATTAGCATGAAAGATTCCTTAATAACGTTGCCAAGATCAGGTCCAACTCGTAATTCCTGCAAAACAACATTAAATATAAAGAGAACAATCGTTAGTATGAGGATCCTTAGGATGATCCATGATCCTGATCCTGAAGCTCTTCTGAGGATCACTATCTGCCAAATAAACAAGGATCGCTTGTTAGGATATCATGTAAGGATCACAGGTCATAAAAATCCTGCCCTAACAATTGCCCCCAAAATATAAGGAGTAATTATGTAATATTAACGAGTTATATTTTGCTGATCTTATCTGTAACTAACTCAACGGATATATAGCCGTTATGAACGAACTATCCGTTGCAATCCTGACGTCATGGAAGTGACAACCATGCACAATCATGATTATAAATAGGAGATATAGATAGGATCGTTTGCATTTAAATTTCAGAAGTACTCCCTTTATAATCTCATCTGAAGATAAACAGGTATTCTCTCTTCATCTTCTTTCTTCTCTTGCTCTGTTTTCTTTCTCTTTCCATCATTCTGTCAAAAAATGCTGCCCCGGAACTCTCCCAGCAAGGATCTTAAGAATAATAGCCCCTTGAAGGGTCAAGGGATCATCAAGGATTCCCCCACCGAGAGGTGTTGTTTTACCGACCCTCAAATTGACAAAATCCGGCATTGCTTTCCGGCGAACACCCTCTTTAAACCTTTTAGCCCTACCGCTCTGAGCGATTACATCTCTGAGGCTTGGGTAGCTTTCTCGGTCACTCCTTTCATGATAGGATACTCGTATCCTTTCCCTCAGTTCACCGAGTCCTTTTTCTCCCTTACCGGCATCTGCTATATCCAGGCTATGCCGATGATTTGGATGGTTTTATACACCCTTGAAAGGATCATCGAACAAGAAGGAATTGATCTGGGTATGGCGGAGTTGGCTGAGATGTATGATCTTACAACTTTTGGATCCCACCGATACTTGTTCAAACGAAAAGCTGGAGAGGAGCACCCTGTTCTCAAAGTTACCAAAAATGATATGAACTGGAACCGGTGGTTCTTTCTTGTGAGGAGAGATACCATCCCTGATAAGGATTTGCCCAAGAAGTGGGCTACCCATGGTAGGATAGAGGATCCTGGAAGGATCACCGTAGAACTTATCCTTTAGCATAAGGATCACTGATGTTCTGTTGTTTTCTTGTTGTGCAACTATCTCCGTTTCACATCTGAAGTTGACACCTGCTGCAAAAGAGAGACTCTTGGCCTTTAGGAAGCTTGATCCTGAAATAAGAACTTTCCAGGTTACCACCCAGGATTCTCAGGAAGTATCCTCTACTTCTGTTACAATGTCAAGTAAGTATCCTTATTTAAGGAGTATTTATATAATGAGAGTCAAATAAAATTAAGATACTTATCTTGTTTTGGTTGTGCAGGCGCTGGAAAATCCTCTAAGTCTGCTTCGAAGTTCGGCATCACTGATCTTACTAACGTCAAATCCTCTAGGTAGAAGACCCCTGCTGCTAGCCCAACTGCTTCGGCCCCTAAAGCACCTATCAGGGGAAAAGGAGGCAAGAAGAGAAAGGCTTCTGAAGCTGAGGATTTGCAAGGTCTGCCCCTGCTCCGCCAACAGTGTCTGGATTACATCAACGAGGTAAGGATCACTGTCCTGCTTGTGTATCCTGCAAGTCTAAGGGTCACTTGGTTTCTAACATCATTCCTTGTATTCCTTGTAGAAATTTGCTGAGGTAGAGACATATGTTGGCCATGTCGAGGATCAGGATCGCCAGATTGCTGACCTTCAACAGGTTGGGGTGTTGAAGGATCTTAAGATAGCCGATCTTCAGAAGGAGCTCCAGGCCACCAAGAATGATGCTGCCAAGATGCTGATCAACTTTGACTATGAGAAGCACGAGATTACCCAGGATGCCAAGGTCTCTGCCGCCATAGCTATGTACAAGATCCAGCTGCAAATGGCCATGGAAGCCCAGGATCATGCTTTTGATAAGAGCACCTGTGATGTTGAAGGCTGGAAGGCTAGGCTGGCTGAGCTGGAGGATGATGAGGAGGATGAGGAGATCCCGATGCTCGAGGGTGGAGGCACTGGCAAGGATCAAGGTGGAGAGGCAAGTGGAGCCGGTGGTGATGGTGCAGCGAAGGATTGAGCTGCAGGATTGGGCGATGATGGAAATTTCGAGACTTAGCCGGAGCCCAATTTTTTTGTTTGGTGGTTGTTTATTTGAATAGTTGGATGGTTTGTATTTTGAACAATAGTTTTTAGGGTAAGGATCCATGATCCTTTGAACAATAGGTAGGATAATAGGTGGTGGAGGGATCCTCTGTTTGGGGGATGAAGCCACTTGTTATCCTGCTGACCTTTATTTCCTACACTGCTATGACCGCATGAACAATGGACACCCTTTGCCAACCCATGTGGACGGGCCACGTTTTGCTGGTAGAAACGTGGGTTGGCAATTTTGACAACTTTAAAGGGTTAAATACTTTGTGAATGAATAAAACTTTTAACTTTTGAATTATCCTGTGATGTTATCCTTGTATATCCTTTAAACTTTCAATTATTTTGATTTATACTTGTCTGAGTAAGAAAAGTTAGGCAAATTATGTTAAAGAAATTTAGGATATGATCCAGGATCAAATATCCTATAGTCGAAAACTTCCAAAAAGTAGTTCATTTTAAGGATCATAGGTTCAGTTGTCAAAGTATAAGGGTTATTCAAATGAATAATGAATAAAATCAAAAATAGTTAAGGATCATACCTGAGAATCCAAGTTAGGATCCTAACCTTTAACACTATAATCAGGATAACCACAAGAAAAACCCTTAGTAGATAATAAGGATTGAGGATCCTTAGTTGTTTAACTTCGAAAACCTGAAAATAGGATATAACTTGGGACTAAGCCAATATAAAGGACAAGTTAGTAACTGGGGACAAGCCCAAAAATTCAAAGGATAACTGGGGACAAGCCCAAAGGATAACTGGGGACAAGCCCAAAGGATAACTGGGGACAAGCCCAAGGATCATAGGTGAACTGGAGTATGGCCCTTACTGGCGACTATCCAAACATAGTGACATGATAATGCCAAAACCTTAGCTAACGTGAAAACGTTAGAAACCTTAGGAACGGATGTATGGTACGTCTACCATTATACGTAGGATCCTAGGTATAGCCAGTACGATGGAATTATCAGCCCCTAAAGCGAGTACTGGTCCCAAAGACTTGAACTATACCAGGATCATCGTGCGCTACAGGCGAAACTGGGGACAAGCCCAAGGATAACTAGGGACAAGCCCAAACAACTGGGGTTGAACCCAAGGATCTGAGTTGCTTCTGAAGATTGTCGACAATATGCTAGGGATACCTGGACTATCAGAACTCAAAATCTCGTGAGAGAAGGATGAAGGATACATGATCCTTATCCTTAAATAAAAAATATGTAAATAAGAGTTCGAGCTTAGGACATTACCAGAGTAAGGATTACTGATACTTCAGGGATCCTTGAAGGATACTGCAAATGTAAGGATCATATGTGCCAGAAGGATCCTGCTTACATGAAATATTTCTTCAAGTGGACAGCATTCCAGGCTCTTGGTAACAAATTACCTTCCATGGTTAGCAATCTATATGCCCCCTTTCCTGCTTCGGCTTCAATCAAATAAGGGCCTTCCCATTTTGGTGCCAATTTCCCATCAGCAGGATTAGTGGTATTTTGGAATGCTTTTCTCAATACCATATCCCCAACTTGGAATTTCCTTATCCTGACATTTTTGTTGTAACCACCAGCCATTCTTTGTTGGTAGCTAGCCATCCTTATCCTAGCCAGATCCCTGATTTCCTCAATAGTATCCAAGTCTTGAGCCATATTTTCATCATTCTCCTCAGGATCACGGGTACTTGTTCTAGCAGTTGGAACCACCATTTCTGTTGGGATCACTGATTCTGCCCCAAATACCAAAGAGAATGGTGTTTGACCGGTAGCATTCTTGGGGGTTGTCCTATCAGCCCAAAGCACATAAGGTAATTCTTCTGCCCATTTCCCCTTCTTAGATCCAAGTTTCTTCTTCAGATTGTTGATGATGATCTTGTTGGATGATTCTGCTTGACCATTAGCCTGTGGGTGGACTGGTGTTGATGTTATCATCTTAATCCCTCAGCTGTCACAAAAGTTAGTAGTTCTGCTCCCAATAAATTGGGAACCATTATCACATACAATTTCAGAAGGAATGCCGAATCTTGTTATAATATTTCTCTTAATAAAGGATATAACTTCCTTTTCTCTGACTTGGGCAAAAGCCTCAGCCTCTATCCACTTGGAGAAGTAGTCAGTCATAGCAAGCTTGAACATTTTTCCACCAGGTGCCTTAGGGAGCTTGCCAACTATATCCATCCCCCATCTCATAAATGGCCAAGAGGATGGTATAGGATGTAGACATTCAGCCGGCTGATGAAGGATATTGATGTGTCTTTGACAAGGATCACACTTCTTAGCATACTCCACAGCATCCCTTTTCATAGTTGGCCAGTAGTATCCTGTCCTTAAGATCCTTGAGAACAATGCCCTGCCCCCAGTGTGGTTTCCACAATCTCTTTCATGGAAGTCTTTTAAAACTTCTTGAACTTCAGGATCCTCGATACATCTTAAATATGGTCCTGCAAGAGATCGCTTATACAGCATGTTATTTAAGATTGTGAATTGAGATACCTTAATTCTGAAAGCCCTAGGGTTTTCTCCCATAGGAATCTCTCCGTGTTGTAAGTATCTCATGATTGGTGAGATCCATGATCCTGAACAAAATTGAGTATCCTCACTAGGGATCATTGCAGAATCCTCTTCTATTTCCATGGCCACCTGATTTTCAATAGCAGGAGCCAGGATATGGATGATGGGGATACTTATATCCTCTGGGATCTTCAAAGATGATCCTAGATTGGCCAATGCATCAGCTTCTGTATTTTCTTCCCTTGGTACCTGTGTCAAACTAAAGAAAACAAAGGAGAGTGCCAATTCTTTGACTATCTCTAAATATTTGGTTAGTTTTTCACCTTTAACAGCATAGGATCCATTAAAGTGATTAGTGATTAACAATGAATCCACGTATACCTCAAGATACCTGATCCCCATATGCTTAGCAATTTGCAAACCAGCGATTAAGGCTTCATATTCAGCCTCATTATTAGTGGCTTGGAACTCACAAGCTATGGAGTGGGGTATTATGTCCCCCTGTGGCAATTTTAGTAGTATACCAAGCCCCGTGCCTTTAACATTTGAGGATCCATCAGTATGTAGTATCCAAGGACCCTTGGTTTCATCCAGCTGCTGGACTTCCAATTCGGCTTCCTTTTGTAAATCACTACTGAAATCAGCCACAAAGTCTGCTAATGCTTGAGATTTGATTTTGTTCTGGGCTCATATCTTATATCATGGGCACTAAGTTTTACTGCCCACTTAGCCATCCTTCCGGACATCTCTGGTTTCATCCTGCCGCTGAATACGATCCCTCATCTGCAAAATCAAAGTAAATATATCACTAGTACTGGGAGCAGAAGAAGTTAGAGCAGAAGAAGATGGAGTTTTAGAGAAAATGGGAGTAGGTCTCTTCTCAGCATTTTTCTGAGATCCAGCAGGTGGTGGAGGCAAAGGTGGAATGCCCTGAGATGAAATGACTGCGGACATCGCTGTAGAGGTATTCTTCAACGATGAAGCCATGTATGCAATGATCCGGAATGATCAGCAACGGGAAACTTTTTTATGAATGAAGCACCAATTGCCCCACGGTGGGCGCCAAACTGTTTTGGTCAAAAATCACACAAGGATAATGCAACCAAACTCTTTGTAAACGGGGAATGATGCTTGGTATGATGAACAAAGATAAGGATCACTTAAATGAAAATTGCACAAGTGACACAAGGATTTATACGAGGAAAAAGCCCTTGATCAATGAATGATCTCCGGCATAAAAAACCTCGGGTGATGGAAACTACCGATCACCAAACTTCAATATAACAAACAAAGTTTACAACTTCGGATGGTAACGAGCTAGGTACAAAGATCACTACGATGTTGTATGCTAGTACGTGTAAGAAAAATGTGTTGTGTCTTCCGAATGCTCAAGAGTGCAATTTATATAAGCGTGTGTGGTCGAATTTTAGGCAAGTCACCTAACTACTAGCTCGTTACCCCTTTAGAAATAGAAGTAAATTTAGCCTAACTAATTACCCGTAAATTGTGCTAAGTTTCCATATTCTCCACAACGTCTATTTCTGGTTATGCATGTGCGAAATTAGCGTGAAAGATTCCTTAATAACGTTGCCAAGATCAGGTCCAACTCGTAATTCCTACAAAACAACATTAAATATAAAGAGAACAATCGTTAGTATGAGGATCCTTAGGATGATCCATGATCCTGATCCTGAAGCTCTTCTGAGGATCACTATCTGCCAAATAAACAAGGATCGCTTGTTAGGATATCATGTAAGGATCACAGGTCATAAAAATCCTGCCCTAACACTACTTATCAAAGGCTAGTCAATATGATGTTTAAGGAACAAATTGGACACACTATGGAAGTCTATATATATGACATGGTGGTTAAGTCCAAGAAAGCTGAGGATCACCTTAGAGACTTGGAGGAAGCATTCGATATCCTTGATAAATTTAATATGAAACTAAATCCTTCCAAGTGTTACTTTGGTGTTAAAGCAGGTAAATTCCTAGGCTATATGGTAACAAAAAGAGGCATTAACGCAAGTCCAGAGCAAATCAAGGCAATTGTGAACATAAAATCTCCTGCCAATGCAAAGGATGTGTAAAGATTGACAGGGAGGATCGCAGCCTTGAACATGTTCATATCTAAGTCATCAGAAAAGTGCAAGGAATTCTATGATATTCTGAGAAAGAACAAGAAATTTGAGTGGACCGAAAAGCATGAACATGCTCTCAAAGCCCTTAAGGATTACCTATCCTCAGCTCCTGCCTTGATGAAACCAGAAAAAGGGGATATATTATCCTTATATTTGGCAGTCTCTCCCAAAGCAGTAAGTGCAGTCGTTGTTAAGGATCACGAAGGTACACAACATCCTGTCTATTATGTAAGTAAGAGTTTGCTTGATGCTGAATCCAGGTATTAGAAAAACTTATCCTTGCTTTGACTATGGCATCTACTAAATTAAGACATTATTTTGAAACTCATGCCATTATTGTTAGGACTAACTTTCCAATTAAGAATGTTCTCAGGAAACCTGAAATGTCAGGAAGGATGGCCAAATGGGCAGTAAAGCTCAGTGCTTATGATATAAGATATGAGCCTAGAATTACCATTAAATCCCAAGCCTTAGCTGACTTTGTGGCAGATTTCAGTAGTGACTTGCAAAGGGAAGCTGAGTTAGAAGTCCAACAGCTTGAAGAGACTAAGGATCCTTGGATACTCTTCACAGATGGAGCCTCTAACATCAAGGGAACTGGACTTGGAATACTACTAAAATCGCCATAGGGGGGGGGGACATAATACCCCACTCCATAGCTTGTGAGTTTCAAACTACTAATAATGAGGCTGAATATGAAGCCTTGATAGCTGGTTTGCAAATTGCCAAGCACACGAGGATCAGGTATCTTGAGGTACATGTAGATTCATTGTTAATTACTAATCACTTTAATGGATCTTATGCTATTAAAGGTGAAAAGCTAATCAAATATTTAGAGATAGTCAAAGAATTGGCATTCTCTTTTGTTTCCTTTAGTTTGACACAGGTACCCAGAGAAGAAAATGCAGAAGCTGATGCTTGAAGATTCCAGAGGATATCGAAATCCCTATTATTCATATCCTAACTCCTGCTATTGAGGATCATGTAGCTATGGAGATAGGAGAGGATTCTGCAATCATCCCTATAGGATTGTGTATTTGAGCCGAACGAGTCGTTCAGAGGAGTTTTACTTTGTTTCAGAGGCGAAAACTAAGAAACAAAGGTAGAAACAACTAATTCTTCCCTTTAAACACTGATTTGATTAATCTAACAACGATTACAATCAGTCTTCACACCGGCAGCACCTCGGTATGGAATTCAAGAACTGTTACAATGATCTCGCTTGAACATGTATTTATACTGTTCATGATTTCGCTTGAAAGAAACAGAAGCAGTTCAAGCAGAATCAGTATCTTGTGATTTCGCTTGAAAGTGGCAATAACCATTTCAAGCGGAGTCAAGACCTTCAAGCGAAATCAGCTTCTAACTACATAAAATCACATATTTTCTCGATCTACGCGCCCTGATCTAATCTATCTAGCATAAGACTCGATACAAGACTAAGTCGACAGATGTATGCACTAACAGACTCCCCCTCAGATGTTGACGAGTCTGACTGTTTCGAGTCTTTGCAACTTCAGTCTTTATCAGCATCATCAGCTTTAGGATCGTTGTCTGGCTCAAACTTTGTCCACGGAATAGAAACCTGACTCATGCTTTATTCTCAGAATCCTCAGGCATCGGAACCTGACTCTTTAAATACAAGCTTTTCTGGAACGAACAACCTGGCTCTCTTCCAGCTCAGGATCTTTAAATCCAGCTCGTACTTATCCCTGCGCAATCTCTACCTCAAAGTAAGTTTTACACATTTAAAAAAAACACAGCATGCACTAGCCTTAACTCTCCCTTAAATCAATCAAATTTCTGATGAACCACTTGAAGATTTAATTAAAACACAATCAATTAAGAATAAACCTCTCCCTCAAATTATGCTCATCATGTTTAGCACTTGGACTTTTGAAAATCAGCTTTCCAATATCAGTTGTCGAAAATCTTTTTAAATTTTTTCAAAAATTATGCTAAAACACACAGAAATCTTTTTGGGTTTTTGAAAATAATGAAATGCAGTAAAGAAATATTTACAAACAATATTTTTGTGAGTTTGTGAAAGAGGATCATATGAGTTTATGAGACATATCAACAACACCGTTAAGCTTCATTTCATTTTAAGTTCTAAACAATTCACCTAGATTGTCAGTATATTGATCCACTTAAATTTTCACACAAAGTTCAACTGTTTCGAGATACGATATTAATGTCTTAATGACTTAAACTTATTCGCGTGTCCCACTACTTGAATATACTCCCGTATCCAGATCCCAATATTCAGTCTTACAGGTGAGTATACCACAGATGATATCTGTAAAGGGGTTAATTGCGAGGGTCGTGAGAGCTCAGGTCGATACTTCCGTATACGCAGAGAGATGACGGCTTCGACTTTTGGTGTGTCCCCTTTAGAGGATCTTTTTTACAACAGCAATGATTATCAATTTTATTGTTTCATCAATTTGCTGAGGGCGAGCTTATATTTCAAATCATTTGCAGAAAGTATTATACGGGGACTAGGTCAGAATTTCCATTTAGCAGAAGTCCCGGAATAATACCCCAGATATCACTGAGTATAAAGACCTAGTATTTCAGAAAGAGGGACCTTTCAAACAAGATTTCAGGGGTTACCTATATATCCAAGAAGTTGTTACAAGCAAGTTTGAAATTTAGGTTTATATCTCGTAACAATTTACTAAATGTGCAAAAACCTACTGGCACATCCGCAATGAGATTGTTTATCACATTCTTAACTTTCCATTTCTTTAGCATGTTGTGATAGTCCACTGATGTACTATCATTTCCTCTTTTTGACAACAAAACTCGTTTTTGAATTTTATCATGTTTTTGGCTTTTTCAAATTTTCTAATGTTTTTGGATTTTCTGAAATTTTCTTACTCCCCCTAGAATGCAAACACATTTAAAGAAATTTGAAAACAAACTATACAGAAAATTGACAACTGATATCGAATTACGTCAATTCGCCATCCACTTGGCATAAACAATCAGAACTCCCCCTTTCAACAAACTATTTTCTCATTAAGATTTCAAAACACTTAAGTTTGTTTTAATCAAAATGATTTTTCCGGAAAATAAGTTTGTTTTACCACTTATAGAAATCCCATTAGTAGGTTTGGGGATATAGTTCAACATCTTGTCTTTCAAACACTTGTATAAAGATTTCATCAAGTTCAAGTTAATGACCTTGACAAATCATTTGTACCACTTGTAAGAACAAAAACAATACCAATTGTAGGAATATCTCATCTACACAAAACATTTTTTACCAATCAATATGCCGATTCCTGCTTCGCACTTACCAACCTGGAAGCTCCGGCATAGTCCATCACCTGTAAAATTTTCAACAATTTTTTAAATTCTTTTACAAAGACTGTCATAACAAAGAATGATGCCGATTCCTGATCCACGATTTCAAACTTGGGATCTCCAGCATAGTCCTGAGACTTCAAGGGAAAATGTAACATCTCGTAAAATCACGTCCAATGATGTATTGACACGTGTAATAAACCCTAATAAAGACCAATATTGAATTTAAGGGACTAATTTTTTGAAAAATCGAAAACTTTGATTATGAAAGGACTGGAAGTGTTAGCATACCTAAAATAGGTTTCTAAATAACCTCTCACGATGATTATATTCACAAATGTGCCACTTGATGATTAAGTGTAGCCGTTTGCGTAATTAATTGGAAGTTTGCGCAATAAAGGGTTAAAAGCGTCAACATATTAATTCTTACCTCTGAGTGACCTTTTAACAAACTGGGAGCTTCATAATATTTAATTATACTCTCGGGAATGCCAAATGATGGCCGTCTAAGGTTTTTATGCCTATAAGTAAAGTTACGCGCAACTTTGCAAGTTAGAGGGACTAAAAGTGTCAATATGTTTAATTATACCTCTGAATGACCTTTTAGCAAACCCGAAGCATCGCGATGTTCAATAATACTTTCAAGAATGCCTAATATGGATTAGATGAGGCTTCAATGCTATTAAATGATGAGATGCGCAAGTTTGCGCAATAGGGGGACCTAAAGCGTCAACTTTTGAATCTACGCCTTTCGGTGACCATTTAAGCGAATGAGAGTGTAGAAATATTTAAGTTTATGCTTGGGAATGCCCATTATGGGCCATGGAAGGCTTGGATATCATTGAACAACGTGTCGCGCTACTTTGCGCAATTAAAGGACTAATTGCGTCAAACTGCAAAAGTATGTCGATTCGTATGGTAGCGGACCTTCTGGAATATGACCATGAGTTAAACATACCCTATTTATCCTTTAAATAGCTTAGATATAGGCTTAGAGGTGTTTGGTGCGCAAAAATAGACTTTTATGTCATGCAGGGACTAAAAGTGTCAAAAAGTGCACAAGTTTGCACTTTCGCGCATATCTCGCATTCTGAATATCCCCGGATACCCAAAAATTTATGTAAGCACTAAAATATTTTTTTAGTGTATGGCATGATAAAATTCCACTCGTCGCATAATTTGGATTGTTTTTAGCGTCCGTTCGTGTTTCGTCGTAATTAGCCGAACAACGCAACCGTACGACCAAACGAACCGACATCCGAGATATTTTTGAGCATGTTTCATGTTCCCTATACTTTAACTTCATTTTAGAGCCTTGAAATGAGGCTAACGGGGCTTAAATGTGTCGAAAATGCATCAAAAACCAAGATTTACAACTACAGGGACCAAAACTGACATTTCTGTCAAAGCTGGCTTAGGAGTGGGGCGTAAGACTTGGCCCATTTCTTACACCGGTCGCGAGAGCCCATCAGACCTGCAAAACAGCAGCTGGGTTTTTGGGTTTGCAAATGGTTTTTAACAAGTCTTTGGGCTATTTTGGGGCACCCATGGTATTCTAAAACCATGGGCAATACATGTACGGTCCAGATCAAATCCTGTTAATCGAGGAACGATCCTAACGGTCCACTAAATCCTATAAATACCCATTCCCCACTTCATTTCTTTTGCACCTTTCCTTCTAATCTGCTTATTCTCTGAATTGGAGAGGATCTTGAACCTATTTGAGAACCTCCCTCAGTCCTTTGGACTCTTGTAAGTAATCCCGTCATGCTTAGTTTAATTATTTAGCATTTTAAACCGAAAAGTCAAGCGTTATTGATAAACCCTTTGACTTTTAAACTGTTGAGCCATTTTTCGCGTCAAACATGGCTACATGACCGTAATTAGGTAGGTGTTTAACCCTCAAAAGGGCACCTCCTAATTACCACGTTTACTTAGTTAAATGGTCGGGTCAAATGAAAGTCAAACGGGTTAGTTTTAAATAAAATACATAACTATTAATATAAAAGACATAAAATCAGTTTTCTCACTTTAATAACTTGGTAAATATTAGTTGAACATGCCTAAGCATGATTCAACCCGACAATTCTAAGTATAGGCTCGGTTCGGAACCGAAAGTCGCAAAAGTTGACTTTTGCTTTGACTTTCAGTTCTGACCCGATTTAGTTTAGTTTAGTTATCCCTTAGGATTCCGTTAGGACCATATTATAAGTTAGTATAACCCTCCAAGGTTATACAACTTGGTTCCATAGAAATCCTAGTTCATGCATGTTTCCGTTAAATGCCTAAATGTTGACCGTTATGCCTTTTGACCCTAAAACGAGAAATTTGAAAATGTGAGAGGACAATAATCTTTATTACTGATTTATAAACTTGTCCCTAATTTTTGACATCATTTTGAGGTCTAGATTAGGGGTTATGCTCAATAGCGTAAATGAAAAGCTTTTATGAATTAAACGGCATAATTAGCGTATATCCTATCTAATCCCAATTTTTGTTACCAAACTTTTTACCTACTGATATAAAATAATATTTTGGGATTTTTGAAGATTTTTGTTTATTTTTAGGCTGAGCATAACATAGGGTTCTAACCTTGATTCGGTAGTTGTCGGTTTTGCCCTTTTGGGCTATAAAATGAGTTTTACAAATCCTTTTGATGCCAAACCTTTTTCTACTAATCTAATATGATGAATAAAATATTTTGAGCCTTCTGGAATAATAAAAACATCAGCTTTCCTTTGAAAACCCGGAAATGGCTCCAAATCGCCTTTTTAAGCGTTTTTAACGCATAGTATGTATCAAAACTATTTTAAACATATAAGGGTTGATACCTACTGATATATTCAGTAAATTTTTATATTTAACAGTAAGGAAAAGTTTTAAACTCAGGTTTTTAGTTTTGACCCTTTAAGCCTATGTGAAATTACCAAAATGCCCCTACGGTGCATAGTATGGTTATAATTAATAAATTTCATATATATATATATGATACGCTACTGTTATAACTTATTAAATTAAGTATTTTTACTGATTATATCAGACCTGAAACTCAGATTAATATTTAAACTCTCTTATAACCTTTAAAATGACCAAAATACCCTTACGGGGCATAAATTGGTTTTAAATTCGTTTTGGGCATAATGGAAGGTATCCTACTGATATCACAACATATTTAAGGCATATTAACTTAGAAAACCTGTTCATGACTCTTTTGGTTACCCGTTACGCAATTTTCGCGTTCGGATCGACTTATGTAACTAGTTTGCATAAATTAGCCGAAACGGGTCAAACCTTATCATTTTTATCTCAAAATCCAGAATGTGTTTAATTTACCCTTATTACACAAGTATTCAAGCTTATCGGGTCTAAACCACATTCTAATCTGGTTCTCGCTTAATCATGCGTTTTGAACCGTATCCTCCTTTAAAACTAACCGGTCTAAGCTTAGGCTTAATTAAAGACCCGTTAGGAATCTAATAGGTTATTAAATTGTATAAATTTGCTCAGGTAAATACTTTTAACTTATTTTCCCTTATACGGGCTTGGGGTACGGTATATAAAATACCGCTTGGTCGGGCATTTGACCTTAATCGATTGGTGGTTAAGTATTATCAAGATGACCCGTTTAAAAATTTGTTTTGTTTGTTTTACGCCTTTGGAAGTTTAATGACCATGTCCCGGATATCCTTGGCATTATTCATGAAATGGCCACGACCTAAGCACGGGGTGTAGGCGTACACCTAACAGCTGCATATGTAAAAAAAACTGGTATCCCACTTAAAGGAATAACCTTGTGGGCATTATACCTGTGGTGTGTCTATTAGTCTTTAACCCGACACAAACTGGGCAACTGAACGCATAACAAACATGTAATTCTTTACAAGTATAATATTCAAATAATTATCCCAAGTTATAAAATCTTTTGTGCCGTTTGCACTCAAATCAATTTTCTTAAACATTTCCAAAATGAGTCAGTTAAATTGTATTTACCAGTGAAAACTGACGTATTTCCCAAAAAGGCTAAGTGCAGGTACTAATCGGAATAGGCTGGCTACTCCTAGCATCAATAAAGAGTCTCGCAAGCTTAAGATGCCTAAAGTCTGTTGAACAATGTTTCATTTATCTTTGATCCGCCTGTGGATCCTTTACTTTTCGTTTGTAATACTTTGATATTACTTTATATCGGATTGTAATATATTTATCTTTTGCTTCCGCTGTGCATTTAAATTGTGTTGTTTGACTATGATGATATCAACTACGTCACGATACTCCCCACCGGGCCCACCGGTAATACGTGGAAATATCGGGGTGTGACAGGTTGGTATCAGAGCCAACACTGAGTGAATTAAACACTAGCTTTGTGTGTTTAATCTCAGTTACACAGTAGCACATTCCTTGACCTTCTGAGTCTAGACTTAACATAAGAATACTCCCATCTCTATTCGGAGAATTATTGCCTTCAATTCTATAAATTTCAATACGTCGCCAAGCATAGAAGCCGTAATGGAAATCCTCCCCATCCGAAGCCTAGGAATGCAGAGCTTTGTACTGCGACTAGGATAAACGTGCAACCAAGGAGAAAGAATTCAGAAATAAAATGAAGAAGAACTCCTTATGCTGAAATTTGTTCATTCAGTAAGTCCTTATAAGGGCATTTTTATCTTTCAGTCCCTTTGAGGACAACATCATTTCTTTCAAGTCCCGCTTAGGGCAACTCTGTGCCTCTTTTAAAAATCATTGGGATGTTTTATTTAAATTTCATTTATATCATTATATATGAATATAATATATGAAATAAATTATTTTTTTAAGATCTACCATTATTATAAAATGGCAAAAATCTAAAAAGGATGTGACCTAGCTCAGGTGTCATTTTAAGACAGGGCCAAGATGGTAGTTCCTCAATTAGATTTAGATCCTTATTAACATCTCAGCTTAGGATTGTTCTGCGTTAAGTATTAAAAAGAATCTTATAGGTAAAACCTAGTCTAAATGTCATTTTAGACATGGACAAGATGGTAAAACCTATTCAAAAGATTCAAATCCTTGTTAACATCTGTAATATGTTAACACTCCTGGCAGACGTGGTTCGATAAAATCACATAAATCATCCTTATACTGGATTCTCCCGAAATCCTTTCTTATTTTGTGATTTAAGCATCCATTAGGGATGCAATATTTACGGGCCATATTCATTGTCATATAAGGCAAAAGACAGTCATAGCCTACAACTCCCTGTCAAGAAAAGGCAATGAACAACGTTCAAGCCTAAATACCTTGATTCTACAAAATCATGGTTTATAATTTAAAGTTGCCCTTGTGACTTGGCCTTTTTGTGCCATAGTTATATTTTTATTAAATCCAGGATAATTATAAAATCCTGAATAAAATAAATATCATTCCTTTCCTGCCAGTATTTATATCAAAAAGAATCTTAAAGGGTATAACCTAGCTTGAATGTCATTAAAGACCTAGCTACGATGGTAAGACATGTTTAAAGAGATTCAGATCCTTGTTAAACACCTGAAAACGTGTTAACACTCCTGACAATGAGTGATGCGGTAAAATCACACTTGTCATCTTTATATTAGGAATTTCCAAACCCCTTATTTAGCCTAAATGATCAATAGGAATCATGGCTACTAAACGTCGAACATGATGTGCACATCTAAACATCCATCTGGGATGTATACCTACGGGCAAAGATGTATACATGAAAAAAAGATAGTTTTATTTCATAACTTCTTGTCAAGACAATGAACTATGAAATTTTCTGATCCAAAGGAATTATTGATTATGTTTTAAAAATTTCCCTTGTGACAAGGCCTCTGTGCCATCAAAAATTCCTTTGGAACAAGCCCTTGTGTTAGATAAAATGTCGGTACGACATTGACAGTCGTGATTTATGTCCCCTGTCTAATAAATATGAAGGATTATATTCCGTTTAAACGCCAAAGATGGATTATTTAAAAACCTAGGCAAAACATAATCAAATAAATTTAATACTATCTATTGGCCTTTATGGTTGAGTTACACCATGGCTATTTAATCGTCAAGTTCGACAAATTTCCCATATAATTAAGCAAATTATTACTACTTTGTTTGTATCCTTCAAAGCTTCACCATGGCCGACTCCTCTGAAGCTCACCGTCATCCAGTTGATCAGGATAATGATGCAAGACTGAACTTAACAAGCACCGAGTTACAGACTATGATAGATACAGCCGTAGACAACGCTGTGGACCGTGTGTTGAAGGATCATAAGCGAAAGTGCGATAATACCCCAAATAAATTTTGTAAAAAGGGTAAGACCTGTTCAAGCTATAACCAGTCCAAGCCAAAGAAGGCAAAACCCAAATGTAAAACCTGCAAGAAGAAGCACTTCGGAAAATGCTTCTATGAACAGACCGGGGGATGTGACATTTGTAAGGAAATGGATCACAAGACTCATGAGTGCAAGGACTTGAAGGACGCCACATGCAATGGTTGCGGCGAAAAAGGGCACATAAAGACCCGCTGCCCAAAGAAGGCGATTAAAGGAAAATGCACTGTAGAGTCACAAGCTAGGCCTTGTGGAATTTGTAATAAGAAAGGGCACCAGACTTTGGAGTGCCAAGACATAAAGGACGCAACCTGCTATGGTTGCAATGAAATAGGGCACGTCAAGACAAATTGCCCAAATAAAACCAAGAAGCCTAGCAAGGCTAAGAAGACCCAAGCTGGAAGCTCTCAAATGGATGCTCAAGAGGCTATTCAGGATGACAATGTCACAACAGGTACTTTCTTTATCAATAACGCTCATGCTAGAGTATTATTTAATTCAGGTTCAGATAAGTCTCTCGTAGACAATATATTTGGTAAATCATTAAATCTGCCTGTTAAAAAAAACCCTAAGCGTTAAGTATAAAGTAGAATTGGTCGATAGTACCTCAGAGACTGCTTCAGCAATATTAGATGGATGTTTTATATCCATTGGGAATCATTCTTTTCCGCTATCCTTATTTCCGTTAAAAATAGAGGGACTTGAGATAGTAATAGGAATGGATTGGTCGTCTTGTAACCAAGCCCATATTGTAGGTAATAAGAAGCAAGTAGTTATCAAGACTCCTTATGGTAAGCCTTTGACAATTCAAGGAGACATATGGTATGGATTGCCTATGTATCTGCTGAATTCGGTATTTAATACCAAAGCTTCGAGTATGGAAAACTCAGAAAAGACAAACAGCAGTCGTGATGCTAGAAAGACGACAAATGTTAATGGTGCATTAAATGTGAACCTCAACTTTAATGGAGTTAATCTCCAAAGCGGTAATTAACGCAGCTGTCGGAAAGGCTATGAGAAAAGTCATAAAAAGGTTCAAGAAGCTGAATGTTGTTTGCTCTAAAAACACATGTCGCTGCTTATGAGAAGAACTTTATTCATACTTCAATTGCGAAGAATAAACCAAGCAAAAGCATATAAGGCAAGGAGCCCATTATTTTTGGGAGTACTTAAAAGTACTTCGTCTCCTGGAAGTCAAGAGACTTCAATAGTAAAAAGGGGCCATCGATTGCAGGAAATTGTGGGATGAAGTAGAAAACATTAGGTATGTCAGCAGTTATGCTGGAAAGGACATGGTATGGTATGCATCACAATCGTTCGATGGCAATACCCTTAATTAGTAAGAACATTAATGAAGTCCATAAGAAAGATCCTCTTAAATAATATGGGATGGTCCCAGTTCTAAGGACCTTATTAGAAAGACCTATTACTCGCATCGAAATGGAAAAAGATGGAATAGGAATTTTTCTGACTCTCACCATAAAGGTTTAGACTGTCGACAGTATGTCGCAGATTTTAATTCATTGGCTGAGATAGTACCCTATTCCAATTACCCAAAACCTAAGCTTAATGCAATAATTATTGGTGGCTAGTAACGGCAATAAGAGGGCACATTAAGGTTTCAAAGCCTGCTCATTATAAATCCATTATGGATCTACCTCAGTTGCTCGCGTTTTATAGATTAAGGAATAACCAGTCAAAGTTGAGGCTGCCCTAAAATTGTCAAAGATTATGCAACTAAATTTAAAGGGATTAAGAATGGAGGCGTTGAACCCTCCTGATGAATGATTAGAGGCAGTTCACATTAATAATGACACTAGATAAATCACTTATTGTGATTTTATTGTTAAGAATTATGTTTGGTTTCAGGTGCTGCTAAGTCTCTCATAAGACCATAAGTTTAGCAAACTTTTAGAAATTCTCCCGTAAGAACCCTAGATATTAAGTGTAAGGTAAAACTTACAGGCAAAATCATAAGAACCATTTCTTCTGTTCCTGTCAGAAACCTTCAGTCATAAATTTTAGAAAAGTATCCTCTCTCTAAGAGGAAGAGCGTCAGCATACATAGATGATATCTCTTTGATCTCTAACGATTACGAATACCAGACAGTATGATAAAAGCGCCATATGAGGATTGATGTATCTTAATATGTTCCATAGATTGCTTCCATGCCTGATCAGTATGGAGGTTTAATGCATGGGACCACAAAGATATCCTGATGGTCATATGGTACTAAAGTCAACTAATGGTATTCAATGAAGATATCCAGAATGGAATTTTCCAAGTAAATGTTCCCGATTAAGGAATTCGTGGACTTGTAACATAAACGTGTCACTTATTTGACACGAGCAACGATGGATAAACTGGAGCTTGAGATTTGGAAAATCTCTGCAACCTCCTTGTATCTTGATTATCTTCTCCTAAGATTGCCCTGTTTACCTCCTGAGAGGCAAGTAGAGTTAAGATTTATATCCTATTTACGGTTGTACTACTATGAAATCTCCAAGACGGCTAGTACCATCATTGGAAGAATCGAAACCCTGATTAAGTAAGTTTTAAAATAGAGGATTCATATAGCCTAACTCGATATTCTGAGGATTCGATATAGTTAATTAAGAAAGACGGTTCATTTTGCTTATGCATTGATTACCGCAACCCTAATTAGGCAACAATTAAGAATCGCCATCAGCTGCCTAGGAATGTCGATTTGTTCGACTAGCTGTAAGGATTAGCTATTCTTTAAGATTAGCTTTAAGCAGTGGTTGGAGTAACCATCTCACCTTAAGATAAGCTTTTCTATAATAGTTGATATAAGTATTAAGGCTGCTCCTTGGGAGACCTTGTATGGATGGAATGTTAAGCATCTATTGTTAGACAGAAGATTTGTAAGTCCAATTATCAGGATCTGAAAGTTGCATTGGAAACAACGAATAAGATCAGACAAATCCATAATCATCTATAAGTTGCCATTATTTGGCAGAAAAATCAAGATTAATGGAAATAGCAAACCTCCTAAGTTCTTATTAAGGAATAAGGTTCAACAAAAGATATCACCCTGGAAAGGTGTGCCAATCTGTTAATTATCAGGCTAGTTAAGCTCTGAATATATGAAATCATTCGAGGGAATCGAATGTATCAAGATCAAATAGCTTATAAGCTACAACCTCTTTAAGGAGCTTGGCGGAACTCACAATATGACCCACACTAATGGTGTGAGGATATGTTTCCCCAATAAGTGAAGGAGCATTATCATCTAATGATATGCAGATTACTGAATATTTTTGGTTGACATGAAACCCGTATCAATTAAAGATCGGCAAGTTATGAAGTCCAAAAATGATACATGTACCTATTATAGAGGTCAACTTGGGTGCTTGAAGAAGCCCCAAATATATTGTGGAAGTTAAGTCCATGATACATCAAAAAGTACTTCCAGCATTTTAGCAAATCTCGAGGTCGAGATTTCTTTTAAGGGGGTGAGGATGTAACACCTCGTAAAATCACGTCCAATGATGTATTGACACGTGTAATAAACCCTAATAAAGACCAATATTGAATTTAAGGGACTAATTTTTCAAAAAATTGAAAACTTTGATTATGAAAGGACTGGAAGTGTTAGCATACCTAAAATAGGTTTCTAAATAACCTCTCATGATGATTATATTCACAAATGTGCCACTTGATGATTAAGTGTAGCCGTTTGCGTAATTAATTGGAAGTTTGCGCAATAAAGGGTTAAAAGCGTCAACATTTTAATTCTTACCTCTGAGTGACCTTTTAACAAACTGGGAGCTTCCTAATATTTAATTATACTCTCGGGAATGCCAAATAATGGCCGTCTAAGGTTTTTATGCCTATAAGTAAAGTTATGCGCAACTTTGCAAGTTAGAGGGACTAAAAATGTCAATATGTTTAATTATACCTCTGAATGACCTTTTAGCAAACCCGAAGCATCGCGATGTTCAATAATACTTTCAAGAATGCCTAATATGGATTAGATGAGGCTTCAATTCTATTAAATGATGAGATGGGCAAGTTTGTGCAATAGAGTGACCTAAAGCGTCAACTTTTGAATCTACGCCTTTCGGTGACCATTTAAGCGAACGAGAGTATAGCAATATTTAAGTATATGCTTAGGAATGCCCATTATGGTCCATGGAAGGCTTGGATATCATTGAACAACGCTTCGCGCTACTTTGCGCAATTGAAGGACTAATTGCGTCAAACTGCAAAAGTATGTCGATTCGTATGGTAGCGGACCTTCTGGAATATGACCATGAGTTAAACATACCCTATTTATCCTTTATATAGCTTAGATATAGGCTTAGAGGTGTTTGGTGCGCAAAAATAGACTTTTATGTCATTCAGGGACTAAAAGTGTCAAAAAGTGCACAAGTTTGCACTTTCGCGCATATCTCGCATTCTGAATATCCCTGGACACCCAAAAACTTATGTAAGCACTAAAATATTTTATTTTAGTGTGTTGCATGATAAAATTCCACTCGTCACGTAATTTGGATCGTTTTTAGCGTCCGTTCGTGTTTCGTCGTAATTAGCCGAACAACGCAAACGTACGACCAAACGAACCGACATCTGAGATATTTTTGAGCATGTTTCATGTTACCTATACTTTAACTTCATTTTAGAGCCTTGAAATGAGGTTAACAGGGCTTAAATGTGTCGAAAATGCATCAAAAACCAAGATTTACAACTGTAGGGACCAAAACTGACATTTCTGTCAAAGTTGGCTTAGGAGTGGGGCGTAAGACTTGGCCCATTTCTTACACCGGGCACGAGAGCCCATCAGACCTGCAAAACAGCTGATTTCAAACCAGCAGCTTGTCACACCCTGGCTTTGCGAAAGCGTGGGTTTATTTGGTGTGACTTTTTAATACCATAGCTTAATCACAACAAAGCTATATGAAAGTATAACCATGCAGATCATCCATTGGTTCATGTTTTAAAATAAAAGTACCACAACATAGTTTTAAAATGTCGACACATGCAACGGAATTACAACATAACAATATAAAAACATTGTTCAGAAGACATAACCACAAACATGAAATAGACGCAGTTTAAGAACTGTGACTCGTCCAGGTAAAAGCCACAATCCCTAAACTTGGATGACCCCATAACTCTTACGCAGCGTGAAAACGTAGCATACCTCGCCAGATCCTTAATTCCCTGAAATACATGTAAGTTGGAAAAATCAACAAATATCTTGAGAGAGTTCATGTGTAGTGAGTATGTAAAACCTTTGAAGTATAAAAATCCCTGGTATGTAGCAAATAAGGAAATAAAGAGATCACCAATGGTTTGCAAGGCCATTGATATGTGTGAAGTGCAGTAGGAAGACTCAAACCTAGCAGATTTTTGCGTCGGGTACCAAGTCACCCCGAGGTCCGTACTGTTGGGCCTGGGGCTGGGCTCGCTACACCCAGATAGATCTACCACTAAAGACCCTCGGTCCTACAATGAGGATTAATGGCCTCCGGTTCCCGCCTACCCACTCACATGATCTAAGTAGTAACCCTCCTTACGCTAACCATACCATGTTAAAAGTATTCGTAATCATAGTAACATGTATTTCACCCCCGCAGTTTAAAAACTGAAAACAGTTAAGAGAAAAGGGGGACATGAACTCACTGAAGTGCGTCACGAAATAGTAATCTCCTAGTCAACCTGCTGCGTGACGACCTACACGTACTAACCTCTCTTAGACGGACGACCGTGCCTTGGCTTAAGGTTTAAGTTTTTGGGAAATAGTTAGACAACTATTTCGTATTTACACTTCGTAATTATGTATTAATTATATTCCTTCCCAAGGATGGGGGTTTTAATACATGTGCTTTTTTATAACTTCAGAAATACATTATTAAGTCCCACTTAATAAAATATATTTTAATTCATTTATCTAAAACTTTCCATCTCCAAAATATAAATATTTCTCCCAAAAATATTATATTTTGCTTTGTATAATTCCCAAAATAATACTTTATCAAAATACACACTTACGAGTATTTTCCGAAAATACATAAGTTACATTTTAAGGTTCGTGTGGTAATAATAATATCGGTGTAACTTAAATATTTATTGTGAGGGCGTTAGTATTATTTTGGAGTCGTTACTGTTCAGTGTATTCCAGTAATATTATTTTTACTCTAAAAATAATATTTATGTAGTTCACAAAATAATCATAAAATTGCACAAGCATTTTTCTATGAAATATATATTCTAAATATTTCTTTAACAAGTTTTATTTATGAAAATCCACCTCTGACACTTGGTTATTTTGTAATAAAAATTCATAGCGAATTTTTATTTGGAAAAATAAGTAAAGATATATTCATAACACTTGTTGAAAAAATATTTTCCAAGTGTTATATTTCTGGAAAAATTTCGCCAAAGTTTCCTCTGTAACTGGAGGTGGCCACGCTCACAAGCGTATCATTTTCTTTTAACAACTCAATCAATAAATTTTCCCATCATCAACAAACAATATTAAACTAGTCAAAACAAGTATAAATCGCAAACACATGAACTTGTAAGTTATGTGAAAATACGTAGTAATCTTCCAACATTTTTAGTAGATCTTCCTATCTTTAAAAATAAAATCGTTTTCTTGAAAACTTTATTTTCAAAGAACATGTAACTTTACAACTTCTTAGTCAAAATTACGAAAATATTTCCTTGTTAAATCCCTTCGTTACACAAGTGTCTACACACTTGTTTGTTCAAAAAATTACTTTTGTTTCATGAAAGATCCGGCTTTTAAACGTGGTTTGCATCTTACACTTGGTTTTTCGAAAATACCACTTGTAAATCTCTAGATCTACTAGTTTAGAACTCCATTTTACAAGAAAAACTATTTTTACACAAGTTCATGTTTTTGTATGAAAGGGTTCGTCATCTAGTAACTTTCCTACTTAACATATTGCTAGTTCATGTTCCATGAACATGATCTAGCGTGGTTAGATGACGATCCGTTCCACTACTAGCAACCAACAACATAAAATAACCATTACTAAACAAGATTCATGAGTTTTAGACCATTATTTACTCTTTAACCACCTTGTTCATCTTTCTTACAAGACTTTAAGTTTTAATCTTTAGTGTTCTCGATTTTTACCCGTTAAATCTCTTATTAACCACCTTAGACAAGATCAAGAGGGTGTTTAGAATCACTTACAACTAGCTCAAGGCTAGGGAAGAATCAAAGAGAAAACTAGGTGGATAAAAGCAATGTAGAGAGGTCCTTGTGATTCCGTAAGCACCGGGTCTCCTCGTATGAACTCTAGCACCTTGGATTGTATGTGGTTTAGCAAGATCAAAGTTGGAAAGTGATGGTGGGTGTGTGTGAGCTCTCGGCCGAGAGTAAGAGTAGAGGGAGAGAGAGATCAATTTTTGAGTTGTGGTTTGTGAAGTGAATGATGGTTATCCTCTAAGTATACTTATAGTCCATATTGTGCTTTTGTCCAACAAATAATGTGTAATCTAGATATGGAACATGGGCTATTAAAATAAACAAAATTGTGGATGGTGTCCCCCTTGGGGAACCGTTCGGTTAGAGGGGGGGTTATGGTTTGTTTCCAACTATATAGTTAAGTAGTAGTTGGTTTAGTTAGGAGTTTAAACTAGTTAGTAGTGTGTTATGAATTATAGAGGGTGTTAGGGTATTTGGGGACCCTAACTGGCTCAGAAAAGGAAAAACAATGTCATTGTCAATACTTTTATGTTCTGGGTAAAGTCCGGTTGTTCGGTTGGATACTGATCCGTTAAAGTGCTTAATAAGCATTTAAAGTGTCTTTAATATTATTTTTAGTGACACAAAGAATTCCCGACACTTTGGAAAGTGTCTAGTATTATTTTCCCATGTTTTTACACTTTACTAGTTAGCTTAAATGCTGAATTTTGTATTAAAGTGCAGAATTTTGTGTTTAAAACATGTTTTAGGCACATCCGGTCACTATAACTATCACCTAGTGACGCAGTTCTACAATCCTCACCTCCCTACACTCCCTACTAGTGTAGTAAACTATTCCCGGCTCATACTGGCCTTAGAGACAGTGTTTGTCTGGTGCTGGCTATGTCAGCACGTTTACTGGGTTATCTGTTCATTGTGCTACCGTGCTATTGTGCATCAAGTTTGTCACTATAGTTTTGTGTAAATAAATGGAGTGACAGCAATAAGGTATGATGCAAGTATATGTATGTATCAGAAATCACGTAGCAGTTTAACCACAATTGTAAGCAAGCACAATAATTAAGCATTAATTAAATATTAATTAATTCGTACGGATACCTGGTTTGGTGAGGGTTGTCACATCCCCCCCCCCCCCGGTTAGAAAGATTTCGTCTCGAAATTTTAGGTTTTGCTTTTAGTTGCGGGGGTCTTGGGAAATAAGTGGGGGTACTTTTCTTTCATTCGGTCCTCACGCTCCCAGGTGTATTTTGGACCGTGTCTTGCATTCCAACGAACCTTGACGAGTTTGACACTGCTCCGGCGGGTTTTGTTCACCTTCCAATCCGTAACCTCAACCGGTTCTTCGACAAAATGGAGCGTGTCGTCAATATGAATCTCGTCTGCGGGAATGACAACAGTATCTTGCGTTGGACTCTTTTTCAGATTTGATACATGTAATGTATCTTGAACACCATTCAACTCGGCAGGTAAATCCAACTTGTATGCTACTAACCCAATTCTTTCCAGAATCTTGAATGGACCAATATACCACGGATTCAACTTTCCACGCTTCCCGAAGCGTGCCACACCCTTCCAGGGTGATACCTTTAATAATACCATATCACCTACCTCAAACTCTAGAGGTTTCCTTCTTCGGTCCGCATAGCATTTTTGTCGATCGCGAGCTGCCTTGATGCGATCTCGGATCTGTGCAATCTTATCTGTGGTTTCCTGGAGCACATCAGGAACAACCAATTGCCTATCACCTGCATCAGACCAACAAAGCGGTGATCTGCACTTGCGGCCATATAGAGCTTCAAATGGCGCGGCTCCAATACTGGTGTGGTAGTTGTTGTATGAAAACTCGACCAATGGTAAATGCTTATCCCAACTACCACCCAAATCCATAACACATGCTCTCAGCATACCTTCCAATGTTTGTATCGTCCGTTCGCTTTGTCCATCAATCTGTGGGTGAATGCAGTGCTTAGATTCAATTGCGAGCCAAAAGCTTCTTGGAAAGACTGCCAAATCCTTGACACAAACCTTCTGTCTCTATCAGAGATGATCGAGAGAGGCACTCCATGATGTGCAACGATTTCTCTCATGTAAATTTCAGCTAATTTGCTCGTGTTGTCTTTCTCTCTGATGGGTAAGAAGTGCGCAGATTTCGTTAATCGGTCCACTATTACCCAAATAGTGTCATGACCTCTTGGCGTTCTTGGAAACTTCGTTATAAAATCCATGGAAATTTGTTCCCACTTCCACTTGGGAATCTCAGGTTGTTGCAGAAGTCCTGAAGGCTTCTAGTATTCCGCTTTTACTTTGGCGCACGTCAAACATTTACTAACGTAAACAGCAACATCGCCTTTCATCCTAGGCCACCAATAATAATCTTTAAGATCCTGGTACATCTTATCCGCTCCTGGATGGATAGAGTACCGCGATTTGTGAGCTTCATCAAAAATAACCCTTCTCAAACCACCAAACAGAGGAACCCAAATCCTTTTCATGAAGCATAATGTTCCTTCCGCGTTTGGTATTAACTGCTTCTCCATCCCACGAAGATATTCTTCTTCAATGTTTCTTTCCTTAAGTGCTTCTTTCTGCGCGGCACGAATGCGCAGAGAAAGATCTGCCTGAATAATCATCTCCAAAGCCCTAACCCTTATGGGCTTGATCCTCTCTTTTCGACTTAGGGCTTCGACGACCACATTCGCCTTCCCTGGATGGTACTTGATCTCGCAGTCGTAATCGTTCAACAACTAGACCCAACGTCTTTGTCTCATATTCAGCTCTTTCTAGTCGAATATGTGCTGCAGACTCTTATGATCTATGAAGATTGTACATTTCGTACCATATAGATAATGTCTCCAGATCTTCAATGCAAATATCACTGCGCCTAGTTCCAAGTCATGCGTGGTATAGTTCTTTTCATGTACTTTCAATTGGCACGAAGCGTAAGCTATAACTTTCTGGCGCTGCATCAACACGCAACCCAATCCTTGACACGAGGCGTCACAATATACCACAAAATCATTTGTACCCTCTGGTAATGCTAATCTAGGTATGGAACATGGGCTATTAAAATAATTAAAATTGGGGATGGTGTCCCCCTTGGGGAACCGTTCGGTTAGAGGGGGGGTTTATGGTTTGTTTCCAACTATATAGTTAAGTAGTGGTTGGTTTAGTTAGGAGTTTAAACTAGTTACAAGTGTGTAATGAATTATAGAGGGTGTTAGAGTATTCGGGGACCCTAACTGGCTCAGAAAAGGAAAAACAATGTCATTGTCAATATTTTTATGTTCTGGGTAAAGTCCGGTTGTTCGGTTGGATACTGATCCGTTAAAGTGCTTAATAAGCATTTAAAGTGTCTTTAATATTATTTTTAGTGACACAAAGAATTCCCGACACTTTGGAAAGTGTCTAGTATTATTTTCCCATGTTTTTGCACTTTACTAGTTAGCTTAAATGCTGAATTTTGTATTAAAGTGCATAATTTTGTGTTTAAAACATGTTTTAGGCACATCCGGTCACTATAACTATCACCTAGTGACGCAGTTCTACAATCCTCACCTCCCTACACTCCCTACTAGTGTAGTAAACTATTCCCGGCTCATATTGGCCTTAGAGACAGTGTTTGTCTGGTGCTGGCTATGTCAGCACGTTTACTGGGTTATCTGTTCATTGTGCTACCGTGCTATTGTACATCAAGTTTGTCACTATAGTTTTGTGTAAATAAATGGAGTGACAGCAATAAGGTATGATGCAAGTATATGTATGTATCAGAAATCACGTAGCAGTTTAACCACAATTGTAAGCAAGCACAATAATTAAGCATTAATTAAATATTAATTAATTCGTACGGATACCTGGTTTGGTGAGGGTTGTCACATTCCCCCCCCCCCCCCCGTTAGAAAGATTTCGTCTCGAAATTTTAGGTTTTGCTTTTAGTTGCGGGGGTCTTGGGAAATAAGTGGGGGTACTTTTCTTTCATTCGGTCCTCACGCTCCCAGGTGTATTTTGGACCGTGTCTTGCATTCCAACGAATCTTGACGAGTTTGACACTACTCCGGCGGGTTTTGTTCACCTTCCAATCCGTAACCTCAACCGGTTCTTCGACAAAATGGAGCGTGTCGTCAATATGAATCTCGTCTGCGGGAATGACAACAGTATCTTGCGTTGGACTCTTTTTCAGATTTGATACATGTAATGTATCGTGAACACCGTTCAGCTCGGCAGGTAAATCCAACTTGTATGCTACTAACCCAATTCTTTCCAGAATCTTGAATGGACCAATATACCGCGGATTCAACTTTCCACGCTTCCCGAAGCGTGCCACACCCTTCCAGGGTGATACCTTTAATAATACCATATCACCTACCTCAAACTCTAGAGGTTTCCTTCTTCGGTCCGCATAGCATTTTTGTCGATCGCGAGCTGCCTTGATGCGATCTCGGATCTGTGCAATCTTATCTGTGGTTTCCTGGACCACATCAGGACCAACCAATTGCCTATCACCTGCATCAGACCAACAAAGCGGTGATCTGCACTTGCGGCCATATAGAGCTTCAAATGGCGCGGCTCCAATACTGGTGTGGTAGTTGTTGTATGAAAACTCGACCAATGGTAAATGCTTATCCCAGCTACCACCCAAATCCATAACACATGCTCTCAGCATATCTTCCAATGTTTGTATCGTCCGTTCGCTTTGTCCATCAATCTGTGGGTGAATGCAGTGCTTAGATTCAATTGCGAGCCAAAAGCTTCTTGGAAAGACTGCCAAATCCTTGACACAAACCTTCTGTCTCTATCAGAGATGATCGAGAGAGGCACTCCATGATGTGCAACGATTTCTCTCATGTAAATTTCAGCTAATTTGCTCGTGTTGTCTTTCTCTCTGATGGGTAAGAAGTGCGCAGATTTCGTTAATCGGTCCACTATTACCCAAATAGTGTCATGACCTCTTGGCGTTCTTGGAAACTTCATTATAAAATCCATGGAAATTTGTTCCCACTTCCACTTGGGAATCTCAGGTTGTTGCAGAAGTCTTGAAGGCTTCTAGTATTCCGCTTTTACTTTGGCGCACGTCAAACACTTACTAACGTAAACAGCAACATCGCCTTTCATCCTAGGCCACCAATAATAATCTTTAAGATCCTGGTACATCTTATCCGCTCCTGGATGGATAGAGTACCGCGATTTGTGAGCTTCATCAAAAATAACCTTTCTCAAACCACCAAACAGAGGAACCCAAATCCTTTTCATGAAGCATAATGTTCCTTCCGCGTTTGGTATTAACTGCTTCTCCATCCCACGAAGATATTCTTCTTCAATGTTTCTTTCCTTAAGTGCTTCTTTCTGCGCGGCACGAATGCGCAGAGAAAGATCTGCCTGAATAATCATCTCCAAAGCCCTAACCCTTATGGGCTTGATCCTCTCTTTTCGACTTAGGGCTTCGACGACCACATTCGCCTTCCCTGGATGGTACTTGATCTCGCAGTCGTAATCGTTCAACAACTAGACCCAACGTCTTTGTCTCATATTCAGCTCTTTCTAGTCGAATATGTGCTGCAGACTCTTATGATCTATGAAGATTGTACATTTCGTACCATATAGATAATGTCTCCAGATCTTCAATGCAAATATCACTGAGCCTAGTTCCAAGTCATGCGTGGTATAGTTCTTTTCATGTACTTTCAATTGGTACGAAGCGTAAGCTATAACTTTCTGGCGCTGCATCAACACGCAACCCAATCCTTGACGCGAGGCGTCACAATATACCACAAAATCATCTGTACCCTCTGCTATTGCTAATCTAGATATGGAACATGGACTATTAAAATAATCAAAATTGTGGATGGTGTCCCCCTTGGGGAACCGTTCGGTTAGAGGGGGGGTTTATGGTTTGTTTCCAACTATATAGTTAAGTAGTAGTTGGTTTAGTTAGGAGTTTAAACTAGTTACAAGTGTGTAATGAATTATAGAGGGTGTTAGGGTATTCGGGGACCCTAACTGGCACAGAAAAGGAAAAACAATGTCATTGTCAATATTTTTATATTCCGGGTAAAGTCCGGTTGTTCAGTGGGATACTGATCCGTTAAAGTGCTTAATAAGCATTTAAAGTGTCTTTAATATTAATTTTAGTGACACAAAGAATTCCCGACACTTTGGAAAGTGTCTAGTATTATTTTCCCATGTTTTTGCACTTTACTAATTAGCTTAAATGCTGAATTTTGTATTAAAGTACAGAATTTTGTGTTTAAAACATGTTTTAGGCACATCCGGTCACTATAACTATCACCTAGTGACGCAGTTCTACAATCCTCACCTCCCTACACTCCCTACTAGTGTAGTAAACTATTCCCGGCTCATACTGGCCTTAGAGACAGTGTCTGTCTGGTGCTGGCTATGTCAGCACGTTTACTGGGTTATCCGTTCATTGTGCTACTGTGCTATTGTGCATCAAGTTTATCACTATAGTTTTGTGTAAATAAATGGAGTGACAACAATAAGGTATGATGCAAGTATATGTATGTATCAGAAATCACATAGCAGTTTAACCACAATTGTAAGCAAGCACAGTAATTAAGCATTAATTAAATATTAATTAATTCGTACGGATACCTGGTTTGGTGAGGGTTGTCACATCCCCCCCCCCGGTTAGAAAGATTTCGTCTCGAAATTTTAGGTTTTGCTTTTAGTTGCGGGGGTCTTGGGAAATAAGTGGGGGTACTTTTCTTTCATTCGGTCCTCACGCTCCCAGGTGTATTTTGGACCGTGTCTTGCATTCCAACGAACCTTGACGAGTTTGACACTGCTCCGGCGGGTTTTGTTCACCTTCCAATCCGTAACCTCAACCGGTTCTTCGACAAAATGGAGCGTGTCGTCAATATGAATCTCGTCTGCGGGAATGACAACAGTATCTTGCGTTGGACTCTTTTTCAGATTTGATACATGTAATGTATCGTGAACACCGTTCAACTCGGCAGGTAAATCCAACTTGTATGCTACTAACCTAATTCTTTCCAGAATCTTGAATGGACCAATATACCACGGATTCAACTTTCCACGCTTCCCGAAGCGTGCCACACCCTTCCAGGGTGATACCTTTAATAATACCATATCACCTACCTCAAACTCTAGAGGTTTCCTTCTTCGGTCCGCATAGCATTTTTGTCGATCGCGAGCTGCCTTGATGCGATCTCGGATCTGTGCAATCTTATCTGTGGTTTCCTGGACCACATCAGGAACAACCAATTGCCTATCACCTGCATCAGACCAACAAAGCGGTGATCTGCACTTGCGGCCATATAGAGCTTCAAATGGCGCGGCTCCAATACTGGTGTGGTAGTTGTTGTATGAAAACTCGACCAATGGTAAATGCTTATCCCAACTACCACCCAAATCCATAACACATGCTCTCAGCATATCTTCCAATGTTTGTATCGTCCGTTCGCTTTGTCCATCAATCTGTGGGTGAATGCAGTGCTTAGATTCAATTGCGAGCCAAAAGCTTCTTGGAAAGACTGCCAAATCCTTGACACAAACCTTCTGTCTCTATCAGAGATGATCGAGAGAGGCACTCCATGATGTGCAACGATTTCTCTCATGTAAATTTCAGCTAATTTGCTCGTGTTGTCTTTCTCTCTGATGGGTAAGAAGTGCGCAGATTTCGTTAATCGGTCCACTATTACCCAAATAGTGTCATGACCTCTTGGCGTTCTTGGAAACTTCGTTATAAAATCCATGGAAATTTGTTCCCACTTCCACTTAGGAAACTCAGGTTGTTGCAGAAGTCCTGAAGGCTTCTAGTATTCCGCTTTTACTTTGGCGCACGTCAAACATTTACTAACGTAAACAGCAACATCGCCTTTCATCCTAGGCCACCAATAATAATCTTTAAGATCCTGGTACATCTTATCCGCTCCTGGATGTATAGAGTACCGCGATTTGTGAGCTTCATCAAAAATAACCCTTCTCAAACCACCAAACAGAGGAACCCAAATCCTTTTCATGAAGCATAATGTTCCTTCCGCGTTTGGTATTAACTGCTTCTCCATCCCACGGAGATATTCTTCTTCAATGTTTCTTTCCTTAAGTGTTTCTTTCTGCGCGGCACGAATGCGCAGAGAAAGATCTGCCTGAATAATCATCTCCAAAGCCCTAACCCTTATGGGCTTGATCTTCTCTTTTCGACTTAGGGCTTCGACGACCACATTCGCCTTCCCTGGATGGTACTTGATCTCGCAGTCGTAATCGTGCAACAACTAGACCCAACGTCTTTGTCTCATATTCAGCTCTTTCTAGTCGAATATGTGCTGCAGACTCTTATGATCTATGAAGATTGTACATTTCGTACCATATAGATAATGTCTCCAGATCTTCAATGCAAATATCACTGCGCCTAGTTCCAAGTCATGCGTGGTATAGTTCTTTTCATGTACTTTCAATTGGCACGAAGCGTAAGCTATAACTTTCTGGCGCTGCATCAACACGCAACCCAATCCTTGACACGAGGCGTCACAATATACCACAAAATCATTTGTACCCTCTGGTAATGCTAATCTAGATATGGAACATGGGTTATTAAAATAATTAAAATTGGGGATGGTGTCCCCCTTGGGGAACCGTTCGGTTAGAGGGGGGGTTTATGGTTTGTTTCCAACTATATAGTTAAGTAGTAGTTGGTTTAGTTAGGAGTTTAAACTAGTTACAAGTGTGTAATGAATTATAGAGGGTGTTAGGGTATTCGGGGACCCTAACTGGCTCAGAAAAGGAAAAACAATGTCATTGTCAATATTTTTATGTTCTGGGTAAAGTCCGGTTGTTCGGTTGGATACTGATCCGTTAAAGTGCTTAATAAGCATTTAAAGTGTCTTTAATATTATTTTTAGTGACACAAAGAATTCCCGACACTTTGGAAAGTGTCTAGTATTATTTTCCCATGTTTTTGCACTTTACTAGTTAGCTTAAATGCTGAATTTTGTATTAAAGTGCATAATTTTGTGTTTAAAACATGTTTTAGGCACATCCGGTCACTATAACTATCACCTAGTGACGCAGTTCTACAATCCTCACCTCCCTACACTCCCTACTAGTGTAGTAAACTATTCCCGGCTCATACTGGCCTTAGAGACAGTGTTTGTCTGGTGCTGGCTATGTCAGCACGTTTACTGGGTTATCTGTTCATTGTGCTACCGTGCTATTGTGCATCAAGTTTGTCACTATAGTTTTGTGTAAATAAATGGAGTGACAGCAATAAGGTATGATGCAAGTATATGTATGTATCAGAAATCACGTAGCAGTTTAACCACAATTGTAAGCAAGCATAATAATTAAGCATTAATTAAATATTAATTAATTCGTACGGATACCTGGTTTGGTGAGGGTTGTCACATTCCCCCCCCCCCCCCCCGTTAGAAAGATTTCGTCTCGAAATTTTAGGTTTTGCTTTTAGTTGCGGGGGTCTTGGGAAATAAGTGGGGGTACTTTTCTTTCATTCGGTCCTCACGCTCCCATTCCAACGAACCTTGACGAGTTTGACACTGCTCCGGCGGGTTTTGTTCACCTTCCAATCCGTAACCTCAACCGGTTCTTCGACAAAATGGAGCGTGTCGTCAATATGAATCTCGTCTGCGGGAATGACAACAGTATCTTGCGTTGGACTCTTTTTCAGATTTGATACATGTAATGTATCGTGAACACCGTTCAGCTCGGCAGGTAAATCCAACTTGTATGCTACTAACCCAATTCTTTCCAGAATCTTGAATGGACCAATATACCGCGGATTCAACTTTCCACGCTTCCCGAAGCGTGCCACACCCTTCCAGGGTGATACCTTTAATAATACCATATCACCTACCTCAAACTCTAGAGGTTTCCTTCTTCGGTCCGCATAGCATTTTTGTCGATCGCGAGCTGCCTTGATGCGATCTCGGATCTGTGCAATCTTATCTGTGGTTTCCTGGACCACATCAGGACCAACCAATTGCCTATCACCTGCATCAGACCAACAAAGCGGTGATCTGCACTTGCGGCCATATAGAGCTTCAAATGGCGCGGCTCCAATACTGGTGTGGTAGTTGTTGTATGAAAACTCGACCAATGGTAAATGCTTATCCCAGCTACCACCCAAATCCATAACACATGCTCTCAGCATATCTTCCAATGTTTGTATCGTCCGTTCGCTTTGTCCATCAATCTGTGGGTGAATGCAGTGCTTAGATTCAATTGCGAGCCAAAAGCTTCTTGGAAAGACTGCCAAATCCTTGACACAAACCTTCTGTCTCTATCAGAGATGATCGAGAGAGGCACTCCATGATGTGCAACGATTTCTCTCATGTAAATTTCAGCTAATTTGCTCGTGTTGTCTTTCTCTCTGATGGGTAAGAAGTGCGCAGATTTCGTTAATCGGTCCACTATTACCCAAATAGTGTCATGACCTCTTGGCGTTCTTGGAAACTTCATTATAAAATCCATGGAAATTTGTTCCCACTTCCACTTGGGAATCTCAGGTTGTTGCAGAAGTCCTGAAGGCTTCTAGTATTCCGCTTTTACTTTGGCGCACGTCAAACACTTACTAACGTAAACAGCAACATCGCCTTTCATCCTAGGCCACCAATAATAATCTTTAAGATCCTGGTACATCTTATCCGCTCCTGGATGGATAGAGTACCGCGACTTGTGAGCTTCATCAAAAATAACCTTTCTCAAACCACCAAACAGAGGAACCCAAATCCTTTTCATGAAGCATAATGTTCCTTCCGCGTTTGGTATTAACTGCTTCTCCATCCCACGAAGATATTCTTCTTCAATGTTTCTTTCCTTAAGTGCTTCTTTCTGCGCGGCACGAATGCGCAGAGAAAGATCTGCCTGAATAATCATCTCCAAAGCCCTAACCCTTATGGGCTTGATCCTCTCTTTTCGACTTAGGGCTTCGACGACCACATTCGCCTTCCCTGGATGGTACTTGATCTCGCAGTCGTAATCGTTCAACAACTAGACCCAACGTCTTTGTCTCATATTCAGCTCTTTCTAGTCGAATATGTGCTGCAGACTCTTATGATCTATGAAGATTGTACATTTCGTACCATATAGATAATGTCTCCAGATCTTCAATGCAAATATCACTGCGCCTAGTTCCAAGTCATGCGTGGTATAGTTCTTTTCATGTACTTTCAATTGGTACGAAGCGTAAGCTATAACTTTCTGGCGCTGCATCAACACGCAACCCAATCCTTGACGCGAGGCGTCACAATATACCACAAAATCATCTGTACCCTCTGCTAGTGCTAATCTAGATATGGAACATGGACTATTAAAATAATCAAAATTGTGGATGGTGTCCCCCTTGGGGAACCGTTCGGTTAGGGGGGGTTTATGGTTTGTTTCCAACTATATAGTTAAGTAGTAGTTGGTTTAGTTAGGAGTTTAAACTAGTTACAAGTGTGTAATGAATTATAGAGGGTGTTAGGGTATTCGGGGACCCTAACTGGCACAGAAAAGGAAAAATAATGTCATTGTCAATATTTTTATATTCCGGGTAAAGTCCGGTTGTTCAGTTGGATACTGATCCGTTAAAGTGCTTAATAAGCATTTAAAGTGTCTTTAATATTAATTTTAGTGACACAAAGAATTCCCGACACTTTGGAAAGTGTCTAGTATTATTTTCCCATGTTTTTGCACTTTACTAATTAGCTTAAATGCTGAATTTTGTATTAAAGTACAGAATTTTGTGTTTAAAACATGTTTTAGGCACATCCGGTCACTATAACTATCACCTAGTGACGCAGTTCTACAATCCTCACCTCCCTACACTCCCTACTAGTGTAGTAAACTATTCCCGGCTCATACTGGCCTTAGAGACAGTGTCTGTCTGGTGCTGGCTATGTCAGCACGTTTACTGGGTTATCCGTTCATTGTGCTACTGTGCTATTATGCATCAAGTTTATCACTATAGTTTTGTGTAAATAAATGGAGTGACAACAATAAGGTATGATGCAAGTATATGTATGTATCAGAAATCACATAGCAGTTTAACCACAATTGTAAGCAAGCACAGTAATTAAGCATTAATTAAATATTAATTAATTCGTACGGATACCTAGTTTGGTGAGGGTTGTCACACATCTGGGTTTTTGCGTTTGCAAATGGTTTTTAACAAGTCTTTGGGCTATTTTGGGGCACCCATGGTATTCTAAAACCATGGGCAATACATGTACGGTCCAGATCAAATCCCGTTAATCGAGGAACGATCCTAACGGTCCTCTAAATCCTATAAATACCCATTCCCCACTTCATTTCTTTTGCACCTTTCCTTCTAATCTGCTTATTCTCTGAATTGGAGAGGATCTTGAACCTTTTTGAGAACCTCCCTCAGTCCTTTGGACTCTTGTAAGTAATCCCTTCATGCTTAGTTTAATTATTTAGCGTTTTAAACCGAAAAGTCAAGCGTTATCGATAAACGATTTGACTTTTAAACGGTTGAGCCATTGTTCGCGTCGAACATGGCTACATGACCGTAATTAGGTAGGTGTTTAACCCTCAAATGGACACCTCGTAATTACCACGTTTACTTAGTTAAATGGTCGGGTCAAATGAAAGTCAAACGGGTTAGTTTTAAATAAAATACATAACTATTAATATAAAAGACATAAAATCAGTTTTCTCACTTTAATAACTTGGTAAATATTAGTTGAACATGCCTAAGCATGATTCAACCCGACAATTCTAAGTATAGGCTCGGTTCGGAACCGAAAGTCGCAAAAGTTGACTTTTTCTTTGACTTTCAGTTCTGACCCGATTTAGCTTAGTTTAGTTATGCCTTAGGATTCCATTAGGACCATATTATAAGTTAGTATAACCCTCCAAGGTTATACAACTTGGTTCCATAGAAATCCTAGTTCATGCATGTTTCCGTTAAATGCCTAAATGTTGACCGTTATGCCTTTTGACCCTAAAACGAGAAATTTGAAAATGTGAGAGGACAATAATCTTTACTACTGATTTATAAACTTGTCCCTAATTTTTGACATCATTTTGAGGTCTAGATTAGGGGTTATGCTCAATATCGTAAATGAAAAGCTTTTATGAATTAAACGACATAATTAGCGTATATCCTATCTAATCCCAATTTTTGTTACCCAACTTTTTACCTACTGATATAAAATAATATTTTGGGATTTTTGAAGATTTTTGTTTATTTTTAGGCTGAGCATAACATAGGGTTCTAAGCTTGATTCGGTAGTTGTCGGTTTTGCCCTTTTGGGCTATAAAATGAGTTTTACAAATCCTTTTGATGACAAACCTTTTTCTACTAATCTAATATGATAAATAAAATATTTTGAGCCTTCTAGAATAATAAAAACATCAGCTTTCCTTTGAAAACCCGGAAATGGCTCTAAATCGCCTTTTAAGCGTTTTTAACATATAGTATGTATCAAAACTATTTTAAACATATAAGGGTTGATACCTACTGATATATTCAGTAAATTTTTATATTTAACAGTAAGGAAAAGTTTTAAACTCAGGTTTTCAGTTTTGACCCTTTAAGCCTATGTGAAATTACCAAAATGCCCCTACGGTGCATAGTATGGTTATAATTAATAAATTTCATATATATATATATGATACCCTACTGTTATAACTTATTAAATTAAGTATTTTTACTGATTATATCAGACCTGAAACTCAGATTAATATTTAAACTCTTTTATAACCTTTAAAATGACCAAAATACCCTTACGGGGCATAAATTGGTTTTAAATTCGTTTTGGGCATAATGGAAGGTATCCTACTGATATCACAACATATTTAAGGCATATTAACTTAGGAAACCTATTCATGACTCTTTTGGTTACCCGTTACGCATTTTTCGCGTTCGGATCGGCTTATGGAACTAGTTTGCATAAATTAGCCGAAACGGGTCAAACCTTATCATTTTTATCTCAAAATCCAGAATGTGTTTAATTTACCCTTATTACACAAGTATTCAAGCTTGTCGGGTCTAAACCACATTCTAATCCGGTTCTCGCTTAATCATGCATTTTGAACCGTATCCTCCTTTAAAATTAACCGGTCTACGCTTAGGCTTAACTAAAGACCCGTTAGGAATCTAATAGGTTATTAAAAACCTTCGTTCCAGATTTAGGAGCCCAGTAAAAGTTATCTGTACTTGCTTGGTGGTATACGGCTGGGATAAATTGTATAAATTTGCTCAGGTAAATACTTTTAACTTATTTTCCCTTATACGGGCTTGGGGTACGGTATATAAATTACCGCTTGGTCGAGCATTTGACCTTAATCGATTGGTGGTTAAGTATTATCAAGATGACCCGTTTAAAAATTTGTTTTGTTTGTTTTACGCCTTTGGAAGTTTAATAACCATATCCCGGATATCCTTGGCATCATGCATGAAATGGCCACGACCTAAGCACGGGGTGTAGGCGTACACCTAACAGCTGCATATGTAAAAAAAAACTGGTATCCCACTTAAAGGAATAACCTTGTGGGCATTATACCTGTGGTGTGTCTATTAGTCTTTAACCCGTCACGAACCGGGCAACTGAACGCATAACAAACATGTAATTCTTTACAAGTATTATATTCAAATAATTATCCCAAGTTATAAAATCTTTTGTGCCTTTTGCACTCAAATCAATTTTCTTAAACATTTTCAAAATGAGTCAGTTAAATTGTATTTACCAGTGAAAACTGACGTATTTCCCAAAAAGGCTAAGTGCAGGTACTAATCGGAATAGGCTGGCTACTCCTAGCATCAATAAAGAGTCTCGCAAGCTTAAGATGCCTAAAGTCTATTGAACAATGTTTCATTTATCTTTGATCCGCTTGTGGATCCTTTACTTTCCGTTTGTAATACTTTGATATTACTTTATATCGGATTGTAATATATTTATCTTTTGCTTCCGCTGTGCATTTAAATTGTGTTGTTTGACTATGATGATATCAACTACGTCATGATACTCCCCACCAAGCCCACCGGTAATACGTGGAAATATCGGGGTGTGACAGAAAAGAATTTCCACCCAGGTCTTACCAACCCTGGATGTTTTCGACTCTTGTTCTGTCGGGTTATATGTTGCCGTTTTAGTTGCATAAAAATCTTTACCCCTTTTACCTTCCCATCAAGCATTTTCCCAAAAATTTTCTTAACATTTCTATTGAATGTTTTCTCGACATCAAACTCAGTTTTCTCAGA
Source organism: Helianthus annuus (assembly GCF_002127325.2). NCBI lineage: Eukaryota > Viridiplantae > Streptophyta > Magnoliopsida > Asterales > Asteraceae > Helianthus > Helianthus annuus. Next base: position 40,787,812 of record NC_035438.2, read on the forward strand.
ATAAAACTGATCTGAGATTTCTACTTTACCAACTTTCTATTTAACTTTCTCAAACTCCAGTGATGGAAATTCATCATCATTCATTGGATCTTTTACCTCAACATGTGGCTCTTCTGGCTTTGTGGAACCAGATTCATCGCCAACTTTTTCACCAACCTTCTTTACAACCCACACTTGGTTGTCTTTGGATTTCTTTTTGTAAAAATTTTTCTTTGAACTCTCACCAACTTCATGAATCGAATTTTCAAAAGTTTTGAAACTTTCAGTTAGTGATTCAACATCAATAACCTTTTCTTTGAGTTTTCCAGAAACTCCCTGTTTTGTCTTGATAACTTTCGGACAATTCGGTGCAATGTGACCAGCTTCGTTGCACTTAAAACAGGTTCGAGTTTCCTTTGGATGAAACATTCCAGTTCCTTTTCTTTTCCTCTTAGCAAGAAACTCCTGGTTTGATTGTTTCCAGAACTGTTTCTTCTGTTCTTCTTCAGCACTTCCACCTGAAACAAATTCTATTTTTGTTTTAGAATTTTTCTCATTTTTATAATTTTCTGGGGGAATAAAACCCAATCTTTTCTTTTTATAGCTACCTTTATGGTTTAGTTTCTTTTGAAAACCAGAACCAGAATTGTAACCCTTTTTCTTATTTAAACGTTGTTGAACTCTTGAAGTGTAGTTTCTTAGGTTTTCCAGTAAGATTTAAAACTTTTATTTCAGAAATATTAATTTATGTCATTTTGAAAACCTTTTTCATCATTTCAATTCAAACACTTCTTATTGGAAACTCTTTGTTATAATATAATTTGTCAGAATCATTCAAAGTATAAACTACTTCGAATGTTTCATCATTCAAAGTATAAACTACTTTGAATGTTTCATCATTCAAATTTGATTTTGATAACAAAAACTCTTTACTATAAACCCGTTTAACCATCGGTTTTGAACTGTTTACTGACGAACTTGACCCTCCAGACTCAGATTTTGACTCAGACTCCTCATCAGTATCCAACACCTGATCGACCACCTTTTTGATTAATTCAGACTCATGATCAGTGTCAGACGATGTGAACGTGACATCAATGTTTTCTGGTAATTCATCAGTTGTGTCGGTTTTTGACTTTATATTGACTGCTTTTTCGACTTGCTCCTCATTTGGTTTTCTGGGAGAATAACCTTCCCAGATCGGAGGCGGACACTTGTTATAGCTAACAGTCGGTTTCTTACCAGTATCTTTCTTTTTTGGCTTGTCATCTTTGAATGCTTCGAAACCTGCAACAGTCGGATAAATGCGATCAATAAGATAATCAGAATTAGAATAACTTTGTAACAAACGTCTGATTCTCTCATTCTCAATTTTCTCCTTTTCCAACTCTTGCTTTAGTTCAGCATTTTCTTTAATGTAATGATTGATTGCTTTTTGCTTTGTCATCATTGTCGCGTTCATCATGGTCAAAGCTTTTTCTCTCTCAGAGTTTGTCTTGTGAAGACCAGTTACTGTTCTATTCAAAACATCATAAGATTCCTTCACATAGTTGAGATTGAACAACAACTGCTCTTTCATCTTCTCTAGCTCAGCCAGTTTTTTCGTCTTTAGCTCCACATTCTTTGCAAGATTCAAGACACTTTGAGCATGGCTTGATGACTTCCACAATCTTTTCAACTTCAAAAACTTTCTCTACTTCAGTTACCTTCTCTGCTTCATCAATCTCCTCAGCAACACTTTTAACTTCTTCAACTTGAACCGTCTCATCTTCTTGAACAACACCTTCGGGCTTCATTTCTTTTTGCTCTTTTGCTGCTCGTTTCTCCTTCAGTTTTTCCAAACGATCTGCAAAATAGAAATGAAAACTTTCAGGAGAGAGATGAGATTTTGCAACATTAATATGTTTTTCTTCTTCATCGTCACTGCTGTCATCAGTCGGAGATTGATCAAACTCTACTGTATTTTGTCAGAACTATCATCCGAAGAACAAGAATCAGATGGTGTTTGATCAAAGACAATCTCCTTTTCTGAACTATCATCTGAAATTTGTGAGCTTTCATCAGATGAAACAGACTTTTCCTCTTCAGTCTTCACAGTTACACCAATTGATTTCATCCACTCAGTGAACATGTCTGGTTCTTTCACAATCTTGGCAATGAAAGCTTTGAATCTCCTTTCTCATCTGTAAACATATCCCAGCTAAAGCCTTCAGGTAATCTTTCATCATCCTGAAAGTTCCAGGTAAAGCTTTCTTGATTCCCCAGACAAGCTCTCTTTGAATCCTCTATCACTTTTCTACCATGAGCCACTTGTGGTTCTTGTTGTTGTTGTTGACCAACTTGTTGGTATATGGCTTTCCGGTAATAGTCATCTTTTCCGAACGAATTCTTTGCATCATTCGCCTCTCTATTCTTGCATTCCCGTTTGAAATGACCTTTCTCCCTGCATTTAAAACAAGTAACTTTAGATTTATCAACACCTAAAGTAGAAACATATGCATCAAGAAAGTCATTTCTTCCAGTAATCAGTTTGAATTTTTCAGCTCTTCTAAGGACACTGGCTAGACACCATTTGATGTCCATTAGTTCCATTTCTTTGGCGTCTATCTGATCGTAATCCTCCTTTGTAAGCATAGGATTCCCGATCCGCCCTGCAACCAATCCTTCATATGATAATAGTACTGAACCAAGTAAAGCCATGTGATCTTTCGCAATGTCTTCAGAAAAACTTTAACCATCTGGAAGATTCAAAGCAATGTTGCACTGTATCACACAACCATTTCCAGTTTTTGTACTTTGAGAATGAAAACTTTCAGATGAACTCTTGGGATTAAACACTCGGATATGAAGAGAACCCACTGCTTTTGTTTGTACTTTGATCAACTTTTTTCGATGAATCTCCAACACTAAAAGCAGTTTGAATCTTTGGGCTTCTTTCAACTTCTGGAACACCACCTTTGTAGTACATTTTCACATCTTGTTGATTGCTCGGATTGTTCATTCTAGCAATCTTCTGCTGTTCCAGATCTTGACCTTCAATTTTCTCGATAAACCGAGAAATTGTTAACCCATCATAAACTCCGGTGTTTTTCAAGTTCATCAAGTAAGTTCCCCACTCTTTTTGCGGTAACGCATGCTAACTTGTGTACCCACTCTTCACGATCTTTTGTTATACTAAGCATAGACATGGATCGCACTAAGTGGCAATATCGTTCAATGAGCTTCTTTGTATCTTCTCCGGGCAAACTTGTGAAAAGATCAAATTCTTTCTTGAGAAGTGCCTTTTTTCTCTTTATCATATTCTCACTATCCTCAAACTTAACTCGAAGAGCATCCCAAATCGATTTTGATGTCTTATCATGTTGAAGCAACACAAAGATATCCTCTTTGATGGCTTGCTGAAGAAGACTGATCATCATCTTTTCGGCTTTGTACATATCACGTTCTTGGTCACTAAACTCAGAAATTGTTTTCTCAACTTGCAGATCAGTACGGGGCAACACATACTTCTTCAGAATACATTCCCAAGATCTCAAATGATTTGCCTGAACCCAGTTTTCGAATCTGTCTTTCCATCCGTAATACTCCTCAATGCTCATTCGCTTCAGAGGTTTTTGAGTAGTTCCGGTTTCATTTTCCAGATTCATATTTTGAGCAATCGAAGCCGGAGTAACTGAAGATGTAGCGAATGCGTTGTAGAAATGGTCACCCATGATTTTTGAAGTTCAAGCGAAATAACTGCAACACAGAACTTCAAGCGAAATCAAAAAGTACAATTTCAAGCGAAATGGCAACAAACACTAATTTTCTGATTCCGCTTGAAACTCAAACGAAATAAGAACAACTTGGTGCAGAATCAGCTTTTGAGCACAAATACTGATTTCGCTTGAAAACACTTTCAAGCGGAATAGATCAACTGAAGCGGAATCACAGAACTTTGAAGCGAAATCCCTGATTTTGCTTGAAAACACAAGCGATATGTTCCAATTACAAGCGGAATCACAAGATATTCCATTCAAGCGGAATCACTTCGGAGGTCCATTTTATCCATTTTTAGTCCGAATTTTAGCATGAAACTTTCAAGGGTTTGTTAGATTGTAATTTAACACATTCTGTGAAAATTTGATCCAATTTTAACCGTGAAATCTTGAAATTTTGAAAGAAGGTGTAGAAAAACAGATATTTTCCAGCTGAATCGTATAGAACTCCTCCTCCTGAGCTCTGATACCACTTGTAGGATCGTGTATTTGACCCGAACGAGTCGTTCAGAGGAGTTTTACTTTGTTTCAGAGGCGGAAACTAAGAAACAAAGGTAGAAACAGCTAATTCTTCACTTTAAACACCGATTTGATTAATCTAACAACGATTACAATCAGTCTTCACACCGGCAGCACCTCGGTATGGAATTCAAGAACTGTTACAATGATCTCGCTTGAACATGTATTTATACTGTTCATGATTTCGCTTGAAAGAAACAGAAGCAGTTCAAGCGGAATCAGTATCTTGTGATTTCGCTTGAAAGTGGCAATAACCATTTCAAGCGGAATCAAGACCTTCAAGCGAAATCAGCTCTAACTACATAAAATCACATATTTTCTCGATCTACGCGCCCTGATCTAATCTATCTAGCATAAGACTCGATACAAGACTAAGTCGACAGATGTATGCACTAACAATCCCTAGTAATGATACACAATCTCATTCAGGATCATGGATCCTTCCAATCATGAGATATATACAGCATGGACAGATTCCTACAGGAGGAAACCCCAGGGCTTTCAAAATCAAGGTATCTTAATTTACAATATTGAATAACATGTTATATAAACGATCTCTTGCAAGACCATATCTAAGATGCATTGAGGATCCTAAAATCCAAGAAGTCCTAAAGGATTTTCATGAAGGAGATTGTGGAAACCACACTGGGGGCATGGCGCTATTCTCAAGGATCCTGAGGACAGGATACTATTGGCCTACAATGAAGAAGGATGCTGTGGATTATGCCAAGAAGTGTGATCCTTGTCAGAGACATAGTAATATCCTTCACCAACCAGCAGAACTCATGCACCCTATATCCTCTTCTTGGCCATTCATGAGATGGGGAATGGATATAGTTGACAAACTTCCCAAGGCACCTGGTGGAAAAGTGTTCATGCTCGCTATGACTGATTACTTCTCCAAGTGGATAGAAGCTGAAGCTTTTGCTCAAGTCAGAGAAAAAGAAGTGATATCCTTTATTAAGAGAAATATTATTACCAGATTTGTTATCCCTTCTAAAATTGTTTGTGATAATGGATCCCAATTTATTGGGAGTAGAACTACTAACTTTTGTGACAGCTGGGGGATTAAAATGATAACATCAACACCAGTCCACCCACAAGCTAATGGTCAAGCAGAATCATCCAACAAGATCATCATCAACAACTTAAAGAAGAAGCTTGGATCCAAGAGAGGAAAATGGGCAGAAGAACTACCTTATATGTTATGGGCTGATAGGACAACTCCCAAGAATGCTACTAGCCAGACTCCATTTTCTTTAGTGTTTGGGGCAGAATCAGTGATCCCTACAGAGATGGTGGTTCCTACTGCAAGAACAAGCATCCGTGATCCTGAAGGAAATGCTGAAAACTTGGTTCAAGACTTGGATACCATAGAAGAACTCAGGGATTTGGCAAGGATAAGAATGGCTAGTTATCAACAAAGGATGGCTGGAGCTTATAACAAGAATGTCAGGATCAGGAAGTTTCCAGTCGGTGATATGGTGTTAAGGAAAGCATTCCAAAGTACCACCAATCCTGCTGATGGCAAGTTAGCACCAAAGTGGGAAGGTCCCTACCTTATTGAAGCTGAGGCAGGAAAGGGGGCATATCGATTACTAACAATGGAAGGAGATTTGCTACCAAGAGCTTGGAATGCTGTCCACTTAAAAAGATACTTCATGTAATAAGGATCCAGGATCCTCAACTATCTATGTGTCCGATGTCCATAAAGGATCCTCAAAGGATAGATGATCCTCACTCTGGTAATGATCTAACTTCAATTTATCCACTTCTTTAATTAATTTATTTACAAGGAGAAGGACCTTGGATCCTTTATCCTTCCTTCACTTAATTCTGAGTTTTGCAGAAGATTGATATATCCTTAATGAAGGATCAAGTATCCCCAGAAGTCTCCAAAGTTATATGGGCTTGTCCCTAATTTTTGGGCTAGTCCCCAGTTTTTTGGGCTTGTCCCCAGTATTTGGGCTTGTCCCCAGTTTTTGGGCTAGTCCCCAGTTTTTTTTGGGCATGTCCCCAGCATCGCCAGTAGCGCACGATGATCCTGGTGCAGTTCAAGGCAATGGGACCAGTACCCGCTTTAGGGGCTGACAATTTCATTGTACTGCCTGTATTTGGGATCCTATGTATAATGGTAGACGTACTATACATCCATTCCTAAGGTTTCTAACGTTTTCACATTAGCTAAGGTTTTGGCATTTTCATGTCACTAAGTTTGGATAGTCGCCAGTGAGGGCCATACTCCAGTTTACACAAGATCTTTTGGGCTTGTCCCCAGTTTTTTGGGCTTGTCCCCAGTATATTGGGCTTGTCCCCAGAATTGTTGGGTTTGTCCCCAGTTGCTAACTCTTCTCTTATATTGGCTTAGTCTCAAATTATATTCCATTTCAGGTTTTCGAAGCTAAACAACTAAGGATCCTTGATCCTAACCTTTTATTAAGGTTTGTCTTATGGTTATTTTGATTAAGAGTTTAGGATCCTAACTTGGATTCTCAGGTATGATCCTTATTTACCTTCACTTTATTCTTTATTTAGCTAAGTGACCCTTATTCTTTGACAACAGTATACATGATTCTTAAGCAACATCACTTTTTGAATTTTTCGAGTATAGGATATTTGATCCTTGATCATATCCTAAACTTTTTGACATAATCTATTAAACTTTTGTTCTTAACTCATGAATTCAAGCAAAATGTATCATAACAATTGAAAGGTAAAGTATTCACAAATATAACAACACATGAGATAGCCAAAAGATTAAGGTTTTATTTATTTATCAAAAAGTTAAACCCTTTAAAGGTTGTCAAAATTGCCAACCCAAGTTTCTACCAGCAAAACGTGGCCCGTCCACTTGGGTTTGCAAAGAGTGTCCATATTAACGAGGTCTAAGTGTAGGAATGAAAAGACGGCAGGATCACAATGGCTTCATCCCCCAAACAAAGGATCCCTCCACCATTTGGTATCCTACCTATTGTCTGAAGGATCAGGGATCCTTAAACCTACACTATTGTTTAAGTACAGACCAACAATTGTTCAGAAAACATCAACAATCAAAAAACTTCTAAACCATAAAAAATGGGCTCCAGCCGCGTCTAGATAAAGCCATCATCGCCCATTTTTGCAGCCTACACCTTCGCTGCATCACCATCACCTCCAGCCTCTGCATCCTCAGCCTGATCCTTCGCCACGCTGCCGCTTGCCTCGATTGCCAGAACCTCTTCAGTCTCCTCTTCATCCTCCAGCTCAGCTAGCTTGGCCTTCCAGCCTTCTTGGTCCCAGGCAGTCCTGTCGAAGTTAGGATCCTCAGCCTCCTTCGCCATCTGAAGCCTAATCTTGAGCATAGCAATGGCGGCAGAAAGCTTAGCACCCTCCATCACTTCAGCCTTCTCATGATCAGCATTGATGTGGGCCATGACCAGCTGCTTTTTCACCAAGTTAAGCTCTTTCTCGATGGTAGATATGGTCTCATCCTTTGCCAGGAAGATCTTCTGAAAGTCCAAGTGCTTCTGCTCAGCCTCTTCGGTGTACGAGTCAAAGAGCATCTAGATCTTAGCAAATTTCTGCAAAGAAAAGAATGGCATAATTCAGGATCCGTTATCCTCAAATGGGCAGGATAGAATTAAGGTTCAGGGATCCTTACCTCAGAGAAGTATTCTTCAAACAGATGTCGGATGATGGGCAGGCCTTCAAGATCGTCAGCGGTCTTCCTCTTCTTTCCGCCCTTGTCCTTGGAGGTGAGAGGCTTAGGAATTGGGACGCTAAGGCTGGTAGCCATTCGTTTCTTGCCGGACCGGGCAGTGACAGCATCAAGATCACTGACACTGAAGCGAGAGGCTGATTTCGAGGACTTTCCAGCACCTACAAACGGCAAACAACATATAAGTATCCTTAATCTATATCTATTTAATCATACATAAATATAAACACTTACTTGACATGGTCACTGAACCGGAGGATACTTCTTGTGAATCCTTTGTGTTTGCCTAGAATGATCTAACTGCAGGATCAAGGCTCCAAAAGGCAGCGATCCTTTCTTTTGTTGCAGGTGACTGAATGAGATGAGAGACCGAGATAGCTGCAAAACAGAAAAGGATCAGTTATCCTCAACAGAAACAGGGTTATCCTATGATCCTTCTATAAGGATCCTATGTCCTACCATGGGTGGTCCACTCTTTGGCGAGATCTTTCCCGTCTGGAATAGAATCTCTCTTAACAAAGAAGAAGCGGTTTTTCCAGTGGGTATCATTCTTTATGGTTTTAAGGATTAGATGAGGATCACCAGGCTTATGTTTGAACAAGATACAGTGTGAACCATGGCTCACAAGATTATACAGCTCAGCCAGTTCCGACATTCCTATCTCTATACCTTCCTGCTCTATGATGTTTTCTAAGGTATGCAGAACCCTCCACATCATCGGCATGGCCTGGATATAGCACATACCGGTGAGTGCAAAGAAGGATTGGGTAAAGGCAGGGAAAGGATAGGAGAATCCTATCAGGAATGGGGTGGCCGGAAAAGCAACCCAAGTGTCGGAGACAGGGTCACTTTTCGCAGAGGGATCGAAGGGTCTGAAAACGGTATCCGCCGGAAAGCAGTGGCGAATCCATTTGATCTCCGGGTCAGTGAAGCGGCATAGCTCAGATGAGGGATTTTTGATGATCCCTTGGCTTTTCAAGGAATCATCCTTCTTTGGATCCTTGGTTTGTGAGGATCGAAGAACCATTTTCGCCATGGGTAATGAGAATGAAGCAGATCAAAGTAAGAAAATGAAGAGGGAAGGAGAAGAGAGATACCTGTTCCGATTTTTGAATGAGGATTAGGGGAGTATTGCTCGAATTTAAATGCAAATTGATCCTTATCTCTAACCTATATATAATGATGATTCTGCAGGTTGTCACTTCGCTGACGCAAGATGTGTAACGGCTAGTCCTGCTCTAACGACTATATTTACGTTAATCAGTTCGTTGGAGATAAGGCAGAAAATATGACTCATTTAGTTGTATTTTATTCCTCATATTTTGGGGGCAATTGTTAGGGATGGATTTTCTTTACCTAAGGATCACGGATCCTCAAGTGCAGCCAGGATCACGGATCCTCGGTTCTTTTTGAGTTGAGGATCCTTAGAAGACGTTGCAGATTTAAGGATCCAGGATCCTCATTGTTATCCTAACACTAACGATTGTTTCCGTTACATCTAAGCTTGTTTTGCAGGAAGGAACGAGTGGGACTTGGTCTTGCCAATATTCTTGGAGAATATGCTTTCAATATTCTGCACGTGCATAGCTTAATGACCGTTTTAGAAGTCGTGGGTAGCTTGCACATTTAGCGGATAGTTTGTTATTTAGATTATTTCTATTTTTGAAAGGGGATAACAGCTTGAATTAGAACATATAGCAAACACACACACTCTTGACAGCTCTCTACAACTTGTTGGCAATTTCGTACACTTTGCACACTAGTGATCCTTGTAACAAGCTTGTTATCATCCCGAGTTGTAACGATCATTTGTTTAATTATAGTTGGTGATCGATAGTTTCCATCACCCGAGGTTTTTTATGCCGGAGATCAACTCTTGATCAAGGGCTTTTTCCTCGTATAAATCCTTATGTCACTTGTTCATTTCATTTACAAGTTGTTCATACATTTGTTCATTAATTCAAGCATCATACCTCACAAAAGAAGATTTGGTTGCATTATCCTAGTTTGATTTTTAACCAAAACACCTGCCACCTGAGGCAACAAAGGAGGAACAACAGCAGGCTCATGTTTTTTCTTCTGGCGAAATCGCACAGCTTTCTCCACCTGCTTTTTGAGAACACCCTTTGCGTGAGGGTCTCCTAAAGCCCCAAGATCACCTGCGTTTAAATCATCAAACAAGCAAATCAACAAGGACATCTTCTTTACAAAGCAATTAAGGAAACTATCTACTATACCTTTGCCTTGCGGCAGTGGTGCCTCCATCGCCTCGCGATCAGGGATGCGGAAGTTGTCGCGTATGATCAAGTTAAAACTTTCTTCACCATCCGCACACGCAAGCACCTCAACCTTGCCCTTGAAGTCCGAGGCAAATATTCTCCAAAGGGCAGCATCCTCTGATAAGTACATTTACAAAAATTCAATAACAAAGATAAGGAAGTAGGAAACCGCACGGGACGAAAGGTACTTACCACCACTTTTCTCCCGCACAACGGGCCTGGATTTCCTGCTCATCCTCGTCAGCATCATCCGCAACACCCACAGCTGCGTGTTGCTCAGTTTCTTCCACTCAATAAGCCGCAACTTCGGAAACCATTCCACCGTCTCAGCCCTGGGGAGAGCAATGGTCTCCGCTATGATCGTATAAGTCACATTCAGAAAGGTGATCTTGGCAGTGACAGCGGCAGCCATGATGTAGAAGAATTTTGTCTTCCACTTCGTAATACCCTTGGGAGGGGTCATCAACTTTGGGCTACCATGTCGTCGACCGAATGAGAAGAAACCAATATGCACCGTCAACTGATAAAACCGCCGGAAGTCGTCGACGGTGTGTTCCATACCAAGAGCATGAAAAGTATACTCAAAGTTTCGAACCTGAATCATCCCGAAAGGGCTCAGTTGAGAGATGTGGATTTTGTACCACTCCAACATCTCAGCAACAAACACAGTCAGCGGCAGTCGGAGATTACAGTCACCGAAAAAATCTGCCCACATGGTGACATACCCCGCCGGAGCATCGGCGCCGGTGTCACCCTCGTGTGGGTAAACAGCCCCATATTCTCGGGGCATCTGGACATCGGTCATCAGGTTCTCAAACTGAGCTTTCGTCCATTTCAGCACCGGCAAGCCTACGTCGGATGCACCACCTTCCTCCTCCTCCGCCGCCGCCTGCGACGAAGGGTCAGGGTTTTCACCCTCAGCAGTATGGGGGTTAGATGGTTCAGCCATCACAATGTAGAAGATAGAAAATGGAAGACGAGTTCAAAAAACTCAGACACCTCACCGGAAAATCAAACAAATGATCGGAGAAGACGACGGAATCTCTCTTTCTCTCTCACCGGAATTTTTTGAAATTTTGAAGAAGTGAGGGGAAACCACAACGGTTTCCCCTTTTATAGTCATCGCAATAAATGCGGAACAGTAACCGAAACGTCGTGGGTAAAAAGAACAAACCATTCGGCGACACGTGTACAGCGACGGTTCCGCTGACGGTTACCACGCGTGAGTAGCCGCTCATGCGCCTGACAAAATAGACTTTTACACTCCTGCTACAGTGCAGTGATTACCTCGGGCAGTGCAAACGTCCTTTCGTTTCAGCACATGTCAGGCAAATCTCACCAACTTCCACCAACTCGCATGTGCGGTCTACAACGTTTGCAAAAAGCTACAAAAGAAGATAACTCTCATGTACGCGGCATGCGGCTTTTTATGGTTTCTTAAACCAAAACCGCATCACCTTGAAGTTCTTCAAGCTTTAAATCCCTCGTGTCCGGTTCACAACCATAGAGGGTACGCAAACAGCTTCTCCTTAGGGAAAAGGATTAGTATGATGCGCAACCGCACATCAGCAACCTTGACTTCTGATCCTTCAAGAGCCACATCAAAGAGAATCCCTCTTTTAAAGCGAGTCTTCTGTAGCAAACTGCAGACACTCACGAGTAGCTGCGGCAGAACGCAACTCCGCGAATGGTAGCTACGGAAGAGCCACAACTAAGCCATCATGCGGTTGAGCAAAGCTACTTTCAGGAAAACTGTTTTCCAACTAAGCGTGAAGGAAAGTGGCTACAGAACGAATACGGACGAGTTTCACCCAGATTCCTAAGTATCTAAGGTGATCTCCTTGAGCAACAAGCCAAGCAAAACTGGTAACAAGTCTGCTGACTCTGTTTGCCCACCTATGAGCCGCATTGAATAAACAATGGTGGGAACAACCATGCCTATGACCATGTTTATTTGACCATTATCCAGATTCACATTGTTCGACCAAACACGGCCAACAATGACGCAAGTACCCCACATTGTTCGACCAAACATGGCCAACAATGCAAAGGAACGAGGTAACCACAAAGGACGTACGATTACTTGAGAGCTAACTGGAAGAACGCGAACACCCTACAAAATAGGGATCATCGTTGCATGTACAGTTGATAAACATAAAGCGAGAGCAAAGCACTTACAACATTGCATCTTCTACCGTAGAGGTTACAACTAGAGTTGCGGTCACGGACATCTTTCGTCACCGTCTCAAAGGTTGGTTCGAACCCTGCTGACATCTTCAGTCACGATCTGAGAGGTTGGTTTGACACACCAACAGGTGGCAACTAACCCTGATGACATCAGAAAAAGGTAGACCATACTACCGGATTTAAAATCCTCGGCTGAGAATTCTGTATCAGACGGAACTTGCTCACCGGTACGGAAGAGACGTCACACGACTCTACCAGATCCCCAGCTTGATTTTCTAGAAGCAGGAGCCATCTACATGGCCTAGAATCTTCTCCAAACTACGAACTACCTTCTAGACACCAGAGTCCAGTACTCCTCCCACATGCAACTTGCATGAGAAAGCAACACTAGACTGGGGGGACTTGAAGGGGTATGGTCCTAGATCTCGCGTCAGCATAACCGTGAGTGACCATTACCCTTATCAAAAACCCCCACCAGCAAGAACTTATCTGTGTCCGTGCGGGCACGCGCGAACACAGCGGTTGAATCCAATCGGTCAAGTGATGGAAGAGGACTTACCTTGTGTAAAAACGGGTGTATGCATAGCGATGCGGCCTAGCACCGCATCCTATGAACATTTTTTGTCACGACAAGGGATCTGGACAACAGCAACAGTCACCATAAGCGGCGATGCGGCCTAGCACCGCATCCCGCAGTCTTCGCCAGAGTGGGAACGCGGGAACAACAGCGGTTACCACAGGCAACGATGCGGCGCGGCACTGCATTCTGCCCACGAGGCAAGTGGGATTGACACCACAGAGCAAGTGACACCAATGACAGTCGCCTGTCAGCCCTCACGTAAGCAACAGACTGACACTGCAGTAGGACGTGGCTTCATCTCCACAACCGACAAGCCTGACAAACCTGCATAAGGGCGGCATGTCGTCAGTCTGTCCACTCAACCACCTCCTTCACTCATCGGCTATAAATACTCATCCCAAACCAGGTTTGAGGTATCTTTTCACAAGTCTCCCACTACTACTACTACTATCACACACTTTCCTTCTCAAGCAAATTACTGATTCTCACGCCGGAGAGTGGTAACAAGGAGCACCCCCCACCTCTTCCTCCTTGTTACGAGTCACGGTGTGTTTTCCTTGTGCAGTAGATCAACCAGCGGATGGTCCAGCCACCGATCCTCGGAAAGAAGGGATTAACCCTACTTGACGAGACCAGTGAATTAACCCCCCCCCCCTGGTTAACCACTGTTTCATCAATTAGAATATGGATTCGAATTCGAATCGAACTTCAGAATATCGAATTTGATTCATGTTGATAATCCAATTTTAACTCAATTTAATTAATTCAAATATTGGATATTTGATTGATTGAAATGATATGATATAGTATACTTGAAGTCGCTATATCAAACGAAAAGGGAAACCAAAAAGTAAAGTCGTAATATGCCTAAAAAGATGTGGACACACGCTTTACGTCGATCGCAAACTTTAAACACAAAATAATGGGTGATTAAAACTTAAAGGAAAAAGAAGGGACTATATTATTCTTACCGAGCATCAGCTATGTTAAAACTTGTAACGATCGATTGCGATGATTAGGTTTGCACCTTTCTATTGTTGAAACCTTAACCTTAATTTTTTGTCCTAACTACTCTTCGTACATTTTTCCCTAACAACCGAGCTTTTGTTTGATGATATTTCTTATATTTATATATTATTAATTTGAAAAATTTGTGTGTATCTTTGGTTGTAAGTTGTGCTTAAATGGTTGTACCTTAATCAAATATAGGTTGTAAGTTGTGCTTAAATGGTTGTACCTTAATCAAATAATAATGGTTTCATTTCCTTACCAAATTCAATCTATTTTGTATGCATGTATGGTTGTAAATTATGCATAAGTGGTTGTACCCTAATCAAATAATGGTTTCATTATCTTACCATATTCAATCGGTTTGATCCTTTAAAGTTGTGTTATTTTATTTGTAAATTATTATTATTTATAATAATCTAATTAATTTAGCCAAAATCTTTTATAAATATAATTTGCAACATATTGATGTAATGATTGTTGTAATGTATGTGTTAGGATCTGAGTTTGGATTGATTGTGATTTGTGTTTGAATTTAGATGGACAAATGAAAGAGTAGTGCAGCGGAATTTAATGGAACCAAACTTTTCACAATCAAACAGAAGAAATGCTATCAATCATACATTTTCTAACACTGAATCAAATGATTAAATTTATTTTTAAACTCTGATTACAATGTGTGTATGATATGCAAACTCCCCCTCAGCCTGAGCTCAGTGTTTGTTCGTGCAGAAAGAAGATGGTGAATGAGCTAAACAGAACAGTACAGAGTATTGTTCTATTTATAGGCACTTGCAAACCTCTGAGCATCTAAGCTGACGTCACCATGAAAGTGACATCTAACCTCCTAACAAACTCTAACAACTGATCTATACAAATACTGCTTATGCTAACTACTGATATTACATTACAATGCATAAACCAAATATAAACTGATGCTGCATCCTTCCACTGCTGTGAGCCCAGCAAATGTTGTCATGATCAGCAGTGCTTGATCCAAGGCAGTAGATTGAGCAGCAGAGCTTTAGTTCTTCTATCAGACTTTGTCTTGGTCAGTAGTTGTAGGTCAGCAGATTGCATGATCAGCGGATAGGAGGCCAGCAGATGTTGAAACCACTTTCAAGGGGAGAGACTTGCAACCAAACATCTACTTATTTTGAATCTACTGTTGTGATCCAGTTTTGGCTTTTATTATCTGTTCCTTTGGTAGGGTTCAATCCCAACAATCTCCCCCTGGAACAGATAATGCCAAAACTCTCCATTATTGTAGATTTTTATTGCCTCAACAACAGTTCCCTTATTTGCCCTTTGAATTGTAGTTCGAAGGTTAAGGCATCTGTATCATCTTCATCCCTGCTAAGTGGAAGATCAAGGAGATCCTGCAAATCTTCAAGTCTTAGGCCAAGAGCTTGTTCCCTTGTAAATTTCTTCACTTCGCCATCTGCCCTGACCATAGTCAATACGTGGTTCTGTTTGTCAGTTTTCCACTCTTGTATTTTTAGGTGAGATGGGTTTCTTGAGAGATTTTTATTTGTTGAGGAATTTGGTGAGGCTGGCCTATTCATAACTGGCTGAGCAGTATATGCATATTTTTCTAGTTCAAATTCTTCTTTCAACATTACCAACGCGCCCGTTTACACAATGGCTTTTCCAGTAAGAATTTCTTGAATTGTTTCAGAACCTAACTGGCTTTGTCTCCTTCTTTTGTAGATGGCAGTACCAGCAGGAGCAGTGGTTCTTTTGAGATGTGGCTTTGATGATCCTTTCGAAACCTCTGCTTTGGAGTAGTCAGGCTTTTGTGGAGCTTTTGGATCTTTCTTCCTTAGCTCTTCCAAACTCTTGTAGGTGGCCCTGACCCTCGCTTCTCCCCACTTAGATACAGAGTTCTTTGACCCATATTCATCAATTATCAGCTCCTCTTTCATTCTCTTCAGCTCTAAAGCTTTATTAGCTTCAACCCTTTTGAATTTTTCTGTGGGAGTCTGCTTGACTTTATTTTTGATCATTTCATGAATCCTGGCTACTTCCTTTTCAAGCTCAGGAATAGTCCAGTTTCTGAACATGTGCTTCTCCCCATGTATGTCTTGTAGGTCATGATGTTTTCAATGTAGTCTTTTCTCAAGGACTCGTCTGCCTTTTCTAAGATTTGCTAACATACATTCTTTGCAAACTGTTCAAAAGCTTTGACCTGTGTAAGTAGAAACTGATAGTTTTGTTGATACTCTCTATCAGATTTCCCTTGTTTGTTTTTGATTGAGATATCCTCTGCTTGCTTGGCCTTGATTTTCAAGTATTCTTCAATATTGGTTGGCCTGGGATATCCTTCAATCGATGGCAAACTCCTTTTGGCAGGGTCATCCTCATAGTAGAAGGACTTAATCTCTTCTCTGACTGTTACAAGTTCAAGAGGAAATTGAACACCTGCAGGAGGTAAGGGTTTGTATAGTTGAGCTGAAGAGAGAGGAATGGGTTTTGAAACTGTGACAAGTGCTTGGGATTTTGAAGCTTTTGGTGGTGGAGATGGAGAATCATCATCTGATATAACAACCCTTTTCCTTTTTATTTTAGGAAGGGTAGATGATGTTTTAGGTGGAT
Organism: Helianthus annuus; assembly: GCF_002127325.2. Classification (NCBI taxonomy): domain Eukaryota; kingdom Viridiplantae; phylum Streptophyta; class Magnoliopsida; order Asterales; family Asteraceae; genus Helianthus; species Helianthus annuus. The sequence goes on from NC_035438.2 coordinate 40,804,414, forward strand.
CAGTGGTTTGTGTTTGACTAACAGCTGTTGAAACAACTGGTGTTTCAACCACTGTTGTCATTACGGCAGATGTTTTGTCATCTGCTGTCTTCTGCTTTAGGGCAGGAAGAGATGGTGATGGTAAGGCAGTGGTGGTGGTGTGTGTTGAAGTGGTGTGTGTTTGAATGGGAGCAGTTGTTGTAACAACTGTTTGGGTGGAGGTTTGATGTAGGTGGCTTTTGGATAGTGTTTTTGGAGAGTGCTTTGAAAGGTTGGATGGTGTGGATTTGGGTTTCCTTACTTTTCTAGTAAGCTTTCCTTTTGGAATCAGATTTTGATCATCCTTTTCACCAGAACAACCCTGCGCATTCAGCTTCATGAAAGCTTTCTTCTCCTCATTCCACCTTGACAAGGCCTTTGCCATTCTATCCCTTTTACACTTATGACAACATCATCAAGTGCATTCTGGGTAACATCAACCTTTTTACTACCATCTGGCAAAGGAATATCTCTGAGCATTGCACCTGTTGTTGTATCAAGATACAGCCCATTATCAATCCCCTTCTTTACCCACTCCTTAATTTTCTCCCCCTTTTTGGCATTATCTGCAGGGAGGTCATCAATATAAAGTACAGTCGGAGGAGCAGTGCCAGTGGTTGTTACCAATTGGGCCTTAAGAGCCTTGATGTCATCATTTGTATCCCGAAACCTAGACTCCATTGCCTTTTTGAGCTCTTGAACATGTTTTTCATGTTGTTGCTCGGCCAATTCAAATTGTTGATGGAGAAAAGGTTGAAAGAGGTTCCAGAGCTCATTTGTAACATCTGCTGGTGGTGGAGCAGGTGTTTGAGATGGAACAGCAGTGGATGGTACCTTTTGAATTGTTAACAACTGTTGCAGCATTTCTTTAATTTCTGCAAGAGATGTGTCCAATTTTTCAACACATGCCGTCAATTCTTGGTACTTTAAACCATCACCCAATTTAATGGGATCATCTGATTTCCCACTAGCAGTGGTTTTATCAGAAGTTGAGGTAGGGAGTGTACTCCAAACATCAACAACTGATGCCCCTTTTTCTTGGTACTGGGGTCTTCTTCCTTCAACACTTGATAATCTTTTGATGTTACCAGTGGTTAGTACAAACTCACTGGCAGATAACAGAGGTGTTATAGAAGGAATTGCCTCCAAGGAAGTCTTATTGATGTAACCACTGTCCAAGTGTAAACCTGTAGGTTCAACACTTGTAGTGGCTGCTTCACTTGGAATACCACCAAGAGTTACTTGTAACTCAAGGGGTGTAACCTCCTCAGGTTGCGTTGGTGGGTTAGCAAAGATTGATACATCAAGCCCAGTCTCTTGTTGAGGTATTTTCTCATAAACAGGTGATTGAGAAGGACTGGTTTGTGCTAGGTTCAAATCAATTGCATCCAACAGTAGTTTGGTGTTTGGTCGAAATGGGGATGTGAGGGTAGGCTTAGAAAGCGGAATTGCCCCGGGTATTGGGCTGTGGAGGATGGAAACGAGTGCTTCCAGAGCCTCATGATGTGGTGACCCTGTTTGTACAACCTGTTTTTTTGTGAAGAGACAGGAGGAGTTTCAGGTATGGGTGGAGATATTTCTACCAACTGCTGTGAGGAAGTAGCAGCAGTGGTTTGTTGTGATTTTTGTGCAATCACAGGCAGTTGCTCTGGTATCTCATCCTCCAGAGTTACCTTTTTGATGGGTTTGGTGGGTTTTTGATTTTTCTTTTTCTGTGGCTGTTTGGTGATTTTAGGTGTGGGTTTCAAGACAGTTGTTTGACTGCCTTGATCACCTTGAGCAGTGGGCTCAGCAGCAGATACCTGAGGAACAGTGTTTGCTGCTAAAATCTGCTCAGGCACCTCTGCTCGTGTTTTACAAGGTGTTGACATTCTTGAAAAAGTTTCAGCAGTTAAGCTGTTCATTTGAAAAGAGTCACCTTGGTTTATTACCGCAATATCATCCTTACTAAACTTTTTCTCAAAATAATATCTTAAAAATCTTGGGAACAGCAAGAATGATTTTGTTTCAACATTTTTAACCAAATCATTGAAAATTGCCTTGGAGTAGTTAAGATTTTCGCCTTGTAAAATAGCTTACCCCAAGTTTTGAATTTTCATTGGTATTTCATTAAAAGAAGTGGTTTTGTTTGAAACACACATGAGAAGGGTATGAAATAAAAATCTGGTTGCAGAAGGGAAGAAACCTTTTTCTAAGGTATCCCTCTTCATCATTGTGTCTGCATACCCTCTCTCAATGAAGTCAATTTTTAACTCGTTTTTAGGGAAAGAGTCTTTACCTTGCAGATCATCGAGTTGAAAGACTTCAGATATGGATTGCGGTGTTATTCGGACTGCTTTCTTCTGTAGAGAAGAGTTAATGGCTATGATATCTTTTCCTTGTTTTTCAAGGATGCAATTTTTCGAAAACTCTCTCTGAGTTTGCAGGTAAATTGGTGCATCAGCGGTCAACAAAGTTTTGTACTTTGAAGCGTTGATAATATCGAGGATGGAATCAAATGTATCGATATTGCCGAGTTTTGTGAGAAGACCCAGTAGATTGTGAGATGGTTTGTGTGGGATGTCGGTGGAGGTAGCCTTTTGAAGCGGAAGATTTCGATTTTGTCATTTTGAAGATGAGGATCGAAGATGAGATTGTGGAGTGATTTGAAGAAATGTGATGAAAACTGCTTTGAGAAGAGAATTTTTGAGAATTCAATTCGACAGTGAAACCTTGTTTGGGTGTAGAAAGGGGGTTTTATAGAGGAAGAGTGAATGCTGACGTGGCAGCAGTTACAAAAGGTCTGACCACTAAGTACTGTCCGCATGCCATCCCCTGGTGAAGTGAAAGACGGTACTTTTGAACAGTACTTTTTGTGAAAACAACTGGTGAAAGCAGTAGTTACAATGGGAATGGAGGACAGTGGATGCTTTTCACTATCAGTAGATAGCTCAGCAGTGGATGCAACACTGATTATGATCATCAGTGGTTATCAAGAGAAATGAGAACAGGGGATGACTTGCAGCAGTGGACAGACTTTTGTAGTAGCACAGACTTTTGTACCCAATCAGTGGTTATGGCAGACTTTTAGGATTTTAATGAAAAATTCATTTTTAGCTATTTTTAAGGATGGATTTTTGATTTTCTGAAAACATTTTGATGCTTTTATTCATAGAAAAATTGGATTTTGCCTGTTATTCCATGTTGAGCATACCAATCCTAGAGATCAAGCTTTCAAAGGCAGATGTGTCTAATGCTTTGGTTAGCACATCTGCCAGCTGATCTTTAGTTGGAACATGATGCAGAGAAATCAAACCTTTTTCATAGCAATCCCTCACAAAGTGATGTCTGATGTCGATATGTTTGGTGGTTGAATGGGAAACTGGATTTTTGATGATATTTTCTGCTGCCTGGTTGTCCAGCATGAGTGGTGTCTTCAAGGCAGTGATACCAAAATCCAGTAACTGATTCTGAAGCCAGAGCAGTTGGGCTGTACAGCTTGCAGCAGCTATGTATTCTGCCTCAGCAGTGGATGTGGAAACAGCTGCTTGCTTTTTGCTTTGCCAAGACACTAAGCAATTGCCTAGGAATTGGCACCCTCCTGAAGTGGACTTCCTTGTTTTATCACATCCAGCAAAGTCACTATCTGAAAAACCTGAAAGCTCAATTTTACCATCAGCTGGATACCAGATACCAAGTGTGGGAGCACCTTTGAGGTATCTGAATATCCTTTTTACAGCAATAAGGTTTGACTTTCTAGGGGCTGATTGGGATCTTGCACAGACACATGTTGCAAACATGATATCTGGTCTAGATGCAGTTAGGTACAATAAAGACCCAATCATGCTTCTATATAAGGTCTGATCAACCAAATCATCCTTGTCTTCAGACATGACCAATTTGTTGGTTGCAATGGGTGTACTACATGGCTTACAATCATCCATATCAAATTTCTTTAAGAGCTCTTTGGCATATTTGCCTTGATGGATGAAAGTTCCATTTTGCAGCTGCCTTACTTGGAGACCAAGAAAGCACTGAAGTTCACCCATTGCACTCATTTCAAACTCAGCTGTCATGAGTTGTCTGAACTCTTCACACATTTTATTACATGTGCTTCCAAAAATGATGTCATCCACATAAATCTGGACAATCATCAAATCCTTTCCTCTCCATTTTAAAAACAGTGTTTTATCAATCCTGCCTCTGGTGAAACCAATGGAGAGTAAAAAGGTGGAAAGAGTTTCATACCAGGCTCTGGGTGCTTGTTTCAAGCCATACAAAGCTTTGTTTAGCTTGTAGACATGATCTTGATAAAATGGATCCTCAAAACCTGGAGGTTGACAGACATATACCTCTTCTTGAATCTTACCATAGAGGAATGCACATTTTATATCCATTTGATACACCTTGATATTGTGGTTGACAGCAAAGGCCAGAAAGAGTCTGATTGCTTCAAGTCTTGCAACAGGAGCAAAAGTTTCATCATAATCAATTCCCTCTTCTTGTCTGTAGCCTTGAACCACAAGCCTGGCTTTGTTCTTGACAACAATACCCCTTTCATCAGTTTTGTTTTTGAAGACCCACTTTGTGCCAATAGGACTTACATTCTCTGGCAGTGGTACAAGCTCCCATACTTGTTGTCTTCTGAACTGTTGGAGTTCTTCTTGCATGGCCTCTACCCAGCTGTTGTCTTTCAGTGCCTCTTGGTACTTGACTGGCTGATGGAGTGATAGAAAGCCAGCAAAAAGACAAATGTTTTGGGACTGCTTTCTTGTGAGCACCCCTTCATTGATGTTGCCAATGATTTGATCTGGTGGATGAGATTTCAAGAAGATTAGTTCTCCTTGGTAGGGAATGATGGCATTTTGTGGTGAAGGCTGCAGATGTGTATCATCTGAGCTAACCACTGCTGGTGACTTTGATGACCCATCAGTGGCTTCAAAAGGTGGAGGCATTGGAGGTAAAGGTGTGAACATCTGCTGACTTTGATCCACTGTTTGAGGACTTTTGTCAGCAGTGTTTGATGAGGTGGAAGCAGTGGTTAAGGGGCTACTTTGGTCAACAACTGTTGAGGTAGCAGTGGTTGAGCTTTGACAACTGTTTTGAACAACTGATGCTCCCCCTCTTGAGGTAGACTTTTGAGGAATGATGATTTCATATCCATAGTCTGGTGATGAATCCTCTGATGAACCTGCAGTGTTAGTCTTGACAGCAGTATTTTCAAAGGTGAATTTTTCAAGATCAAACAATTCTGCAGGATTTGCAGGGATTTTCAGTGATGAAAGTTCATTGAACTTTACATTCAAAGTCTCTTCCACTGCTTTGGTCCGTGTATTAAACACTTTGTAGGCCTTAGCAGTGGATGAGTATCCCAAGTGATATCCCATATCGATTTTGGCTGTAAATTTTGATATAGAATCTTTTAAGTTCAAAATGAAGCATGGGCAACCAAAAAATTTGAAATATGAGATTAGTGGCTTTATTTTATACAGAATTTCATAAGCAGTCTTTTTGTGCCTGGAGTTGATTAACACTCTGTTTTGGACATAGCAAGCAGTGTTTACTGCCTCTGCCCAAAAAGTTAATGCCAAACCTGAATCTGCGAGCATGGTTCTGGCAGCCTCAATCAATGTTCTATTTTTTCTTTCAATAACTCCATTTTGCTCTGGTGTTCTAGGGATGCTGTACTGCCTTACAATCCCTTTCTTCACACAGAAGGCATCCAACTCCTTATTTTTGAATTCTGTGCCATTGTCACTCCTGAAGACTTTTACTGGAAGGTCAAATTGCTTTTCAACCTGTATCACAAAGTCTTGCAAAATGCCTGCAGTCTCATCTTTAGAGTGTAAAAAGAAGGTCCATGTAAACCTAGAGAAGTCATCAACAATAACCAAACAATATCTTTTCTTTTTTAGACTCATGACTTGCACTGGGCCAAACAAATCCATGTGCAACATCTGCAAGCACTGGGTTGTTTTGGACTCTTCAATGGACTTAAAAGAGCTCTTGTGTTGTTTTCCTTTTAAACAGGAAACACAGTGTTCAGGACATGAAAACATTTTTTGTGGCAAGCCTCTTACTAAGCCATTTTTTGAAATTTCATTGATTTTTTTGAGATTTGTGTGTCCCAGTCTTTTGTGCCATAGCTCTGTCTCTTTGTTAGAGGCAGCTGAGAACAGACAGGCATCAGCTCTGGGACACTCTCTTGACATGTCAACAACATAAACATTGCCACTTCTTTGAGCAACAAGTTTTGTTGAGCCTTTCTTGATTATTGCTTTAATCTTACTAACCATTTCTGGTCCGACAATCCTACAACAATCCTTTGTGAAGAATGATCCAAACCCTTTATCACTCATTTGAGACACACTCAGGAGGTTGAATTTCAGATTATCAATAAGATTGACATTTTCAAATTTTACATTTCCAGACTTTACAGTACCAGACCCCAGAACCTTTCCCTTACTATTATTACCAAAGGATATATCACCCCCTCCATGGATTTTGAAATCTTGAAGAAGGGCCTTACATCCTGTCATGTGCCTGGAGCCTCCACTATCTACATACCAAAGACTATCTAAGCATGCAGAAGCTCCCTGCACATGAAGTAAAGGATTAGTTCAAAAAGGTTTCCAAAGCCAACAGGGCTTTGGATGGGGTCTCAACAGTGTCTGGGATGGAGGCAGACGCATGGACAGTGGTTAGCTCAGGGGTTTGTACATTTTTGGGAATGTATTTCTCTAACCACTGTTGGGGGTCTTGACCTATCATCTGTTGATAACCAAAAGGATGCCTGTTCACTTTTGGCTTAGAGGGCTTTTTGTAAGTCTCATAAACGTGTGGAATCCTTTGGTATGATGCTTTTTCCTTGCCTTTTCTGAATTGATTGGCTGGAGGTGCATCTGTCACCTGTACATCCCTTTGAACAGATGTTTGGTTCAGCTGTTTTGTGACAGCAGTTTGGACAGGGATGAACAGTGGTTGTTTCTTGGTGAACTTAACAGATGATGCTGATGAACTTAAGGATGTTTTTGCAGTGTACTCTTTATTCTTTTCATCAAAGTTTTTTAGATACACACATTCCTTAGTTTTGTGGTTATTTTTACCATAGATGGTGCAGCTGGCAGCAAGTGAAATGTTGCTTGTTTTGTTTATATCATATGCTTTTAGATGAAAACAATCTTTTGTTAGATGATTCTTCTTTTCACAGAATTCACAAAACAAGTTTTTGATCTTTTCTCTTTTCTTCCTTTTCTCAGATTCCTTTGCAACAGAGTTTTGAACCTCTGTTGGGATATCTTTGATAGGAATGACTCTTGCTTTTGGAGCTTTGACACCATCAATGGTTGTGAAATCCATTGGTTTGAAATTTTCAAGGATATCACACTCATCAGACCATGTGGGTTTAAATTGGTATTTCTCAATTTCCTCAAAAGTTGAGGATCCCACAGATCTTTCCAGAGTAATATTTTTACCAAGTTTGTCGGTTATTTTAACCTCTTGGCCATTTTTGTTGGTTGGTATGATTTCAGAAGAAACAGCTTGCATTGCAGCAGTGCTTGCAATGTCATCATATTTTCTATGACCTATACCAAACTTGACATTGCTTTTAAGCTGTTTCTCAAGCATAACCTCATACCCTTTGCAAGACTCCACCCACCTTTCACAGGTGATCTGGGTAGACTCTAACTCCTTTTTGCAAACTTGGTATTTTTCTACCATAGTTTGGAGTTGAGTTTTGGTTATGCTTTGTTCTTCTTTCAAACTGCTGATCTCTTTATCTTTTTCATTCAATTTGTTTTTCAGTTCTTTCAATGACTTTTCAAATTTGACCTCTTCAGACAAGATTTTATCTCTAAGGTTTTCATTCACCTCTTTAATGTTAGCAAATGCAATAATACAGTTGTCTGAACACAGTTTTTCAAGAACTTGAGGTGATACCTTAGCAGCAGCCATCATGGCACAATCACATCGATGATTATCTTCTTCATCAGCTCTCTCTTCTTCATCACCAGCTTCCTTTGGTTCTTCTTCCTCTTTGTCTTCTTTGGACCAGGGGTCGGTCAGTGGTTCAATCAGGATTTCTGAATTTTCTTCCAGCAGTAGTTCACCAGTAACTGCAGTAACCACTGCTTCAGCAACTTCATCCACTGTTTCAGCACTTAGCTGTTCACCTTCAGCTTCATCCCCTTCTGATATTGACTCTAATGCCATCAAACAAAATTCATCATTACAAGCATCATTAGAAGCATATAGAGCAAAATTTTCATCACTAAGCTCCTCAGGCATGCTGCTCCAATCAACAAAGCCTTGTGTGAAAAAGCTTTGCTGATCTGGTTGTGTCACAGTTGGAGCAGTTGTTTGAGGTGCAGCAGGTTGCACTTGTTCCTGAGGGACAGGGGCTTGAACATACTGAATTTGTGGAACAGTTGTTTGAATATAATACACCGGCACAGGGGTTGCAGCATAATGAGCAGTGTTAACATGTGCTGCAGGGGCATATTGGGTATAGTGCACAGTGTTTTGTTGTTGTGGTCTAGGATTTGTGCTAGGGTGAGTTATTATGGGACCAGTAGTTTGACTCCTACATTCTCTAGCAAAGTGACCTAGCCTACTACACTTGTAACACTTGATTTTAGATTTATCCAACCCCACCCTTAAATTTCCATGAAGCCCTGGAAATTTTCTCCCTGTTCTTTTATAGAACTTGCTTGTTCTTACACTAAGCAAGGCCAACTGATGCAATATGTCCATCTCCTCTAAGTCAGTGGGTTCAAAATGTTGCAAATCATTCAGCTCAAAACACAAATTATCTGACATCTGGTTCTCAGTATTTGCTGTGAAAGCATAATTTGTAGAGTGAGAATCAGAGTTGACGAAGTTTCCCCCAGCTGTTATGTCAATAAAATGATCATAACTCTGATCCTTACTACTACTGCCAGATTCTTCCTGACCAAACAGAGCTGTGCTGCCGAATGAATAATCATCAGCAACTTTACAAGACTCTTGCAACCTCCTTTTTTGGTTCAACTCCCTTTCGTAGGTCAGGAGTCTACCATGGAGTTGGGTCAGGGTCAGATCTTTGAATTCAGCTGAATTCCTGGTGACAAAAACGATTGTGTCCCATTTTTCTGGTAGTGATCTAAGGAACCTGCTATTTTGGGTTGCATTTGGAAATGTAACCTTAACAAGCCTTAGTTCACTGATGAGACAGCTGAAACGTTCAAATTGTTGGGTTAGTGATTCCCCTTTAATGTGACAAAACGTTTCATACTGCTGATTCAGAATTTCCCTATTGTTTTCGATAACCTCCTATGTTCCTCCGAATTGTTCCTTCAATGCATCCCACAATTCTTTTGCACTGTCACAATGTAACAGTCCAGCATAGATTTCGTTGGGGAGTGCAGAGGCTATGATGCTAAACGCTTTGGCATCCAGTTCAAACTTCTGAAAATCCAATTCAGTGTAATTTTCAGATGGTTTAGGAACGGATTTTTTGGCGTCCTCTGCGCTTGGCACCATAGGAACATGAGACCGAAAACGACAGACCTCCAACATCCAGTGTTTTGTTGAGCGAGGATGTGACGCATCCTTCGCTCCCAGATGTTGTACTCATTTCTTTTCAGCATAGGTGGTTTAAACAAAGAGCCAATGTTATTTTTATCATCTTGAGATTGCGACATCTTTCCGGTTGTTTTACAGGTACTGATTAATCAACTTTATCGGTGATTAAACCTTACTCTGTTTTTCAACACAACGAACAAACGATCAGTATCAACAATTTCGAGCTGAACTATTTACGTCAAAATGATTGTTAGATCAAGTTTGACTGTCCTGATACCAATTGTTAGGATCTGAGTTTGGATTGATTGTGATTTGTGTTTGAATTTAGATGGACAAATGAAAGAGTACTGCAGCGGAATTTAATGGAACCAAACTTTTCACAATCAAACAGAAGAAATGCTATCAATCATACATTTTCTAACACTGAATCAAATGATTAAATTTATTTTTAAACTCTGATTACAATGTGTGTATGATATGCAAACTCCCCCTCAGCCTGAGCTCAGTGTTTGTTCGTGCAGAAAGAAGATGGTGAATGAGCTAAATAGAACAGTACAGAGTACTGTTCTATTTATAGGCACTTGCAAACCTCTGAGCATCTAAGCTGACGTCACCATGAAAGTGACATCTAACCTCCTAACAAACTCTAACAGCTGATCTATACAAATAATGCTTATGCTAACTACTGATATTACATTACAATGCATAAACCAAATATAAACTGCTGCTGCATCCTTCCACTGCTGTGAGCCCAGCAGATGTTGTCATGATCAGCAGTGCTTGATCCAAGGTAGTAGATTGAGCAGCAGAGCTTTAGTTCTTCTATCAGACTTTGTCTTGGTCAGTAGTTGTAGGTCAGCAGATTGCATGATCAGCGGATAGGAGGCCAGCAGATGTTGAAACCACTTTCAAGGGGAGAGACTTGCAACCAAACATCTGCTTATTTTGAATCTACTATTGTGATCCAGTTTTGGATTTTATTATCTGTTCCTTTAGTAGGGTTCAATCCCAACAGTATGCATTATAGTTTGTATAGTGGTAATGATAAATATTATATATAGATTACGATGAACCTGTCAAACGGGAAAAATAGACACGGGTTCATCGTAACGCGCGAGTCCTAAATCAACTTAGTTATTTTATTCTATGTTTATATTTCGGTTTAATTTCTTCGCATTAACACCACAACTTCAGTATCGGTGGTCGCTGACAGTAGTGTGACATTAGTGCTCGCACCCGCCGCCACGCGAGGATGCTTAATACCAGTTAATATCTCATTTAGATAAGGAAACTAATATAATATTATTGCTTCCCTAAGGCTAAAGGGTGTGGGGAGCATGATTGGGTCATTAATTGCCATGTAGGACCATTAATAAATTGCTACACCATCCCCTTGCTTCATCCACCATGGTTGGCATGGATTAAACCATGACAACCATAAGCCTTCTTTCCTTTTTTAATATTTCTTTTTCCTTTTTTACAAATAAATTAAAATAAAAGAATAGTGGTTTGGGTCATGACCATACCCATAGAGTAGTGGTTTTGAATGATGAATTAAAAGCAAGTGACATGACGCTAATGTGGAGGATCATGGAGTCCATAAGAATCATGACCACACCCTATAGCCTAAATAGTAATTAATATTAAAATACGACTCAATCACATCAAAACAATTTCTAATGTTAGTTTTAAATTTGGAGTTAGCATCCCTTGATTGTTACCTTTGGGTATGCTTTAACCTAATTTAACTCTATCTAAGTGACACATCAACTTTTTTTCCTCATTTCATTTTGTCTCACTCTAAGGAAATGGTTTAACATTTAACACATAACTCATTTAATGCACTTTAACACAGGGGCGGACCTGCAGTGTAAACGGGCGTAGGGCTACGGCTCAAGTTTTTACGAGTAGTGTAAAAAAAATTTTTTTTCCGATTTTTATACACAGGACACCCCTGAACAAGTACGAGGACACCCCTAAAAAATTTTGGGATACCCCTGAGTTGAAGGTCTAGTTCCGCCACTGCTTTAACATTGGGTTTTTGTCTCAAAAAGAAAATAATAATTAATTTAATCTCTTAATATTGGGTTAACATGTTAACACATAACTCATTTAAAGCACTTTAACACAAGAATGGAGTGATTTGCAATGTTAGTTAACATGCCATGTCATTGTTAACACTCTAGATGTTAGAGTACACCGACCGATTTATTAGAATAGTTAGAATAAGGATGAAAATTTAAGATGACTGATTTGTTTGAATATTAGAACTTGAATGACGATTTGCTGCTTTGAAATACCGATATCAAAAATCGTAATACCAAAAAACCCTTGAGCATTTCTAACACCACTAGAAGTGTTTGTTCAAAAAGAATAGAAGTGTTTTTGTTGTATATTTTTTTATTCCACGTAGCACTTGCCCCACCAATAGAAACATTTCTTTTTCGTATCTTACGCACAAGACATAAAAACACTCACTTCTCTCTCATTTCTCCTAATCATACTCACATACCTATTTTAAGAGCATCGACAATAGACACGTTTTTTGTTAATGTTTTTACGTGCCACATGATACTTGTGCCCTACCAATAAGGAAACTTTCTCTCTCTTGCCCTACACATAAAACATCACTTTTTGTCTCTTCTCTTTTCTCTCTTAACCATACTCACATAAGACTATGGGGTGTGGGGGGCTTGGGTTGACATGTGGCGTAGGTTGTCTCCACATGGTGTGGCTTTGTGCCTTGGCTGGGTGTGGGGTGGCGTAGTTTTTTTGTGGGGTGACGTGGTTTTTATTTGGGTCAAATATGCCTAGCCAGTCCTAGCCATCCACGTCATCTCCCCACCCCCCCCCCCCCCCCTCCCTCATACCAGACTTCATAGCCACGCCAGCGGGCAACACTGCAACCCACGTTGGCCCGGTGTAGCTGAACCGACATTACTTGGCTTCCCTCGTCCAAACCCACACCCCACGGTCTAAGTGTATTTTGTAGTTCTTCATTAAAAACAACATTTATCTTTCCACTGTATGTAGACGCCTTACTACTACATGGACTTAAAAACATCTATATATTTCCTTATTGTGGTGCTCTTTCATGTCTTTTTAGAAAAGCTAAACCACACACTCTCTTCTTCACATCAAACACTCTGTAATCCACATCATTCTCTCTCCTCAAAAACATATATTGTTGGTGCTTTTATGAAATTCGGTAATTAAAGGGGGAATACCGAAATTAATCGATACCATTGACCGAAAATCCAAAAAGCTAATACCAGTACTAGATAAAAAAAATGCTCATCCCTAACTAGCATCCCATTTTTGTTTTTTTATTCTTTTGAAACAAATCTCTATATTAATTTGTTTTTATCGGGGCTTAAAACCTTAACCTCAAAGAAACCAACATCTTAATGGTAATTCAATCATGCTTTTAAATCTTAGCAAGGGAAAAAAACAGTTTTATTGGGTAGGACAAAGTCACAAGCTTTTAAATCGTTGGTTGTTAGGTAGGACAAAGTCACAAGCTTTTAAATCGTTGGTTGTTAAAAAAGAAATTCGTCAATGCTTTTAGATCCTAGGAAGAAAAGCTATCAAATGCTAGGAATAAGACGGTCTGTACACTAGAAGGGATTTTTTTAGCTGATTCTATACACCCACCCCTATAATTTTATTTTCACATCCCTAGTGTATACGGGCCGTATAACCTTATACGACCCGTATAGAACGCTTTTGCACAGAAATAAGTGTAGTGGAATCTTTTTTTTTTACATGTATACGGGCAATATAACCTAACCTTATCCGAGCCGCATACAATTGTATACAAGCAATATAATGTTATACGACCAAATGTAATCGGGCAAGAGAAATTGGTGGAACCTGATATATACGAGCAATATAACGTTATACGGTCCGTATAAAAATATCGTATACATTGTATACGACCAAAATTTTTTTCACATGGTGTATACGGGCGTATAAGGTTATACGACCCGTATAGAATAAAGTCAACTTGTCAGTTGACTTTATTCTATACGGGCCATATAAGGTTATACGACCCATATACACTACGTGAGAATAAGATTTTACCATAAGGGATTATTAACTCCTTTTTTTTCTTGAAATTATTCTGTGTTACAGATGACAAGAAATATGACCTTTCGGATTAAAAGTCAAAAATTTGTACACCTCTTCTATCTATCTATATATATATAAAGGACCGCTAAAAAGAAAACCACAAGTTAAGAGAACCACTTTCTAACCATTAATCTTTGAAAATGGATAGATAAGATTAAAATTTATAAAAACAATATTAAATTCTTTTTGTTTTATTATGCTTTTAATATTTTAATGTCAAGAGTGCAGTTTAGTAAATTTGCTTGTTTTGTCTTATTTAATATATTGTTTTTTATTACTTTTTTTGTCTTATTAAATTAATTGTTTTTTATTAAAATCAGATTTTTTAATTAAGAAGCATTTTTAAATCTGATTTTTTTTACAAAAAAAAAAAAAAAAAATTTGTCAGGTTTTTTTTACAAAAAAACATTTTTACGAGCCGGTTTTTTTACGAGCCGGTTTTTATGCCCCGTTTTTACGCCCTGTTTTTACGCGTCGTTTTTACGCCCGGCTTACGCGCGTTTCTTTACACCCGGTTTTACGCACCATTTTTTAGCGCGCCGTTTTTTATGCCCCGTTTTTATGCGCCGTTTTACGCCCCCGTATTCGCGCCCCGTATTTACATTTCATTTTATCACCTGATTTTTTACGAGCTGTTTTTTACGCCCCGTTTTTACGCGTCGTTTTTTACTCTCCGTTTTTACGTGCTGTTTTGCGCGCCGTTTTTTACGCCCCTTTTTTTGCCCCGTATTTACGCGCCGTTTTTTTACATACACGTTTTTTTTATGGTTTTAAACTTTTTTTTACGAAAACTTTGTTTATGGTTTTAAACTTTCTTTTTACAAAAAACTTTTTTACAATTTTTTACAAAAACTTTTTAACAAAGAACAAAAATTTATACAATTTTTTTTTGTTTTTACCTTTTATTTACAAAAAAAAAATTTACACACGTTTTTTTAACTTTTTTACGTTTTTTTACGAAAACGTTTTTTACGGTTTTAAACGTTTTTTTTTTACAAAAACTTTTTTACCAAAAATTTTTTACAAATTTTTTTTTTCAAAAAAACTTTTTTACAAAAGACAAAAATTTATACGAAAACTTTTTTTACGGTTTTAACATTTTTTTACACACACATTTTTAAACTTTTTTATAATTTTTACGAAAACTTTTTTTACGGTTTTAAACTTTTTTTTTACAAAAACTTTTTTGCGATTTTTTTTTTACAAAATAACAAAAATATGAGAGAAAAATGTGAAGAGAGAGAAATTGAAAAGACTTTAAAATAAGACTTTAATGAGGATAGAGAGATGATTTGATGGGTTTGATTAAGTGACTATATTACCCTTTTGGTTGTCATTATCTGATTGGTGGAGAGTGGTTCTCGCGGTTCTCGCAACTCGGGGTGGTTTTCATTTTAGCGGCCTCCTATATATATATATATATATATATATATATATATATATATATATATATATATATATATATATATACTAGATTATTACCCCGTGTATTACACGGGTTTAAAAAAAATGTTTTTTTACATACTAAATAATAAAACAATATATCTTTAAAAACCTCATTTATTACACGTGTTGAATAAATGTAATTTTATATATTAAATAATAAAAATATATTATATTTTTAAAAATCTCGTGTATCGTAATTTATATATGAAATAATAAACAAGTTAAATCTTTAAAAATCGATAACATAATTTGTTTTCATATCATGGATCCATAACCAACGCTACAAATGTGACAAACAACACTATAAAAAGTGAGATGGATATGAAATACCGAGTATCAAGTTAACTGAATAGACTATAAAGAAATTGAACTAAAGTAGAGTATATGGTCTAAATATGGAGTAAAGTGAAATAACAAAGTAAAGTGTGCATTGTCTAAATATGGAAGAGTGAAATAAGTCGTTTTATATTTAAGATTTATGAATATATAAAATTCACTGAAATTAAACTAATAATATTTATCCATAAGATATTAAACTAATAATATTTAGTAGGATGATTATCTATAATTAATTAGAAAAGATTAAACTAAAATAATAATTATTATGGTCTAATATAATGACAAGTGTCTCTAAAGTAGTTTCTTTTATTATATAGTATAGATAATAATAATAATAATAATAATAATAATAATAATAATAATAATAATAATAATAATAATAATAATAATAACACAATATAGATGATAGTTGTAATGTATTATAACATCAAGAAGTGCAGTCCTTACTGAACCAAACTAATGAACCGACTATTTGTTGTAATGTATTACTTACTAGTATTAAGCTCCTGCGTTGCAACGGTTGCTGTAAAAAATGTGTTAAGTAGTACCAATGTTATACCACTATCAGCGACCACCAACACAGAAAAAGATCATAAAAACAAATTAAATAAAAACCAAAAAAATAACGCCGAGCGAAAAGAAGAGTAAAATCTTTGAATCACGAACGCTCGTTGCAAAGAAATTAAACCGAAACGTAAAACAAAAAAATAACTAAGTCAATCCAGAACCTGCGCGGAGAAAAAAAGATGTGCTGCGACGGGCCAGTCAAACAGGAAAAAATATACGAAAAAATGTTGAACGCCACACGCAAGTTGCGGTGCATTAACTCACAAAATTAAGAATGAAACGAAAAACTTGGGAAATATGATAAGTATGGTGGACCAAAATTGAAAATAAAAAAGAGTTGGGATTAAATTGTAAAAGATGAAAACTTGGATTAAAAGTAAAAAAACAAAGGGTCTAAATTACAAAAATTGAAGTTATTTATTAATCTTAGATAAAGATAAGGATAAAAATAAATGATATCTATATATTAGTTATTAATATATTAATATTAAAAGAAATTTATTAAATTTATTGAATAATTATAAATAAAATTTATGAGGTTAAATGAGAGAATGCCATGTGGCATTATTTGGAGTCTTTTATTATAAGCTAGATATATATATATATATATATATATATATATATATATATATATATATATATATATATAGAATTGCGCTAAAATAAGAACCACCTCCAGTTGTAAGAACCGTGAGAACTACTTGATCCGGGGCGAGCTGGACCAAAATTTTTTTCATAAACGTAGATACGTGTATTATAAACACATTTGTAAAAAAAATAAATTCAAAAAAAAATGTCGTGTGTGTAGTTTTGAGCACCACAAGTTTGTGTTTACGGGTACCGTAAATTTTCCGGTAAGATTTACGGTACCCGTAAACACAAACTTGTGGTGCTCAAAACTACACACACGTCATTTTTTTTTTTGAATTTTTTTTACAAATGTGTTTATAATACACACATCTACGTTTATGAAAAAAATTTTGGTCCACCTCGCCCCGTACGGTGTAGTTTTCACGGTTCTTACAAATGTGCTAGGATTCGGAGGCTGTCATGATTGTGTTTGTTTGTATAAAATGAACATTCAGAGTATATGAAATGATGTAAAGTGCAGCGGAAATGAATACAAACTTTGCAAACACAATCAAGGAAGAAAGTAGTTTGATAAACAATTGCTTTCCATTAAATTGAATGATTAAAATACAAAGCAAATGATTACAGTATGTTTACAGAACTAAGCTCCCCCTTAGCCTGATACCTCAAGGTTGGTTGCACAAGATGAAAGGATTCAATTGAGGAGAAGAACTCACTCAAAACGATCAAATATAACAGTATAGAGTACTGTCATATTTATAGGCAAACCAAACTACTGATGTACCTCAGCTGACGTCACCATGATAGTGACATCTAACAGCTTAACAACCTATAAACACTGATCTATACAAAACTACTGATGTCTAACAACTGATTGATAATACAATACAAAACAAGTCTAACACTGTTCACGTTCCACTGTTGTAGCCTAAGCACTGATCACTTGAACATCAGTGCTTTCTTCAAAAGGTGATCAGTCTTTGAATGAGCAGTGCTTGGATCTTCAGTCAGTACTTAAGAGACAGCAGTAGATAGAGCTCAGTGTTTGTCTTCAGCAGTCTTTAGAGTTTCATCAGTGTTTGGTTCATCAGTTGTTGTAATAAGCAGTACTTAAGATTCATCAGCTGTTAGAATACCACTGTCAAGGGGAAAGCAAAGAGTAAACTGCTGCTTATTGTAGTCCTCTGATGTGATCCGGTTTTGGCTTTACATTATCTGTTCCTTTGGTAGGGTTCAATCCCAACAATCTCCCCCTGGAACAGATAATGCCAAAACCCTTCATTATTCAGGACCTTTATTTCTCATCAAGAGTTCCTTAGCTTGTTTCTTAAATTCAGCTTCAAATTCCTTGGCAGTCTGGTCATCTTCATCCCTACATAGTGTAAGTCAAGGAGATCCTGCAAATCTTCAACACTCAGGCCAAGTGCTTCTTTCCTTGATATGTACTTCACTTCACCATTGGTTCTGACAAGAGTCAATATGTGGGTCTTTTGATCAGATATCCACTTTATTATTTTTAAACCAAATGAGTTTCTTGGGAGAGATTTATTCTTTGATGAGTTAGGAGATGATGGCCTAGTGAACAACTGCAGACTTTCAGACATTCTTTTGAAGGCTTCTTCAATGACTTTGTTTGCTACAACTATGTCTTCTGCAGTTTCTTGTTCAATAAGCTCTTGCCTTTCAATTTCTGATATGTCTGTTGCAGTGTTTGGTGATGCAGGTTTGTTTAATACGTTCTTAACATGGTTTTGAAGCTTTGTTGAGCTGTCTTCTTTTAGACCCATTTTCATGATGGTGTCCTTGAAGTACTCTGCTTCTCTTTCTTTGACCTCTTCCTCAGTCAGCTGTTTACCTTCTTTTTGGTCTGACACAAAAATAGGATTGTCTGCTGATTTGAACATTGTTCTGAGGTTTTCAATCTGCTGCTCAAGTTTCATCATATGTTCTCGTTTCTTTGAAGCACTTGAAGCAGTTATCTTTCTTTTCTTTAGCCTTTTATAGGCTTCATCAGTCTGCTGCCAGGACCATTTTGATATGGCTTCAGCAGTATCCATTTTTGCATCCACCAGCTCATTTTTCTTTCCTTTGTACTCAGCAGTGAGGTCAGCAATGAGCTTTTTGTATTTGCTCCAGTTTGGAGCATTTTTCCTTTTTGTAGGATCATTCTTGATTCTTTGAATCCTTTCTGCCTCATGCTTTAAAGCAACTAATGGCCATTCTTTAAACTGTTGTTCTTCAGCAGGATAGAATTTCTCATTCATGATGTAGGCTAGATATTGTTCTCTTAACCTTTTCTTTTGATCAGCCTTTTCTTTGAGTAGCTCTTGTGCAAACTCTTCTATCTGCTTTACTTTTGTGAAGTAGAACTCCAGTCTTTTAGCAATGCCTTCTTCGCTTAGACCTTCACTTTCGCTCTCAACTTTAGCTCTTAGTTCAGCTTGCCTTGCCTTGATCTTGAGGTAATCATCCATATCCTCTGGTGGCATGTAGCCTATGAGTGAGGAGAATCTTCTTTTTGAAAGATCTTCTTCTGTATAGAATTGCCTCATCTCATTTTTATAGCTTCAAGTTCAAGTGGATATTGTGCAGCATTAGGATCATGTATACCCTCATTGGCAGAGATTGGCTTTCTTTTTCTACTTAGAGCTTTGGTTGTGATATAGAGGAGGTGAGAGCAGTGGTGGATAGTTGACTAACAGCTGCTGAAACAACTGGTGTCTCAACTGCTGTTGTCATTACAACTACTGATGTATCAGCAGATGTCTTCTGCTTTTGAGCAGGGGTTATTATGGCTGTTGTTTGAGTGGTGATCAGTGGTTGACTAACAGTAGTTGAAAAAACTGGTGTTTCAACCACTGTTGCCATTACAACAGATGTTGTAACATCTGTTGTCTTCTGCTTTTTGGCAGGGGGTGATAATGGTTTGGCTGTTTGTGATGGTAATGGTGGTTTTTGTGCTGTAGACACAGATGGTGGTGGAACAGTAGTTGTGGTGGTGTGTGGTGATGTGGCGTGTGTTGATACTGCAGTTTTGGTTTGGCTACTTTCTGGCTCAACATACATACCATCACCAATTCCCTTTTTCTTCCACTTGATCTTCTCCCCCTTTTTGGCATTATCTAAGAAGGGTTCGTTCATGAAGAGAACAGTGGAGGGAACTTTTCCAGAGGCACTTAGAATGTGAGCCTTTATAGCTTTTATATCTGCCTGAGTATCCTTGAATCTTGATTCCACCATATTGGTCAGCTTTTGAACATGTATGGCATGCTGCTGATCTGCCATCTGCTTTTGTCTTTCCAGTAGTGGTTGAAAAAGATTCCATAACTCATTTGCAGCAGGTGCTTGTTGAGCAGGTGCTTGAGCAGGAAGAGCAGTGGATTGGGCTTTTCTGAGCTTTTAATAGCTGCTGCACCATATCTTTTATTTCAGCAACTGAGGTTTCAAGGTTTTCAACCCTGCCTGTCAATTCCTAATATCTTGAATCATCACCTGAGTTAACAGGATCATCTGAAACCCTACCAGCAATGGTTTTACCAATGAATGAATTAGGAACAGAGTCCCAAAAGTCAGCCATTGATGCCCCTTATTCTTGGTACTGGGAATTCTTTCTTCAGCACTTGATAACCTTTTGATGTTGCCAGTAATTAAAACAAACTCACTGGTGGTTTTCAGTGGTGCAATAGAAGAAATTGCCTTCAAGGGAGTCTTACTAATGAAACCACTGTCCAAGTGTAAACCTGTAGGTTCAACACTTGTAGTGGCTGCTCCACTTGAACTACTGAGAGGAATTACTTGTAATTCCTGCAGTGTAACCTCCTCAATTGTTGCTGGGATAGCAGAAGTGTCAACAACAGACCCAGTCACCTGTTGAAGTATACTCTCAGTGATAGGTGGTTGAGAGGAACTGGTTTGTGTCTGAGTAACATCAGCTGCATGCAACAAGGTTATGGTGGATGGTGGTATTATTTGAGGTGAGGGTAAAGGGGTTGAAAGAGACATGTCCTTGGGATCAGGACTGTGGAAGATGGATCCGAGTGGGTCCAGAGCTTCATATTGTGGTGTCCCTGTGCTTACAACCTGATCCTTTTGTGAGGATGCAGGAGGAGTTTGAGGCTGGTGTTGAGATCTTTCTTCCAACTGCTGTGAGGAAGTAGCGGCAGTGGTTGTTTGTGACTTTTGTGCTGTCACAGGCATTGTCTCTGGGATCTCATCTTCCAGATATGCCTTTGATTTGGGTTTGGTGGGCTTTCTGGATATTTTCTTTTTGGTTCTTTTTGTGGTGGCCGGTGTGGGTTTCAAAACAGTGGGTGTGCTGCTTTGATCACCTGGAGCAGTGGGCTCAGCAGCAGATACCTGAGGAGCAGTTTCATTCCCTAAATTCTGCTCAGGCACCTCTGCTTTTGTTTTTATTGGTGCCAACATTCTTGAGAATGTTTCAGGTGTTAAGCAGTTTATTTTAAAAGAGGCACCTTGTTTGGGCAAATCTGCTTCTTTCTCTATAAATTTTTGTTCAAAATAGTAGCTTAAAAATCTTGGAAAGAGCAGAAATGCCTTATTATCAACGTTTTTTTACCAAATCATCAAATATTTCCTGGGAGTAATTAAAGTTTTTATTGTTTAAAATTGCATACCCCAGGCATTGAATTTTTGTTGGTATTTCATTAAAGGACGTTGTTTTATTAGAAACACACATCAATAGTGTGTGAAACAAAAATCTGGGTGCAGAAGGTAAATAGCCTTTTTGTAAGGTATCCCTTTTTGGTTGCTCTGCATAGCCCCTGTTTATGAAGTCCTTTTTCAACTCGTCTTTAGAAAATGAGGTTTTACCTTTTAAATCATCGAGTTTGAAGACTTCTGAGATGGATTGTGGAGTGATTTGGATCTTTTTACCCTGTATCGAGGAGTTGATGGTTGTAATAGTGTCTCCTTGTTTTTCAAAGGTGGCATTGTTCCAGAACTCTCTCTGGGTTTTTAGATAGATGGGAGCGTCTGCTGTTATCAAAGTTTTATACTTTGATGCAGATAAGGTATCCAGGATGGAGTCGAAGGTGTTGTCGGTTGTGGGTTTTGTGAGTATACCCACATAGTTGTGAGGAGATTCGTAGCGAATCTCCGTAGTTTCATCGGCCATTTGAGTAGCGTCTGATGGGGTGGAGGAAGAAGATGGTTTTGATTTTGACTTCGATTTTGATTTCGTCATTTTTGATGAAGAAGATCGAAGAAGGTTTTTGGAGCTATGAGAGGGAAACTGCTTTGTGAAGAAAATGTTTGGAATTCAATTCGACAGTGTGAGCCTCTGTTTGGGTTTAATTAGGGTTTTATTTTAGGGAAAAAGTGAATGCTGATGTGGCAGCGGTTATAATGATCTGACGGCCAAAAAAACTGACCACGTGCCAACCCCTGATGGAAAGGTAAATAATGGAGGACAGTTGTTTTGACAACCATAGATGGATCAAGCATCAGTAGTTACAACGATAATGAAATGAAGCAGTGGGTGTATCAGTGGATGGAACAATGATTTTAAACATCAGTGTTTTTGCAAGAACAGAGGTTGACTATCAGTAGTGGACAGACTTTAGAGAGCAGATATTGAGGGACAACAACATTTTAGGTACAACAGTGGTAGAAAATAAAATGAAGACGTTTATTGCAACAACTGATAGTGCATCAGTGTTTTAACTTTTGACAAATAATGTTAGCATCTGCTTGTTCAGATGTAGAAATTGATTTTGTCTTTGTGAAAGCACAATATCTTATCTAACATCTGTTGAGCATCAGAGATGCTATTCTTAACAAAATACATTTTAGATGTATATTATTAAGATTAAATTGCCAGCAGTTATCTACAGAAATTTTTGTTCAAGGTTTTGCCAAATGTCCATTATTCCAGACAGTTGTTTAACATCGCAGATGATGAAGACATTTCTACTAGAGCTACTCATTTAGAGTCTAATTACTTGAACTAGAACATGAGTATCTCAGTAGTTCAAAATCAATTTGCAATCAATTTATGATCTGTGAAAACCAAACTTGAGCTTAACATGACCTTGATATGTGTGCCATTTCCTTTTGATCAGATTTAGGATAGTAATCTCACACAAAAATAAGGAAATTACATCCTTACCAGAGATGAACTTTTACTATCAGAAAAGAGTAAAAGTACAAAATATATTTTATAAAAAGTAAAATATATCTGGTTTTATTTAGAGAAAAACACCTTAAAAAATTAAAGGAAGTTTTGAAAATCATCAAAAGGATCTGACAGCTTTTCAAATAAGTTCATGATTATGTCATTCTCAAGTTATTTTGACCATAGTTTGGGGTCATTTTCTTGACAATTGATTGTAAATTCTTCTTTTAAGGACAATCACTGGAGAAGCCATTGTTATCTGAACGATTTCTGTATTTGATGGAAGCACACAGTTGCATGATGACCATTGTTTTACCCAGCTGTGACCTCATAAGTGTTTTATGCTTATACTCCTTTTCTTATGGCTTTAAGAGTTGTGAGATAAGCACACTTTTGAGTTTTGTTCACTTTCTTCTTTTCCCTTTTTACCCTTTCCCATTCACATATTCAGAAATACTCACTGGGAGATCTGGCCACATTTGTGTATGTTTTATTACCAGATCTCACATTACGTATGATTTGGACTGTTTTGACACCTTATTTTCTTAATGTGTTTTGACAAAGTTGTTTTGGTCCTTTTGAGGATTCTCAACTTGCCTTTGAGCACATAAGAAATTTTGACTAAAGTTGTATTTCCCTCTTTCTATGTCAGCAGAACACTAGTGTTTAAATGAACATAGGTTTTGCTGATCTGAGGTGCATACTTTAGTGTAAACTTATGAAAACATCACAAATTTCATAACAACAGTTGAAATCAATTTTGAATGAAGATAAACACACCATAGTTTTTAGATGAGTTTCCAGATCTGGAAACTATGAGTGATTTGTGCATGACATCACCAGTTGTATGAGATCTGTGAATCTTATGACATCTTGGTTGTTATACAGAGCTTTTGAGTCATCATTTTGAACATGATTTCTCTTCACTTTGTTTTTCAACAAAAATACAACCAACCTTAGTATCAATGAATTGTGAGCTGAACTGTTATGTCAAATAGATTATTAGATCAAATTTGACTGTCCAAGCTCTAATACCAATTGTTAGGATTCGGAGGCTATCATGATTGTGTTTGTTTGTATAAAATGAACATTCAGAGTATATGAAATGATGTAAAGTGCAGCGGAAATGAATACAAACTTTGCAAACACAATCAAGGAAGAAAATAGTTTGATAAACAATTGCTTTCCATTAAATTGAATGATTAAAATACAAAGCAAATGATTACAGTATGTTTACAGAACTAAGCTCCCCCTCAGCCTGATACCTCAAGGTTGGTTGCACAAGATGAAAGGATTGAATTGAGGAGAAGAACTCACTCAAAACGATCAAATATAACAGTATAGAGTACTGTCATATTTATAGGCAAACCAAACTACTGATGTACCTCAGCTGACGTCACCATGATAGTGACATCTAACAGCTTAACAACCTATAAACACTGATCTATACAAAACTACTGATGTCTAACAACTGATTGATAATACAATACAAAACAAGTCTAACACTGTTCACGTTCCACTGTTGTAGCCTAAGCACTGATCACTTGAACATCAGTGCTTTCTTCAAAAGGTGATCAGTCTTTGAATGAGCAGTGCTTGGATCTTCAGTCAGTACTTAAGAGACAGCGTAGATAGAGCTCAGTGTTTGTCTTCAGCAGTTTTTAGAGTTTCATCAGTGTTTGGTTCATCAGTTGTTGTAATGAGTAGTACTTAAGATTCATCAGCTGTTAGAATACCACTGTCAAGGGGAAAGCAAAGAGTAAACTGCTGCTTATTGTAGTCCTCTGATGTGATCCGGTTTTGGCTTTACATTATCTGTTCCTTTGGTAGGGTTCAATCCCAACATATATATATATATATATATATATATATATATATATATATATATATATATATATATATATATATATATATATATATATATATATATATATATAGGATAAGGATCATGTGAGAAGTAGTAGACTATTTGAGAAACTTGAGAAGCATTCTGGACCACACATTTTCCTTAAAAAAATGTAAAAAAAATGCATTTTTTGAAAAATCGCAGATTTTTCTTTAAGAATTTAGTTTTTTGTTTTATTTTTTTTTAAATTTTTTTTTGGGATTTATACACATATTGTTAATCTTTTTAACTATACATATATGTATATTGTCAATTATACATATATGTATATACATGTTTAAAATAGAAAAATAAGTGTTATTTAGGGTTTAGCATTAGTATTTAGGGTTTAGGGTTAGCTTTATGGTTTAGGGTTTAGCATTAGGGTTTATCATTAGGGTTTAATAATAGTATTTAGGGTTTAGCATTAGGGTTTAGCTTTTGAGTTTAGCATTAGGGTTTAGCTTTATCTTTAGGGTTTGCATCAGGGTTTAGCATTAAGGGTTTAGCTTTAGGGTTTAGTTTTAGCTTTAGGGTTTAGCATTAGGGTTTAGCTTTAGGGTTTAGAATTAGGGTTTAGCTTTAGGGTTTAGCATTAGGGTTTAGAATTAGGATTTAGCTTTAGGGTTTAGGGTTTAGGGTTTAGCATTAAGGTTTATCTTTAGTGTTTATGGTATAAGGTTTAGGATTTATAACACATATTTTTTCAATTTTAAACATATATATACATATATGTATAATTGTCAATATACATATATGTATAGTTAAAAGATTAACAATATACACATGTGTATAAATTCCAAATTTTTTTAAAAAAAAATAATAAAAAATTTAATCCTTAAAGAAAAAGCTGCGATTTTTCCAAAAAAAAAAAATTTGCATTTTTTTCACCTTTTTTTTATTTTTTGCTTAGGGAAAATATGTGGTCCAGATTGCTTCTCAAGTTTCTCAAATAGGGTGGACTTCTCTTATGATCCCTACCCTATTTATATATACATATATATATATATATATATATATATATATATATATAGGACAAAGATCCGTTAGGAACCACCCTTTATTGCGAGAACTAGTGTGAACACAAACAGTAATACCTTAAAAAATACCCAAATTTTTTTTCTATTTTTTTACTATTTTTTATATAAAAATCGCTACTTTTAGTATCTTTTGGCTGCTAAAAGTAGCGATTTGAACATAAAAAATAGTAAAAAAATAAAAAAAAAATTTCAGATTTTTTTTTGATTTTTTTAGATTTTTTAGGTTTTTTGGGGGTTTAGTTTTTAACATTTTAGCTTGGGGGGGGTGGGGGGGGGTTTAGGTTTTTGGGGGGTGGGGGAGGGGGGTTTAGGTTTTTTTTGGGGGGGGGGGTGGGGGGAGGGTTAGGTTTTTTTAGGTTTTTTGAGGGTTTTAGTTTTTAGCATTTAGCTTGGGGGGGGGGGTTAGGTTTTGGGGGGGGGGGGGTTAAGTTTTTTTTTTTTTGGGGGGGGTGGGGGTTAGGTTTTTTTAGGGTTTTTTAGGTTTTTTTTTAGCTATTTTAGGTTGTGTTCACATTGGTTCTCGCGGTTCTCGCAATAAGGTGGTTCTCGCATGAACCTTACCCTATATAGGGAGAAGATCATGCGAGACCCACCTCTTATTGCGAGAACCGCGAGAACCAATGTGAACACAACCAAAAATGCCTAAAAATAGCTAAAAAGCACACAAAATTTTTTTTTTAAATATTTTTTATATAAAAATCGCTACTTTTCGAAGCCAAAAAAAAATTAAAAAATATTTTTTTTGCCGCTAAAAGTAGCGATTTAAGAATAAAAAATATTAAAAAAAAATTAGATTTTTTTTTTATTTTTTTAGATTTTTTTAGGTTTTTTGGGGGTTTAATTTTTAGCATTTTAGCTTGGGGGGGGGGGGGTTTAGGTTTTTGGGGGTGGGGAGGGTGTAGGTTTTTGGGGGGTGGGGGGTTTAGGTTTTTGGGGGTGGGGGGTTTAGGTTTTGGGGGGGGGGTTAGGTTTTTTATGTTTTTCGGGGGTTTTAGTTTTTAGCATTTAGCTTGGGGGGGGGGGAGGGGGTTAGTTTTTTTTTTTTTTTTTTTGGGGGGGGGGTTAGTTTTTTTAGGTTTTTTTAGCTATTTTAGGTTGTGTTCACATTGGTTCTCGCGGTTCTCGCAATAAATGGAGTTCTCGCATGAGCCCCTCCATATATATGTATATATAATATACGTATATATATATATATGTGTATATGTATATATATAAAACCTACACCCTCCCCACCCCCCAAAAACCTAACCCCCCCCCCCCCCCAAGCTAAAATGCTAAACATTAAACCCCAAAAAACCTAAAAAAATCTAAAAAAAAAAAAATCTAATTTTTTTTTTAATATTTTTTATGCTCAAATCGCTACTTTTAGTGGCAAAAAATTTTTTTTAATTTTTTTTTTGGCTTCGAAAAGTAGTGATTTTTGTATAAAAAATATTAAAAAAAAAATTTTGTGTGATTTTCAGCTATTTTTAGGCATTTTTGGTTGTGTTCACATTGGTTCTCGCAGTTCTCGCAATAAGAGGTGCTTCTCGCATGATCTTCTCCCTATATATATATATATATATGTCTATGGGCCAAATAAAGTGCAATATTATTTAACGTACATTAGGTATGAGATGAAATTACGCACATTATAAACACACAATACCCTAATCATGCATGTTAAAAAAACATAAAAACGCAGCTTTGAAAAAACATAGTTACGCATGGTTATGATTTTCAATATGCGTAATTATGGTTTTTCAACATGCGTAATTATGATTTTCAACATTCTTGATTTTGTTTTTCAGTGATTATGATTTTTCAACATACGTAATTTCATCTCGTACTTAATGTACGTTGAGTGATATTGTATTTTACACTTTCACAATATGGATTAGGATCAAATACAAAAGAAAAATAAATAAAAAGGGTAAGAAGGATTTTTGTTTATTTTTATTGGGTTTTCTTTGCATTGTGTTAAAAGTTTAGGTCATTGTATCTTTTAACTGAGTTTTGATCATTACGTTTTTATCAGGGTTTCTATACATTGTGTTATTATCAAAACTTATAACATAATGTTAATTTAGGTTCTGGTCACTGCGTTTTTATCAAAACCTATAACATAATTTATGACACAATGAAGATAATGTTATATTTGAGTTTTTTTATACATTGTGTTATTGGTTATAATTATTGTGTTTTAATATGTTGTCCATTGTGTTTTTGTTTTGTTGTTTATTGTGTTTTAATCTGTTGTTCATTATGTTTTATTATGTTGTTCATTGTGTTTTTATTTTGTTGTTCATTGTGTTTTAGTATGTTATTTATTGTATTTTAGTCTGTTGTCATTGTGCCTTTTATCTGCTGTTATCAATTGTGTTTTTAGTCTATTTCCATTGCTTTTTTTAGTTTGATACTCATTATGTTTTACGTTATGTAAATATTGTGTTTTATTCTGTCGTCCATTCTATCTTATATCTGTTGTTATCGATTGTGTTTTTGTTTTACTTTCCATTGTGTGACACCTGGCTTTTCAGGCCGTACTGTACAATTGTAAAACATGTTGTGAATAGGTAACAGGGCTGTAATCGACTGGTTATGATGTTTATATGTGAAATTTAATGTGTTGGTAAAATAAATCTTTGATAAAAATTATGTTGGCAACGGTAAGATAAACGCTTATCGCGTAACGATTTAAAATGCGAAATGAACGCCGGTGACCACCCGATCAGTGTTAAAATCCTATATATATGTATGCATAGAATTTTTGTGTGTGTATATAGGAGAGAGAGAGAGTTGGCGGCCAAGGGAGGTGCCACCTCTTCTTGGAATTGTGATTTTATGCCATGTGGATTCTTGTGTAATGTGTGTAATCATTTGATCTTTTTAAACACACTTCATCTTACTTCAATCAAGATCAAACAAGCCCTCTCTCTTCCCTCTTGATACCTCACGGCCGAACACCCCTTCACACATACACATTCAAAAATTTCCAACCTTTACATGAAGAATCAAGAGCTTTCCAAGATGATTTCAAGCTAAAAAGAGTGTTTGGAAGTGATTTCAAGCAAGAACAACCTTCATATCATCATCTATTCTAAAAAACCCATCTAAAAATCTTGAAGGTATAAACTTGTTTTTAAATCATGTTCTTGATTCATAGTGATGGTGGATATGTTAGATGGTTTCCCTTGAACTTGGAATAAATCACAAAACTTGTATTTTAACAAAGAATGAGATTTAAATCAAAGAAAAGTGAGTGTGTATATGTATGCATATATGGCTGAAAGTTTATGAGTGTGTGTGTATCTTGTTGTGTTGTGTTTTGATTTTGTTAAATGATTCTTATTGATTTGATTTTGAAAGATGGTTACATGCATGTGTTGTAAAGGTGTCATAACAGAATGTTCTGAAAAAGGTTCCATGATTTGAAATAGATGTGTTGAAAAGTAGAGTTTTGGAAGTTTATACATGTATGTATATGTGTGTATGTCGTATAGTGGAGAGTTCAAATGAGAAGAATTTTTTTGTAAGAAGAAAAAAGAACAAATTTCAACCAATAAGAATGCTTTATTTTACTTCATTTAATATAAGTATTTAATGTTACTATAAGGGTACATTGGTAAAACTACATAGGTCATTAATTTGTATTCTTCCTCTTTAATAGCTAATACATTAAATTTTTTGTAACTTATCTTCAAAATATATATTTTTTCAAAAAAAAAAAAATAATTTAAAGTGTAGGATAAATTAGAAGTTGTGTAGGATAAATTACGAGTTGTGTAAGATAAATTTTAATGTGTAGGATGGATTTTGAAATATGTAGGACAACTTTTTGATGTGTGTAGGCAAAAAAAGTTAATGTGGAGGATAATAGTCTTTATGACTAATTAATTAGTCAAAAATGATAATAAATGAGATAAGTGAAAAACTATTTAATATTTTACAAAATTACCCTTTGTTTTTTTCTTCTCAATTAAATTTTC
The DNA here is from genome assembly GCF_002127325.2 of Helianthus annuus. Taxonomy (NCBI): domain Eukaryota; kingdom Viridiplantae; phylum Streptophyta; class Magnoliopsida; order Asterales; family Asteraceae; genus Helianthus; species Helianthus annuus. The sequence continues at coordinate 40,834,075 of NC_035438.2, forward strand.
TTCTCAAATGAACCTTCCCATGTCGTATATATATGTATATATATGTAAATGCATACACAAAGTTTTGTCATATGTAAATAAAAGAAGGAATGTTTGCATTTATGTGAAAATGATTTAATGATGATAATGAGATGAATATGTTTTAATTTAGAAGAACATGACATAAATATGGTCTTTGATGCATTTAAGGTCATGTTGGATGAAGATGTTAAGATATGGTTATACTAGAGGCACTAACTAGATCATGCATGTAGATAAATGTTTATAAAAAGGTGATTTGAGTATGATTTAATAAAAATCAGTTTTGGACAGATTATAAACACTAAAATAAAGTTATTTTAAAGTGTTTAGGGACATATAACTTTGTCATAATGTTTGCTAGCTTTGCATGTTGTACTCGGTGCATTAAAGGTTGTAAAATAAGTGAAATCGCATGATTTATGTAGCTTAAATAAAAACTGCACTAATCTGATTATAATCACTATTTAAATCAGTAAATAAATGTATTATGTTAAAATATCAAATCGTTTCGAGTTGGGATGGTTATAGTAACGTTTAACGCAAAACTATGCCTTAAAACGGTCAAAAATCGGCTTTTCGGGTGATTATTGTAAAACTGATTTAGATCAGTAAATAAACTGATGTTTTTAGTTTAAAACTAAGTATTTTAACTAATTTTAAGTTTACTTGGTGTTTGATTGGTCATACGTGACTTCCGACGCCCGAAAACGTTACCGAATCGTTAAAATACGCATTTTTCAATGTACATTAGTGTGGGTAAAATTTTGGGTAAACTTTATGTGGCAAAATGTGTTAAGTTATTTAAACATAAGAATATGAAAATATGTTAAGCTTTTAACATAATGTTAGAAATCTAGCTTACGCATATATGCTTGTACGTTTTGTGCGGTAGAAACGGTGAAAATCGCGTTAAATGTGTAACTTGTTTGTCGAGCATAAAATTTGGTACTTATGAGATGTTTTATATACAATTGCTTTAAATATGACAAAATAGATAACTTAACAAGGTTTCGCGTATCTCGGTGTTAAATTATATGAACGTTTATGTATATATATATATTACGACGCGCAAACCGTAGATATATTGCGTATAAACGGGAGAATTAACGGATTTACACAATAATGGTCACCAATAAAATCGTTCAAGTCGCAAAATCATAAATATATATATATGGACTCATGTATATATTAACGTGCCAACATAATCCAAAAATAACAACCTTTCGAGATAATCTCAAAGTTATGTGATAATTCTAAGAAACGGAGAAACTTAGGATTTTTGTGTTATAGATATTGATTTAGAATCGTTCCTATATTAGGACGTGTAGAAAATCAATCTCTGAGATTGCGCTATTAAAATACGCACCCAAAGGTGAGTGTCACTAAACCCCTCCTTTTACTGCTTTGTATATATATTTTGGGGTAGAACACGTCAATAAAAGGGTTCAATAATGTTTTTGAAATAAAACATACCTTTTAATATAAAATATATATTTTCGTAGAAAATATATGAAATTTGATAAGTCATACGTTTCGAAGTAAAAACGTTTTTGATGAATGAATATTGGAAATTGGAATGGTACGGTATTTCCTAAGCGAAACATGACCGTACAGTTGGGACGAATGCCAGCCTGGGTCTCAAATAATGGAGTGTCAGGGAATTCGTACAACGTCATGTATTAAATTGTCATATTAGTAGGATATATATATTGTATGTGAGGCAGACATCATATTACTCTACAAGAGGACCTTGCGCCCATGATGTCGTTTAATCATTTAAGTAATGTACGCGAGGAATTGTTGGTAGATCTATCGGGTTGACAACCCCGTCGTGATCGGTCGCCCCGTGTCAAGTCAAACGACGAATTGATATTCTGTTTATTGTCTAGCTTTGATTATCCCTACATGGTTAATATATAGTTCGTATCGTCTAGCTAACATACGAGTCCGAAAACTGACGCAATAATTTAATATACAAAACATGGGTAGTAACAATATTGTCGGGTTCATGAAACTGCGACGGAAGCCCCATGGATTTTATTAAGGAAGTAAAAAGGACTTTCAAAATTATATGGATGTTTTCAAGTAAAAACCAAAACAGAAAGTTTTCCTTGAAATAAAATTGTTTGTAAGTGAATATGTGAACTCACCTTTCTTTGTGTTGACACTTGATTTCAACGTGGTCTACAGGTACTTGAGTTCGGCTTCGGGAATCATGGATTATCTTGTGTTTGAATGATGCATGTTGTTTGTTTGAAAATGTTGGACAACTTTTAAACTTTCTGGGACGTATGTAATAAAATCTGTGAAGATCAAAGACAACTTAACTATGTAGTCATGTCGTAAAACGTAATGTTTAAATAACTTATGTTTAAAGTAAATTAAAATGTCCAACGATTAAATGCATCGATCGACAAGATATAAATGGGCACCAACTTCCGTCACCACTACGTTTTATATTCCGCTGCGACGTTTTTTGGGTGTGACAGAAGTTGGTATCAGAGCCATTGGTTGTTAGCGAACTAGATGTTTTCGGAGGAAAACACTAGACTTCAACCAGAGAATTTTGAAATATAAGTCCAAAATTCTCGAAGCCAAGAATTTTAAATAAACATAAAAAAATTGAATCATGTATGAAAACCCTTATGTGTTTATGTGCATACGTGATTTCCTGTTTATTTTGGGCCTTACGTGTTACTATTCATGTTGATCACACACTTACTTGTACGGTTACACATATGTCACAGATGTCGCACGAGCACGAGGTCATCGAGATCAACGACTCAGGTAGCGAACCAGATTTCAAGACTTCACCCAGATCCATTTTACCAGAGACACCTATCACGATCCCACAGATGGTTGGTATGGCTGAGTTTGCTTCATCATTCCATGTCGACCCTGCTTTCGCTAGCCAGGTAGACTGTCACACCCCGACCACGTAGAACATACAAAACGTGGCGGAAACGTCGGGGAGTGTTGTAACAGAATCAATTGTTTCAAATCCATGGCGAATGAAGTTTCGTTTTATAAATCAAACATGAAGGTTTACATTGTCTAAACAAGAATCAAAGTGTACATAACATAAATTAACTAGTTCTTGTCTCGTTTTAAGTCACTAAGGCACAGGTCCGCCTAAGTATGTCTTGATAAGTCCTATGCATCATCTCCTGAAAACACATGTGAAAATAGGTACGTCAGCATAAAAATGCCTGTGAGATACATTGGTTTTGTGAAAACGGAATTCATGACTTGAGTTTGAGAAAATGTTTAGTCATGAACCTCTTATTTTGCTTTGTCTTGTAAATCATTTGAAAAACGGTAAGATCAAATGATATGTATAAATAAGAGAACAATGCATGGTTAACTGAATAACCATGTAAAAAGAGTTTGTATAAGATTTGTTGTTTGTAAATCAATGTCTTGTGAAAAGCGTGTTATTTGTATAAAATGTACTATGTTTCAAATTGAAATGATTCAAATAACGCTACGATATGTAATACCATACAAACACTTATATATAGGAAGTACCAGCGGCGTATCCACCATGCTTGTATCATATTACACATGCCTCGTTACTTAAATCACTTACTCAAACCACACTATCAAGATGAAATGTTTAACAACGGTAGAAATGTTCATGTATAGTCAAATGTCTATTGTCAAATGTAATCCATGTCAACGGATACAACTGGTTTACACGGTTCAATGGTTACAGACGGTTCATGAAATTGAAGGGTTAAGACGGTTCACATAGTCAAATGGTTACAACGGTTCAAAATGTAGTGTAATGTGTTCATATGCTGGATGAGCATATGCAACAGTAATGCAATGTGAAACAATGTACTACGTATGCACACAATGGGCGTACGTAGCATGAAATGTATTGTAGAGTACAACGGTTCAAAATGTAGTGTGATGTGTTCATATGCTGGATGAGCATATGCAACAGTAATGCAATGTGCAACAATGTACTAAGTATGCACACAATGGGCATACATAGCATGTAATGTAAAACAATGTACTAAGTACGCACACAATGGGCATACATAGCATGTGATGTAAAACGATGTACTAAGTACGCACACAATGGGCATACATAGCATGAAAATGTAATGTAAAGTGTTGTGCTAAGTATGCACACGATGGACATACATAGCATAAACACAATGAAATCATGTACTATATATGTACTATTGAACATAGCAAGTATATGATGTGAAAACAGGAAAGCATGAAAGTAACAGATAGGCACATGTGTTTCACCCCAAAACAGTTTAGAAAACAGTAAAAGAGGGGTTCAATGTACTCACCTGAGATTGCTTTGGAGTTCTTGTATAATAACCAGATAATGCTAAAGATCACGGGATATCAAACGGCACCTAATAGGTAGCTATGTTAATATACCGGACCAAATCGGAAGGATCGGACAGTACGCGGGTTCGAAAACCAAACGAGTATGGAGACTCGTGTAATATGGTTTAACAAAGCCTACATACTAAAATGAAACTTAACCTAAGTGCTTACGGTCCATCACGACCCGTTTAGGTAGCTTATGCTACCTTACGCGTCGTTCGCGTAGAACGCGTCTGGAACGCCTAACATCGTGACCACAAGGTATAACCTCGGAAGGTTATAGCTATGGTCACCTAATGTGTTTGGTCAGGTCCTAATGACCGACCAAATGGGTCGGGTTCGAAAGTATAAGCGATGGTTTAGATCGCTTACCTTACGACCCTATATAAGCACTAAACTAAAAGTGAAGAGCTAAGCATGTTAGAACATGCTTAACTAAGTTTGAAAACAGGTTTGACATCAAAACAAACGGCTTTGATGCTCACGAGTAGTTTGGTTACAAAATATGCAAGAATGCACATTCTGGCCGAAACTACGACTCGTCACTAAGCCTAGATAACGGGGTAATCAGTAGGTATGGTCACTACGGACCATAACCATCGTGATCACGCTCACGTTATGAAGTTCCATGAACTTCGCATCGACCATAAGCTGGTCAATGCAGAAAGTCAACAAAACGTTGACTTTCGGACTCGAAAAGCGAATAAAAGAGCGAAAGAAGACTTACAGAGGGTCCCCGAGTGCTAATCTAGATCAAATAGCTCAGGTATGAAACAATGGTTTCAACTTAGAGCTTCAAGATCAGATTGTTGTGATTTTTACACTAGGGGGGGGGGTATTTATAGGAAAAGTGGAACCGTTAGGATCGTTTTATCGAATATCGTGCCTTGATCTCGTGCGTACATGTGTCCAGGGGTTAAATACACTGAACTTGGCCCTTGGCCCTTCATTTGGGTGAAAAGGCATCGCCCCTTGATCGAACGAAAGGCCAGATTCTGCATTAAATGCAAAATCTTCTGTCAGACATCCTTACGCGGCCCGCCTCATGATTTGGGCAAACCTCACGCGGGCCGCCTGGCCCCTCTGATCTGCACCACTTGCAGAATTTACATATTTGGCCCCTGTTGCGTTTTTAAGCTATTTCCAGCCCATTTAAGACCTGTAAAGCCATCTTTAAGGCCCTAAAATGATGCCTAAACATTGTGGACATGAAACATGCCCAAAAATATGTCGGATGTCGGTTCGTTTGGCCGTACGATCGCGATGTTCGCTTAATTACGACGGAATGCGCATAAGCGTGAAAGACGATCCAAATGACGCGACGAATGGATTTTTCTCATGCCAAACACTAAGGCATAATATAAGGATGCTTACATAAATTTTTTGGATGTCCGGATGTATTCAGAACGTAAGTTATGCGCGAAAGTGCAAACTTGTGCACTTTTTGACACTTTTAGTCCCTGAATGACCCAGAAGTTTATTTTAGCATACCAAACCCCTCAAAGCCTATTTCTAAGCCATGTAAAGGATATTTATGGTATGTTTAACTTATGGACATGTTCCGGAATGTTCGTTATAGTTCGGATTGGCATACTTTCGCAGTTTGTCAAGTTTAGTCCCTGTAAGCGAATTAACTTGTTTTTGCTATACCAAAGCCTTCAAAACTTATTTCTAAGTTATGTAAAGGTTATTTAAGGTATGTTGAGTATATGTTGATGTTCCGGAGTATTTGTCGCATTAAACTGAGTACGTTTACGCACCAGTTTGCGTATAATGCTCTAGAAAGCAATGTAGAGTTTGAAATTGAACAATAATTGATATGTGCAAAACATACACATATTTATACAAGATCCCAAGTGTGAAATACAATATTTCATTGGCTTGGTATTTGTTCGATGGTCGCGGTGACACAGGTGTCACAGTCTCCCCTACTTTAGGAAATTTCGTCCCGAAATTTATTCGTAGGAGTCTATTTGTGAATTTGCCAAATAACCACCAATGATATGTAAGGCAATATCTTGTCATTTCCTTAACGGTCATTCTTCCGAAACGAAAATGAACAGACGGGTCATTTTCAATGGTTGCTTCATCAGAATTGGAAATGAAGGATTACACAACGGATATTCATTTCCTCAACGGATAATCTTCAGAAACGAAAATGAACAAACGGGGTCATCTTCAACGGTTGCTTCCTCAGAGTTGGAAATGAAGTATTACACAACGGATATTCATTTCCTCAACGGATAATCTTCAGAAACGAAAATGAACTAACGGAGTCATCTTCAACGGTTGCTTCCTCAGAGTTGGAAATGAAGGATTACACAACGGATATTCATTTCCTCAACGGATAATCTTCAGAAACGAAAATGAACAAACGGGGTCATCTTCAACGGTTGCTTCCTCAGAGTTGGAAATGAAGTATTACACAACGGATATTCAATTCCTCAACGGATAATCTTCAGAAACGAAAATGAACTAACGGAGTCATCTTCAACGGTTGCTTCCTCAGAGTTGGAAATGAAGGATTACACAACGGATATTCATTTCCTCAACGGATAATCTTCAGAAACGAAAATGAACAAACGGGGTCATCTTCAACGGTTGCTTCCTCAGAGTTGGAAATGAAGTATTACACAACGGATATTCATTTCCTCAACGGATAATCTTCAGAAACGAAAATGAACTAACGGAGTCATCTTCAACGGTTGCTTCCTCAGAGTTGGAAATGAAGGATTACACAACGGATATTCATTTCCTCAACGGATAATCTTCAGAAACGAAAATGAACAAACGGGGTCATCTTCAACGGTTGCTTCCTCATAGTTGGAAATGAAGTATTACACAACGGATATTCAATTCCTCAACGGATAATCTTCAGAAACGAAAATGAACTAACGGAGTCATCTTCAACGGTTGCTTCCTCAGAGTTGGAAATGAAGGATTACATAACGGATATTCATTTCCTCAACGGATAAATCTTCAGAAACGAAAATGAGCAAACGGGGTCATCTTCAACGGGTATTCTTCAGATTTGGAAATGAAGGATAAACGGATATTCATTTCCTCAACGGATATTCTTCAGAAGTGAAAAATGAATAGCTAGTTCATTTTTCCTCAACGGATGCTTCATCAGAATTGGAAATGAATAGGGTTAACTCTAGACACATGACAGAACTTCCTGTGATTTCTGTGCACTAAATTCCATAATTATGTATGCATCCATAATTACGTAATCCCTTGCACAGTCCGCACAGTTTGTTTTGTAATGTTTTGGGGAAGGATATCAAACTTGTGACGAGGGTGACTAGACTTCCATCGGTTCCTTTTAATTAGATCGACAGGGGATCCTCTTGGTTAGGCCACCAAGGAGTCCTTTCAGCTATATCATCACATGATATCCCTAACCAGATTTTTGGATGAATCTGTTTAGCTAGACCACTCAAGGGGTCTAATTATGAAGTAGTACTTTATAATCCGAGGGACTTAACTATAACATAGAAGTCCATTGAGGATTTTAAGTAATACCTTTGGGCATCCTACTATGAATCTCTTGTACACGGATATGTAAGATTCTACGAAGATTTGGATAACATAATTTGGATCACACAACAATACATAAGGAAACACATAAGCACATAGTCACATAATTGTTTAATTTGATCATAATTTGTTATTAACTTGTTATCGATTGAATACGGATATAGAAACCTGTCGACGGATCTCAATGTTCACTGGAATCTATCTGAGAAGATAGAAAGATCTTCCAAAATTCGATTTTTGATTACAAGGAATCACCACATTCGAATGAAGGTATGCAACAATTAAAGGCTTACGGGAAATTCCTAGGTACCCTATTAAGGATTTATAGTGGTACCTTGGGTATTCGTCTTGTGTTGTAACCTGCGCCTTGTACTTCGTTTCCTTAGAATAAACGGGTACTTAGGAATTCCGTGGAAGACGCAAGCGATTATAAAATGGGTGAATTTTGGGGGTAGTTTGTTCTTCAAGGAATACGGTTCCTTGATTGTCGGTATTGCAAGGGATATGTCGTTTATACATGCAACCATCGAAATACATTGCAATGTAAATGAAAGATTTATTTATAAACAACAATATCAACTGTTCCTTGGATCTTGACAACAAAAGAAACTTAATACATAAGACATGATTATTTCTAAACGATGTTGTCCTCTAGTCAGTCGGGTGATCATCCTTGTGCTGGATTTGCATTAGCAAGCTTTGGGCAATTTCTTCGGAAATGACCCATCTCGCCACAGTTGAAACAAGAACCTGGTAGGAAACGACCTTGAGCGGGATTGTTGCCAGCTTGGTTTGGTGCAGCTGCAGCTGGGCAGATTCTTGTTGTATGGCCTATGAGTCCACAAGTTTGGCATTTGCGGCACTGTACATTAGCGTGATGATGGAGGCTACATTGGTGGCACAAGGGTGCAGTTCCATTGTATGGTTTTCTAGCAGGGGGTTGAGCTGGTTGGTTGGGGACGGCTTGACCATTGTGAGCGACCACGGCGAAGTTCTGAGAAGCCTTTCGCTTCCTTGACTTCTTAGGAGATTCAGTCTGTTCATCCATGGTCTTTGATTCCTCGATTGGGTTCGATTCCCCGGCCGATTTCTTGTCACCTTTTCGAAAAAGTTTATGCTTTCTGATCTGCGATTCAGTCAAGGTTGCAGATAGCTCAATGGCCTGACGGAGTGTGGTAGGGTTGCTACCAGTGACAATGTCTTGTACCGAGTCAGGCAGGCCGTCGATGTACCTTTCGATAGCCTTGTCGAGTGGGGCGACCATAGTCGGGCAAAGTAGACTCAACTCCTCAAACCTATCAGTATATGCCCTGTGTTCGCCACTATCTTGTTTCAAATCATCAAACTCCTTCTCCAACGCTCGTTGTTCATGACGAGGAAAAAACTCTCTCATCATAAGTGCTCTCAGTTCAGCCCATGTTTGTGCTAGAGCAACATCTGCACCACGGTCTCTTATTACCCCGTTCCACCATGTAAGAGCCCTCTTCTGAAACACACTCGAAGAAAACTCGACCTTGCGATTTTCCGGACACTGCACGTGGCGAAAGGTATTCTCGATGCTCTCGAACCATTGGAGAAGCCCAGTTGCTCCCTCAGAACCACTAAACTTGAGTGGTTTAGCCGAGTTAAAGTTCTTGAAATTGCATGTACCATTGTTGTTGTTGTTGGCTTGGTTCCATTGAGCAAAGAGATTTGGGAATTGAGCAGCCATCTGCTGCGCAATAATTTCTGCCAGCTCGGCAGTTGCTATCTGGTGTTCGCGTCGAGGAGGCATTCTAAAAGAGGAAAATATGAAAGGAAACAAATAAAATGGTATTGGGTAAGAATAGGATGTTACAATCACTGACCATAATCACGGTTGATGGTCACTTGTTTGAATCATGAAGCAAACAAACAACACCAGGGCTGAATCAAAGCAAATAGATCCTCATAGTGTATCGCGAAGACATGCTCGCCTATAAGTGGACACTCACCCCAAGAGTTCCCAGGTAAGAGTGACTGGTCCGATTATGCGGATTTGTATGAACACTCTAACCTTAGACAGAAAACCCAGGGTACAGGCATTCACCCTTCCAGTTCGCACGTGTTCACACTATTTAGGACCCAAAACTTTGACGGGAGTTTTGAAATTCAAAGGGGTTCAAAACCTTGTAACAAAGGGTTCAAAACCTTACAATAGAGGGTTCAAAACCTAGTAATCAATCATCCTAGAACAGATGATTAGCTTTCAAGGCGGTTTTGAAATTTATGTTCTTGTTGTGGTCGTCGCCTAAGGGTAGGTGACGGTATTGTTTTGTGACTAAACGCAAGTAAACTCGCGTTAGGTTCCTAGGAAGGTTATAGACTAGGTCAAAGCATTACTAATAACCTAATTCCCTATAACCATTGGCTCTGATACCATCTTTTCTGTCACACCCCGACCACGTAGAACATACAAAACGTGGCGGAAACGTCGGGGAGTGTTGTAACAGAATCAATTGTTTCAAATCCATGGCGAATGAAGTTTCGTTTTATAAATCAAACATGAAGGTTTACATTGTCTAAACAAGAATCAAAGTGTACATAACATAAATTAACTAGTTCTTGTCTCGTTTTAAGTCACTAAGGCACAGGTCCGCCTAAGTATGTCTTGATAAGTCCTATGCATCATCTCCTGAAAACACATGTGAAAATAGGTACGTCAGCATAAAAATGCCTGTGAGATACATTGGTTTTGTGAAAACGGAATTCATGACTTGAGTTTGAGAAAATGTTTAGTCATGAACCTCTTATTTTGCTTTGTCTTGTAAATCATTTGAAAAACGGTAAGATCAAATGATATGTATAAATAAGAGAACAATGCATGGTTAACTGAATAACCATGTAAAAAGAGTTTGTATAAGATTTGTTGTTTGTAAATCAATGTCTTGTGAAAAGCGTGTTATTTGTATAAAATGTACTATGTTTCAAATTGAAATGATTCAAATAACGCTACGATATGTAATACCATACAAACACTTATATATAGGAAGTACCAGCGGCGTATCCACCATGCTTGTATCATATTACACATGCCTCGTTACTTAAATCACTTACTCAAACCAAACTATCAAGATGAAATGTTTAACAACGGTAGAAATGTTCATGTATAGTCAAATGTCTATTGTCAAATGTAATCCATGTCAACGGATACAACTGGTTTACACGGTTCAATGGTTACAGACGGTTCATGAAATTGAAGGGTTAAGACGGTTCACATAGTCAAATGGTTACAACGGTTCAAAATGTAGTGTAATGTGTTCATATGCTGGATGAGCATATGCAACAGTAATGCAATGTGAAACAATGTACTACGTATGCACACAATGGGCGTACGTAGCATGAAATGTATTGTAGAGTACAACGGTTCAAAATGTAGTGTGATGTGTTCATATGCTGGATGAGCATATGCAACAGTAATGCAATGTGCAACAATGTACTAAGTATGCACACAATGGGCATACATAGCATGTAATGTAAAACAATGTACTAAGTACGCACACAATGGGCATACATAGCATGTGATGTAAAACGATGTACTAAGTACGCACACAATGGGCATACATAGCATGAAAATGTAATGTAAAGTGTTGTGCTAAGTATGCACACGATGGACATACATAGCATAAACACAATGAAATCATGTACTATATATGTACTATTGAACATAGCAAGTATATGATGTGAAAACAGGAAAGCATGAAAGTAACAGATAGGCACATGTGTTTCACCCCAAAACAGTTTAGAAAACAGTAAAAGAGGGGTTCAATGTACTCACCTGAGATTGCTTTGGAGTTCTTGTATAATAACCAGATAATGCTAAAGATCACGGGATATCAAACGGCACCTAATAGGTAGCTATGTTAATATACCGGACCAAATCGGAAGGATCGGACAGTACGCGGGTTCGAAAACCAAACGAGTATGGAGACTCGTGTAATATGGTTTAACAAAGCCTACATACTAAAATGAAACTTAACCTAAGTGCTTACGGTCCATCACGACCCGTTTAGGTAGCTTATGCTACCTTACGCGTCGTTCGCGTAGAACGCGTCTGGAACGCCTAACATCGTGACCACAAGGTATAACCTCGGAAGGTTATAGCTATGGTCACCTAATGTGTTTGGTCAGGTCCTAATGACCGACCAAATGGGTCGGGTTCGAAAGTATAAGCGATGGTTTAGATCGCTTACCTTACGACCCTATATAAGCACTAAACTAAAAGTGACGAGCTAAGCATGTTAGAACATGCTTAACTAAGTTTGAAAACAGGTTTGACATCAAAACAAACGGCTTTGATGCTCACGAGTAGTTTGGTTACAAAATATGCAAGAATGCACATTCTGGCCGAAACTACGACTCGTCACTGAGCCTAGATAACGGGGTAATCAGTAGGTATGGTCACTACGGACCATAACCATCGTGATCACGCTCACGTTATGAAGTTCCATGAACTTCGCATCGACCATAAGCTGGTCAATGCAGAAAGTCAACAAAACGTTGACTTTCGGACTCGAAAAGCGAATAAAAGAGCGAAAGAAGACTTACGGAGGGTCCCCGAGTGCTAATCTAGATCAAATAGCTCAGGTATGAAACAATGGTTTCAACTTAGAGCTTCAAGATCAGATTGTTGTGATTTTTACACTAAGGGGGGGGGGGTATTTATAGGAAAAGTGGAACCGTTAGGATCGTTTTATCGAATATCGTGCCTTGATCTCGTGCGTACATGTGTCCAGGGGTTAAATACACTGAACTTGGCCCTTGGCCCTTCATTTGGGTGAAAAGGCATCGCCCCTTGATCGAACGAAAGGCCAGATTCTGCATTAAATGCAAAATCTTCTGTCAGACATCCTTACGCGGCCCGCCTCATGATTTGGGCAAACCTCACGCGGGCCGCCTGGCCCCTCTGATCTGCACCACTTGCAGAATTTACATATTTGGCCCCTGTTGCGTTTTTAAGCTATTTCCAGCCCTTTTAAGACCTGTAAAGCCATCTTTAAGGCCCTAAAATGATGCCTAAACATTGTGGACATGAAACATGCCCAAAAATATGTCGGATGTCGGTTCGTTTGGCCGTACGATCGCGATGTTCGCTTAATTACGACGGAATGCGCATAAGCGTGAAAGACGATCCAAATGACGCGACGAATGGATTTTTCTCATGCCAAACACTAAGGCATAATATAAGGATGCTTACATAAATTTTTTGGATGTCCGGATGTATTCAGAACGTAAGTTATGCGCGAAAGTGCAAACTTGTGCACTTTTTGACACTTTTAGTCCCTGAATGACCCAGAAGTTTATTTTAGCATACCAAACCCCTCAAAGCCTATTTCTAAGCCATGTAAAGGATATTTATGGTATGTTTAACTTATGGACATGTTCCGGAATGTTCGTTATAGTTCGGATTGGCATACTTTCGCAGTTTGTCAAGTTTAGTCCCTGTAAGCGAATTAACTTGTTTTTGCTATACCAAAGCCTTCAAAACTTATTTCTAAGTTATGTAAAGGTTATTTAAGGTATGTTGAGTATATGTTGATGTTCCGGAGTATTTGTCGCATTAAACTGAGTACGTTTACGCACCAGTTTGCGTATAATGCTCTAGAAAGCAATGTAGAGTTTGAAATTGAACAATAATTGATATGTGCAAAACATACACATATTTATACAAGATCCCAAGTATGAAATACAATATTTCATTGGCTTGGTATTTGTTCGATGGTCGCGGTGACACAGGTGTCACATAGACCCCCGATATGCTTTCACAAGCAGTGGATGCCACCATTGTCACAGCTCGACCATTAGAGCCGTCTGTTGCTCCACCTGCTACTGCGATCGAGCCTGTCGCTGAGGTCCCTCCACCTGTTTTGTCAGAGTCAGCTTTACCTGTCTTTGAGTCACGCGCATCTACTACGCCTCTATTAGTGTATTATCGCCGTGGAAAGAGAGTTAGGCCTGCTGGAGAGATTGCTTCTACATCACAAGTTGAGACTGCATCTGCTTCTAAGAACCAGAAAGGAGTTTGGGTAGATCGATGTTGCCATTGTGACCGACAATTTGCTGCCATGCGTGAAGAACTGGAAACGACTAAGGGTAAACTGAAGGACCTCGAGGGGCAAATGGATTTGTATGATGAGTTGAAGGATTTGGATAACAGCGCGATGGATCAGATGCATTGGAAGATAGTGGATTTGGAGGAGTTGGTTAGGAAGATGCTGGCTTTCATAGGAATGAAGAGTTAGATGTTATCTTTGTTTGTTTGTGGTTGTTTGTTTTAGGTTGTTGTGACTGGATACTCTTTTGGTGCTTTTCTTTTGGGGGCCTGCATGCCGATTATATTCTGTGATATTAGGTAGAAATTCTGTGAAAACTTGTTATGGGTGTCGATGTAGACATACCAAGGATAGTTGTGTTGTACTGAAAACAAGTTATTAATTTCTATGATAATATTAGATGATTAACTTTTGGTTTAAAAATTTTTCTCATTAATATGTGGATATTATACATGCGCAATGTTTGGTCCACTAATATTTAATGATTGAATTATTTTCTTTTGGTTATCGTCTCATGTGAATATTATTGTTGTAAATAATAGAAACGGCGAAAATGCCGCCAAGGGGAGACAGGATACTGGATTACCTGCCACACCAGAGGAGTTGGCACGACTCATAACCCAACACGTTAATACTGCCTTGGAACAGCGTGATGCTAACCAAAATAATGGCCAAAAACGTGAACGCGGTACTCCCGGGCAGGATCTCGGTAGGACACAGATTGGAAACCCTTTAGGTAAAATAATTATCGGAAAGTTTTGGTTGTTCATCTGTTATGATCTCATTGGAACGTATTACTGATTTCTATTAACTATATGAACAGTGCACCGGAGCGTACACAAAACAATCTAGGGTTGTAGCCCAAGATCATTTACTGGTGTCCTATGCAATGATGTGACATCGATATGCGTGATATTGGGCTGTCAAAATGAGTCGGCTATCCGAGTGTTTCAGCGATCTGAGCCTGGAATTGGAGATTCGAAGAAGCGCAAACCCGAGAGCTCCAAGAAGACTCCCGAAGTTGAGAGTAGAAAGAAACGCAACTTGGAGAAAGCAAGTGTAGCTAACCCTAAAGAGTCAGGAAAGGGTAAGGACGGTGATGGACAAGAGAAGTGTGTTAGATGTAGCCGAACCGGACATGTGACTTCCCAGTGTTACGATAAGAGTACGTTGGATGGAGCTGCGCTTGAAGGATGCTTCGCATGTGGTGAACAAGGACACTACAAAAGGGGATGCCCGAAATCGAAAGGACAGGACATTAAGAGCAATTCCGTTGGGGCAAGTATCGGGAAGGCAAGTGAGAGTCCTGCTACTATTACCGGTATGTTTCGAATCAAAAACCAATCTATGTTCATACTTTTAATACCAAAGCTGACTTGAGTTTTGTTCGAAAAACTATGAACCATTTTTGTGTTCACCTACAAGTAAGCTAAGTATAAAGTGCCCGATAGAACTAATAGTTGGTAAATTGATAGAAACTAGCGAGGTCGTTCGCGGTTATAGTATTTAGTTAGGCGATTGTAGTTCTAGAGATTGGTTTATTTTCAGTGGAGCTGAGAAGCTTTGACAAAGATGCAAGAATGAGTTCACTTTCTGAGGATGAAGTGGGGACTATCGCTCGAAGAAGCTAGTTGGAATATCTCATCCTGATGACAGTAGAAAGGCGAAAGTTGTTCGCGGAAATCGACTGAGTCGAGTGTTGAATGTTGGTAGTCGAGAGTTGTTAGTGATGTGAGGATGCTTGAGTTGTTGAGAAAGGGCTATCCTGCGTTTTTAGTGAATGTGATGGATGCGCAAACCGAATGTAGGAACGTCGGAGAGATTTCTATCAATCGCAACTATCCGGAAGTCTTCCTAAAAAGACTTACCTGGATCTCCCCTACGAGATGGATCGAATTTCGAATCGATCTGACTCATGGTGCTGCGCCCACTTGCACAATCTCCTTATAGATTAAGCACCGCCTGAAATGATAGAAATGACGAGATAGTTTTAAGAGCTTTTGGACAAGGGTTTCATTTGATTGAGCTTTTCGCATTAAGATGCATCTGCTTTGTGGGGAGAAAGAAGGATGGATTCTTCAGAATATGTGATGATTTTAGAAAACTAAACAAGTTGATTTTCAAGAATCGGTACCTTTTACCGAAGAATGACAATTTGTTCAATCAGGTTACCGGGACTCAGCTGCTGCACGAGGATCGATCTATGATTGGGATATTATCAGTTGAAGGTTGCTACAAAAAAATTTCGAGGACTGCTTTTCAAACGTGATATGGCCATTATGAGATATTAGTCATGCCCTTTTGATTTAATTAATGCACCGTTTATATTCATAAATCTCGAGAATAGGATATGGAAACCCTAATCGGGTAAATTCGTGATAATAGTCATCGACGACATGTTTGTCTATAGACGAACCAAAGAGAATCATGAGTAACGTTTGAAGTTGATTATGGAATTGGAAGGGATGATGAAGGTATGCTTATAGATTAGCTTGAGATTGGAAGCGTGTAAAATAGACTTAAAAAGGAAGTTAAGATACTCACATGCCCTCGGCAGAGTTATCTTACGATACTGATTAACACGCTAGTATTTAGGTTGCTCAGTTTGAAGCTCTGCATGGATGGAAGCATTGATCGTCACTTCGTGGAGCTAACTTGACAAAGGACAATTAACCAGACCTTAGTTTATCTAAGAAACCAGCGACATGAATTGCTTAGATCGAGGGAAGGTTAAAAGTCGCCAATTGATCAACAGAAGAATTATATGGACAATTGAAGGAGATATATTGAGAGAGATGCTGTTAGGTCTAGCAGAGGAAAGAAAAGCTGAGCCACATTGACTTGGTCCTTTCGAGAGCCCATCTCGAGTTGGATCAGTCGCATATGGGCTTAAGCTACCATCAGAATTGAGTGGTGTACATAATGTACTATTTGGATGCAGTTGAAGAAGTGTATAATGGATAATACACCAATTTTGCGCTTTATAGAGATTATTTGGAAGATAAACGGAGGTTTATCGAAGCATCGTAGAAGCAGTGCGTATAGCCAGAAGAGTTATGTTGCTAACCGGAGAGGCGGTTTCAGCATTCTAGTAGTATCTGCGATTTATAGGTTGTGTAACCGGTGGATACCTGAAATGAGTGCAAGAAGAAGAGAGAACGAGTTTATGAGATTTGATTCTTTCGAGAGCCCATCTCGAGTTAAATTAATCATGTGTGAACTCGGACTACTTCAGGTTTAGAGTAATGTATGTGTAAATATACGTATGATAAACCCGAAATGGTGGAACTTTGACTTGAATCTTCTTGATTAAGAGCTTGTGAATGTCGGACCCTAGAGAGAGTGGAGAGTGTTGAGACGTAAGTTTAGGAATCGAGGATGTATGTAACATAAGTCTACGAAGATTCTTTGTAAGAATCCCAGTTTCTCGCAGAAACTATAAGACTATATTCATTATATCAGTTTTTGTTATTCTTGCTTAGTGCGAAAACAAAACCTGTAGAGTAAAAATTTCGGGGACGAAATTTCCTAAACAGGGGGAGACTGTGACACCCGACTTTTCAGGCCGTACCGTACAATTGTAAAACATGTTGTGAATAGGTAACAGGGCTGTAATTGACTGGTTATGATGTTTATATGTGAAATTTAATGTGTTGGTAAAATTAAACTTTGATAAAAATTATGTTGGCAACGGTAAGATAAACGCTTATCGCGTAACGATTTAAAATGCGAAACGAACGTCGGTGACCACCCGATCAGTGTTAAAATCCTAAAAATAATCTGTTATGATTAGAATAATAATTTTAATCATATCCGTGTGGAAAAATAATTAAAAATGCTAAGAAACTCTATTTTCGAGTTTGAGCGCGTACTGCGCGAATTAAATAAAATACTGTCAACGCAGCCAGTCAAGGGAACTGGTAATGATTTCAGTAATAATTTTGAGTGATTATTTTCATAGAATGATAAAAATAATTTAAAACGCACTAAAACGGGATTAAAACGCTAGATAAAATACCCGGTATCCAGTAAAATACCTGTTTTTAACCTAAATTTACATATATATATATGTATGTATGTATAGAATTTTTGTATGTGTATATAGGAGAGAGAGAGAGAGTTGGCGGCCAAGGGAGGTGCCACCTCTTCTTGGAATTGTGATTTTATGCCATGTGGATTCTTGTGTAATGTGTGTAATCATTTGATCTTTTTAACCACACTTCATCTTACTTCAATCAAGATCAAACAAGCCCTCTCTCTTCCCTCTTGATACCTCACGGCCGAACACCCCTTCACACATACACATTCAAAAATTTCCAACCTTTCCATGAAAAATCAAGAGCTTTCCAAGATGATTTCAAGCTAAAAAGAGTGTTTGGAAGTGATTTCAAGCAAGAACAACTTTCATATCATTATCTATTCTAAAAAACCCATCTAAAAATCTTGAAGGTATAAACTTGTTTTTAAATCATGTTCTTGATTCATAGTGATGATGGAGATGTTAGATGGTTTCTCTTGAACTTGGAATAAATCACAAAACTTGTATTTTAACAAAGAATGAGATTTAAATCAAAGAGAAGTGAGTGTGTATATGTATGTATATATGGCCGAAAGTTTATGAGTGTGTGTGTATCTTATTGTGTTTTGATTTTGTTAAATGATTCTTACTTGATTTGATTTTGAAAGATGGTTACATGCATATGTTGTAAAGGTGTCCTAAAAGAATGTTCTCAAAAAGGTTCCATGATTTGAAATAGATGTGTTAAAAAGTAGAGTTTTTGAAGTTTATACATGTATGTATATGTGTGTATGTCGTATATGTATGTATATATATGTAAATGCATACACAAAGTTTTGTCATATGTAAATAAAAGAAGGAATGTTTGCATTTATGTGAAAATGATTTAATGATGATGATGAGATGAATATGTTTTGATTTAGAAGAACATGACATAAATATGGTCTTTGATGCATTTAAGGTCATGTTGGATGAAGATGTTAAGATATGGTTATACTAGAGGCACTAACTAGATCATGCATGTAGATAAATGTTTATAAAAAGGTGATTTGGGTATGATTTAATAAAAATCAGTTTTGGACAGATTATAAACACTAAAATAAAGTTATTTTAAAGTGTTTAGTGACATATAACTTTGTCATAATGTTTGCTAGCTTTACATGTTGTACTTGGTGCATTAAAGGTTGTAAAATACGTGAAATCGCATGATTTATGTGACTTAAATAAAAACTACACTAATCTGATTATAATCAATATTTAAATCAGTAAATAACATGTATTATGTTAAAATATCAAATCGTTTCGACTTGGGATGGTTATAGTAACGTTTAACGCAAAACTATGCGTTAAAATGGTCAAAAATCGGCTTTTCGGGTGATTATTGTAAAACTGATTTAGATTAGTAAATAAACTGATGATTTGAGTTTAAAAATAAGTATTTTAACTAATTTTAAGTTTACTTGGTGTTTGGTTGGCCATACGTAACTTCCGATGCTCGAAAACGTTACCGAATCGTTAAAATACACATTTTTCAATGTACATTAATGTGGGTAAAATTTTGGGTAAACTTTATGTGGCAAAATGTGTTAAGTGATTTAAACATAAGAATATGAAAATATGTTAAGTTTTTAACATAATGTTAGAAATCTAGCTTACGCATATATGCTTGTAGGTTTTGTGCGGTAGAAACGGTGAAAATCGCGTTAAATGTGTAACTTGTTTGTCGAGCATAAAATTTGGTACTTATGAGATATTATATGTATAATTGCTTTAAAAATGACAAAATAGATAACTTAACAAGGTTTCGCGTATCTCGGTGTTAAATTATATGAACGTTTATGTATATATATATTACGACGCACAAACCGTAGATATATTGCGTATGAACGGGAGAATTAACGGATTTACACAATAATGGTCACCAATAAAATCGTTCAAGTTGCAAAATCATAAATATATATATATATATATATATATATATATATATATGGACTCATGTATATATTAACGTGCCAACATAATCCAAAAATAACAACTTTTCGAGATAATCTCAAAGTTATGTGATAATTCTAAGAAACGGAGAAACTTAGGATTTTTGTGTTATAGATATTGATTTAGAATCGTTCCTATATCAGGACGTGTAGAAAATCAATCTCTGGGATTGCGCTATTAAAATACGCACCCAAAGGTGAGTGTCACTAAACCCCTCTTTTACTACTTTGTATATATTTTGGGGGTAGAACACGTCAATAAAAGGGTTTAATAATGCTTTTGAAATAAAACATACCTTTTAATATAAAATATATATTTTCGTTGAAAATATATGAAATTTGATAAGTCATACGTTTCGAAGTAAAAACGTTTTTGATGAATGAATATTGGAAATTAGGATGGTACGGTATTTCCTAAGGAAACATGACCGTACAGTTGGGACGAATGCCAGCCTGGGTCTCAAATAATGGAGTGTCAGGGAATTCGTACAACGTCGTGCATTAAATTGTCGGCAGACATCATATTACTCTACAAGAGGACCCTGCGCCCATGACGTCGTTTAATCATTTAAGTAATGTACGCGAGGAATTGTTGGTAGATCTATCGGGTTGACAACCCCGTCGTGACCGGTCGCCCCGTGTCAAGTCAAACGACGAATTGATATTCTGTTTATTGTCTAGCTTTAATTATCCCTACATGGTTAATATATAGTTCGTATCATCTAGCTAACATACGAGTCCGAAAATTGACGCAATAATTTATTATACAAAACATGGGTATTAACAATATTGTCGGGTTCATGAAACTGCGACGGAAGGCCCATGGATTTTATTAAGGAAGTAAAACGGACTTTCAAAATTATATGGATGTTTTCAAATAAACACCTAAACAGAAAGTTTTCCTTGGAATAAAATTGTTTGTAAGTGAATATGTGAACTCACCTTCCTTTGTGTTGACACTTGATTTTAACGTGTTCTATAGGTAGTTGAGTTCGGCTTCGGGAATCATGGCGTATCTTGTGTTTGAATGATGCATGTTGTTTGTTTGAAAATGTTGGACAACTTTTAAACTTTCTGGGACGTATGTAATAAAATATGTGAGGATCAAAGACAACTTAACTATGTAGTCATGTCGTAAAACGTAACGTTTAAATAACTTATGTTTAAAATAAATTAAAATGTCCAACAATTAAATACATCAATCGACAAGATTTAAATGGGCACCAACTTCCGTCACCACTACGTTTTATATTCCGCTGCGACGTTTTTGGGGTGTGACACATTGTGTTTTTAGTTTGACACTCCATTGTGTCTTGTGTTATGTGCATTGTGTAATACGCAACTGGGTTTTCAATTTTTTTTTTGAAAACTATAACAATAGAGTAGTTATATTAAAGATAAAAAAGACGCTTGATTTTATGGTATATTAAAAAAATGACGTATAAAAAGTTAAGGACGTTTAAGAAATGTCGGGGAAATGGCATGTGACTTGATTACTCTTTGGACATTTGTCACTCTTTTATGGCTTCTTACCCTTCTTATTTTTAAATCTTTTGTATTATAACTCAACTTTTCATTATATATATATATATAGGACCGCTAAAATGAAAACACCTCCAGTTGTAAGAACCACGAGAACCACTTTCTGGCCATTAGATCAAGAAGATGGATGGATGAGATTGAAAGTAGTTAAAATTAATATTAAAAACTTTTTGTCTTATCATGTTTTTAATATTTTATTGTTAAAGGGTATATAAGTAAAATTGTTTTTTTTGTCTTTTTATGTATATTAATTTTAATTACCTTTTTTGTCCTATTCATTAATTAGTTTTTTGTCTTAATTATTTTTTATTAAGAAACAGATTTTTTTGTTAAAGAATTTTTTGAAATTAGATTTTTATTATGTATTTTTTTTAAGATTTGTTTAAAAAAAACGTTTTGAAGAGCCATTTTTTTACGCCCGGCTTTTTCAGGCGTCGTTTTTTTAACGCGCCGTCATTTATGTTAAAAACTTTACGTTTTGCGCTAAAAAATTTACGTTTTCCGTTTTACGTTAAAAAATTACGTTTTCCGTTTTTACGCCCGGCTTTTTCACGCATCGTTTTTTAACGGGTCGTTTTTGCAAGCCGTTTTTTACGCTCGGCTTTTTCAAGCATCGTTTTTTTAACGCGGCGTTTTTTACGTCCGTTTTAACGCGGCGTTTTTTACGTCCCGTTTTTTTCGTGGCGTTTTTATGCCCGTATTCACGCCCCTTGTTTAGACGCCGTTTTATCACACGGTTTTTTACGTTTTACAATTTACGTAGAAAAGTTTTACGTTTTACGTTAAATAGTTGTTACATAAAAGTTTACGTTTTACGTTAAACTTTTTAAACTTTTTACGTTTTACGTTAAACTTTTTATGTTTTACGTAAAATTTTTTACGTTTTACGTTAAACTTTTTACGTTTCCGTTAAAAAAGTTTACGTTTTACGTTAAAAAGTTTACGTTTTACGTTTTACGATAAAAAGTTTACGTTTTATGTTAAAAAATTTACGTTTTTACGTTTTACGTTAAAAAGTTTACGTTTTACGTTGTACGCTTTACGTTAAAAAGTTTACGTTTTACATTTAAAAATTTACGTTTTACGTTAAAAAGTTTACGTTTTACGTTACAAAAAAAATGGGCAGAGTTTCCTCTGTTTTTGGTCGCCCCGACAACACAAGTTATCGTTATAATTTTCAAAATTCAATAATCCATCACAAATATCAATTTTTGTCAACTATATCAAAACGTAAGAATACTTTGATCGAATCGGTTCGAGCTCGTTTTCACGAAAATAAATAGAACTATAAAAATAACAGAATAAATCGCGCCGTAAAATCTTTACCAATCTTCGACCGAGCCCGAAATTGAAGCTGACCGACTTCCAAAACTGACTCGAATCCCGAAATCTTCGACTGAAGCCGTTAACCACAGTTAACCGAGCCGCTGACCAAGGTTGACTTTGTTGACCTGAACCCATAACCAATCTAACCCGACTCGTAGAACCATAACCGAACCATGCTTGACCCGAACAATCTCTGACCTGGTTTGAACCGAGTCTGTTGATTGACCCGAAATCTGACCCGCTAACTCGACAGCCGAACCGAACATGAACCCGAAGCAATAGACATCATCATCTTCAACATCAAAAATCAGGAGAGATATGATGAGAGATGATGGTGGTTGTAGATTCTTAACTCCAAATTCCTAATTCAATCACAGCAAGTTTATGTACAGAAAACCCCAAATTAATAGCTCAACATGTCAACAAGCATATGTAGTCTACACTAACAGTTTGTCTCCTCTTATGTATACTTTTCATGCAAAAAATCAACATTACAAAGAATGAAAATATAATCAGAGGTGAACATACTCGTGACTGAAGAAGTATGTGTGTGTTGTCTATTGCTGCCTCTTTCCTGCTCCGAGACCCAACACCCAGAATTGAACTCGAAAAGATCAATCACCTTACTATCGTCATCCAAGAACCCGTCACCATGATGTTGTCAGTTGACATCGCCGCGCCGCCGCCATTCATGGTGGTGGCCGGTTGTATTTACAGAAGAGGGAGAGAGGAGAGTGGACCAGAGAGAGAGAGAGAGAGAGTATGCAAGAGGGAGGTGAGTGGATGGGGAAGGATGAGTGTGGCTGGAAACGTCATCACCGGCAGGTTGCTGGAGTCGTTGTTGGCTTCATGGAAATCTCATCGGAGAAAGATGGGTGCAGTTAGGATGGTGTGTAGCATAGGAAGGTGAGTGGTTCGGGAGGTGTGTGAGTGGCAGGAGACCCGATGCCGAGTGTCGCCGGAGATAGAAAGGGGGCAGTGTGTATGGGTGCGGCTTGTGTGTGTGTTGCAGGAAAATAAGGAGAGAGAGGATGAGAAGATGATGCGTAAGAAATGGCAGACATGAAGGGTTTATATTTTGAAGAGAGAGAAATCTCTGGTGAAATTAAATGAAGAGAGAGGTTGGGGAGATTTGACATATGGGGTAAATGACCAAAATATCCTTTATGTTGGCATAATATGATTGGTTGAGAGTGGTTCTCACGGTTCTTACAACTGGGGGTGGTTCCTATTTTAGCGGCTCCCTATATATATAGACACATATATATAGAGTGGGAGTTGGTTAGAAAGCCTAAGTTTCCTAGAAAGTCTAGGAAGCAATAGGGAGGTGACATGTGGCTTTTAGTTTTTTTATTCAAAAGGGCATGATGGTAATTTGATTATTAATTTAATTTTGGAATATTCTATATCCTAAACTAACTATCCAGATATTTATGGAAACATATATCTCTTTGACTATTTCAAATCATTACGATTTCAAAAGGGCAGTTAATTTAAAATACGAAGTTCAAATCATTAACAATTTCTTCACGTTGTGTTTTATCAGTTACTGGGTTCATCACATGTGTTTTAGCATTTACTGGTTTCAGTTACTGTTTCATCACAATGTGTTTTATCAGTTACTGGTTGATAGGATTTTTGGCATTCTTGATGTTGTGTTTTATCAGTTACTGGTTCACGTTGTGTTTTATCAGTTACTTGTTTCGTCACAATGTGTTTTAGCAGTTACTGGTTTCAGTTACTGTTTCATCACAATGCGTTTTATCAGTTACTAGTTGATATGATTTTTGGCATTTTTGATGTTGTGTTTTATCAATTACCGGTTTCATCACAATGTGTTATACCAGTTATGATTCATGAATGGCATGTTCTTTTGTATTTTATCTACTGTTTCATCACAATGTGTTTTATCAGTTACTGGTTGATGTGATTTTGGCATTCTTGATGTTGTGTTTTATCAGTTACTGGTTTCATCACAATGGGTGTTTTATCAGTTATTGGTTCCAGTTACTGTTTCATCACAATGTGTTTTATCAGTTACAGGTTAATATGATTTTGACATTCTTGATGTTGTGTTTTATCAGTTACTGGTTCACGTTGTGTTTTATCAGTTGGCATTCTTAATGTTTTGTTTTAGCAGTCAGTCACTAGTTCGTCACATTGTGTTATATCGCTAAAACACACTACTATGAGCACATCTAGATCTGATTCATCCTTGTTTTTTGTTTGATTTGGTGTTTCAAATGTGAGGGATTAGGAGAGAGAGAAAAAAATTGTGACATTTTTGGAGGTGGTTTTATGATTGGTAATTATATCCTTATTTAAAACAACTTAAATGACACATTTACCCCCAATCAATTAAATTAGTCTATTTTAAAGACACGTATATTACCAAAATGCCACCAAAATGATCTCAATCAATCTGATGGCCCAGATCGCTTCCTACACTTTCTAGGAAAAACACACTTTTCACAGGAGCCCCACTATATATATATATATATAGTGGGGACCGTTAAAATGAAAACCACCTCCAGTTGTAAGAACCATGAGAACTACACCATATGGTGCGAGTTGGACCAAATTTTTTTTTTCATAAACGTAGATGCGTGTATGATAAACACATTTGTAAAAAAAAATTCAAAAAAAATGTCGTGCGTGTAGTTTTGAGCTCCACAAGTTTGTGTTTACGGGTACCGTAAATTTTAAATAAAAATATCGTGCTGCTTGAAGATGAAGGAAGAATTCAGTTGGGAGAGAAGACGTAGAGCTATGTAATGCGGTGTGTTCAATCTGCAGTAGGAACCTCCTATTTATACTGCAGGTTTTGAAGAAACTGAAAAACGAATTTAATGGGAGAATTAAACTGCATTAAACGTCTTCAATGCACTTAAATTCTTCATTAAATTCTCAGTCAAACGCATTAACTTCGTCGGTTTCGAATGCTGAAACGTAACTACACAGCATTAACTGCTGCTGTAAGCTTCTGCGCGCGCGCAAGACACACTGGTGCGCGCGCAGGTCTGCACACTCATGCGCGGTGCGTCCTTTTGGCTCACTACCATGCGCGCGTGCGCCACGTCACATGTGAACGTATACGAGCACGCCACATACTCGCGCTGTATTGGCTCACTCTGGCGCGCCGCGCACGTCACGTCAGGCCCCATGCACCATGCGCTAGTGCGCGCCATCACGCCATGTGTACTCGCGCGCGTATACGCATGACTGCCACGTCATGCGCCACTGCGCACGGACCCACCAGGGTCATGTACCTGCATGCCACATCACCAACCACTTGGTCCTTGCAACCCTTGTGCTCCACCACGCGCACGTGGTCAAAAATACAAAGGCAGCTCGCGGCGATGCGAAGTGCAAAGTGCGCCATCAAAGCGCCACATTGTGCCTCATCGCCCACGCCACGCGCGCGTGTGCAAGTGCGAGATAGGGTGCTCCGCACCCTTCGCGAGTACACTCAGTGTGTGCTTCCATGAAACAATAAGGATGGAGAGTTCCCACTTAAATACCCCTTTAAGTTCCATCTCTCATCCGATGTGGGACAAGATGCCACTTTCTCACTTTTTTCAGCATTTAAGTTTCAAACACCAAGCTTTGAGCATCGATATCTCATTCATCTTAGCTCCGTTTTGGACGTGGTTTAGTTCGTTGCGAAGCTCTTCCAACATAGAACACAAACCCACAAATAAATATATAAAACCCGCTCATTTTATTATATTTATTTCTAGTCCAAAATAGGAAAAAATCATTTTCCTATATTTGTGGAAAATGCTATTTTCTCAAATTTCCAACAAAGATCAAATACAAAAAGCACGTAATAAACTTATATTTTTTTTTTAGGTTTTTTTTTTTGGGGGGGGGGGGGGGGGTGGGGGGTTAGGTTTTTTTTTTAGGTTTTTAGACCGTGGGGTATGGTGGGGCTTGGGTTGGGGGCATGAGTTGACACGTGGAACTTGAAGATAAACAAATCCAAACCCAAGTTGTAGGGGGTATGGTGGGCGTGGCTTGGCTGGCGTGGCCAAGCCACATCAACTTTTTTTCTAATATATATATATATATATATATATATATATATATATATATATTTATTTATAACCATTAAAAACTACATAAACATAGATAATAATAATCAAAATAAAAAACAATCATTCTTCATCGTCTTCGTCGTCTTCATCGGTTTCGAACCCAGGAATCGTTGAAACATGATCCACCAAATCAGATCGAAGGTTGTGATGTATATCCCTTGACTTGATCAAAAATTCATTTGACGTTTTATCTTCGTCTGTTACGTTACCTGGTTGGGGGTCATCGTCATCATAGTAGGTAACGACCGCTCTACCTTCATCCTCCAAAATCATGTTGTGAAGAATGATACATGCGTACATCACGTTTCCAATCTGATCCTTGTCCCATAGTCGACAAGGCATTGCCAATATTCACCACCTTTTCTTCAAAACACCGAATGCTCGCTCGACGTCTTTACGTGCAGCCATTTGGACCCTGTTTAGGTTGCGGAGTCTCTTCCTCATCGTCTTCGTCTTCCTCGATAGCTTTCACAACCTCCGCGATCGTTTGTAGAAATATTTCCGCACCATCGTCAGATGATGATGACGATACCCTTGAACTTAAAAAACTAATGGCAAGATTGTGTTTTATGTGTTTGATATTGTGTGAGAAAAATGTTAAATATGGTAAGGTATTTATAAAGGAATTTTTTTTTTAAAATGCCCCCAACGGCTAGTTTGCTTTGGCCATTGAGAGCCCTCCATGTCAGCTTGCTAGACACACCCCACGCCCGGCTTCAAACTCCCGCCCCTTGGGCCACGCCCCAACCCAAGCCCACCCGGGGTGGTGGCTTGGACGTTTTCAGCCAACCCACGCCCCAACCCAAGCCCCATACCCCACAGTCTTAAGGATAGGGGGTTTTGGTTTTTGGGGGGTGGGGAGGGTGTTAGTGTAATTTTGATAATTATCCTACAAGACCAAAATTACTGTACAAAAGATCAAAATTACTTCACAGTTTTTTTTTTTTTTTTTTTTTTTTTTTTTTTTTTGGTGGGGGGGAGAGGGATGGGGAGTTAGTGTAATTTTGATAATTACCCTACAAGACCAAAATTACTCTACATGAACATTTTATAAAATTACTCTATAAAAGATCAAAATTATTCTTGTAGAGTAATTTTAATAGTTACTGATAATTACAAAATGCCTCCGCCTCCTTTTGTCCTTTTCATGCAATTCGTATATTTAGTACGTTAAGTTTATTTGTACAGTAACTTTCCCCTTAATATCTAATCACATTGTGTAGTTTGCAATGTGCTAAGTTATTAAGATAACATACGAATTATACTTAGTTTCGATCTATTTATTATCCACAAATATGTCTTTGTTTCGATCTATTTATTATCCACAAATATGTCGTCAGAATTCCTTTGAAGAATTTTAATATTTTTATGTGTTATAGATGTATACCAATCAACCCATGACATTTTAGCCTAGTATGATTGGGTGGTTCTGCTGGTGGTATGATAATACTGCAGTGATCCGTTAGTGATTTAAATTTGCTGTTAAAAAAAGAGTAAATTGCTAAAATCGTTCTTAAGGTTTGGGCATGTTTGCCATTTTTATCCAAAACAGTTTTTTTTTTTACAATATAGTACTTCACTTTTGAGATACTTTGCCATTTTCATCCAAACTTCAAACTTTTTTTTTTGCCAAAATCGTCCCTAAAATTTGAGATTTTTTGCCATTTTCATCCAAATGTTTGATAGAAAAAAATAAACGAAATTAGACGTTCGGATGAAAATGGCAAAAATCACAAAAGTAAAGGACTATATTGTACAAAAAAGTTGTTTTGGGTGAAAATGATAAACATGCCCAAATCTCAGGACGATTTTGGCAATTTACTCTTAAAAAAAAAAAAAAAAGAAAGATGTCTAACATTCAATAATACTCGTTCTATCCAACAGTTTAATAGTTAGCTAATATATTCGAAGTGTTACAACGTTAAAGAAAAAGAAGAAGAAAAGTACCCTTTTGTCATTTACATAACAACCATCAATTTGTTTTTTACTAGAAGAAGAAAGAAAGATCCCCGAAGGTCATTGCAGTGCATGAAAGTAAACAAAGGTGGCAAAGGCCACATAAGTATAAATATCCTTAGTGGAAGATAGTAGTTCTCATCACCCATTGAACACCTTTCATCTGTTACCAAAAAGAAGAAAATTGTTCTTTGGTGAATCAATATCTTCACTCTTCAGCAACATGGGCGCAGGTGGCCGATCAAATCCTCATGATCTACATGTCAAGAAATCCGAAGCTGGAGGTATCAAAAGAGCCCCAACCTCAAAACCACCATTTACACTAGCCGATATTAAAAAAGCCATACCTCCTCATTGTTTCGAAAGATCCTTGATTCGATCCTTCTCGTATCTGATAGCCGATCTTACAGCCGTCTCGGTCTTTTACTACCTTGCCACAACTTTTATCCCACAACTCCCTCACCCTCTTCCTTATCTTGCATGGCCAGTTTACTGGTTCCTTCAAGGTTGTGTGTTCATGGGTATTTGGCTTATTGCTCATGAGTGTGGTCACCATGCTTTTAGTGATCATGTATGGCTTGAGGATACTCTAGGGTTGATTCTACACTCATGCCTTATGACACCTTACTTTTCATGGAAAATAAGCCACCGAAGACACCATGCTAACACTGGTTCACTCGAACATGACGAGGTGTATGTCCCAAAGAGAAGATCTACACTTAATGCTTCCGCGTTTTACCTAAACAACTTTATTGGTCGAACTCTAACTCTTCTTGTCAAACTTACTCTCGGGTGGTACATATATTTGTCGATTAATGCGGCTGGAAGACCTTATGATAAATTTGCTAGTCATTATGATCCTAGGAGCCCGATTTTTGCAGATAACGAGCGAGTCTTGATCCTCATATCTGATATTGGGCTCCTAAGCTTTTCTTACTTGTTGTACAAAGTGGCCATGATTCAAGGGTTCACTTGGCTTTTCTGTGTCTATGGTGGTGCGTTGATGGTCATGAACGCGTTTCTAGTGACCATCACATACCTTCATCATACGCACCCTTCGTTGCCGCACTATGATGACAACGAATGGAACTGGATGAAAGGCGCATTCGCGACTGTTGATAGGGATTATGGAGTTCTAAACAAGGTGTTCCATAACATTACTGACACACATGTGTTACACCATTTGTTCTCATACATTCCTCATTATCATGCCATGGAAGCCACTAAAGCGATCAGGCCGATTCTCGGTGAGTTTTATCAAAGTGACAGTACTCCATTTTTCGTGGCTTTATGGAGAGAATCCAAGAACGGTTTGTTCATTGAGCCTGATGATGAAAGAGATGAAAAGAACAAGGGTATCTACTGGTTCAGAAACAATTATTGAATACCAGAGCAATGAAGTAAATTATCAATTATCTTATACTATGTGGATTTTGTAATCTTTGTGCTTCGTTCTTCCTACAATCATAATGATGTAATTCCTTATAAAGGCGTTCGTCGTTAAAATTAATAGAGTAAAATGTATGTGGTATCTGGTTGAAGGTAAAAATGGGTGTAGTGACATGTGGCATATGGGGGCATTATGCGAAGTAAACGTAAAAATGAGTGTAGTATTATAATACCCTAATAATGATTATCCAATTATTATCTTTTTTAGAAAAATAAAACATATAATATTATCATAAATGAGTTGGAAATTTCTTATTGGCCATTCAATTTTCGTTCAAGCGTGTTTGAGGAAACACCAACAACAAAATTTGGACGAAAACGCCTCGGGAGCCGGTGCGTGGGGCGTTTTGGGGCGTTATGAGGCCAAAACACGCCCAAATCATTCTCCACTACACATGTTCTTAGGTGATAATCTTGCAGCAAATCAACAACCATTTCCAACTTTCATGATAAAATACATACCAATAAAAATATTTTTCTTTCAACCCTTCTTTATTTTTCTCTTTGGTTGCAAAGCAACTATAGCTTGCTAGAAAATTCTCTTGCACTACATATCCTATTCCAGTTCTCTTTAGTTACAATACGTTTCTTGAGGTGCAACATCAAAATCTTGTGGCGCTCGAGATTAAATCATATATTTACTAAAGAAAAATAAAAATTCAGGGGTGTGCCCGTCCATCCATCCGAACACGTAGGTCCGCCCTTGCTTAAATCAAATTATAGAGTGGAAACAAATAAAATAATCTCAAATAATAAAGTGATATGAATCAAACGCTAAAATCGTCCTGGATGTTTACGCACATTTGTCTGTTACATCCAAAATAATATTTTTTTTTGTAGTTAGACCCGTGACTTTTCATTTCTTTTGTTATTTCATCCAAATCACTAACTCAATTAAATGTGTCGTTGACATAGGGACTGTAGGATCGATGTACGACCTGACTGAGTCAATCAGAAGAGTTGTTTATCCGAATCAATGGCGGAATCAATGACACGGATGCTCAATTCAATATAAATGTCTCGTATATTGATCTAATAATATTTACAGCACCTGGAGACAATTCGGCAGCACTTCATTACCGAAACAATGACTTCCTCTATGATTCCCTGATTCCGCTCCAAATGAACGGAATAACTATATATATATTAGATGGGGTTCCGCTTGAAATGACCAAGACGTTTTCAAGCGGAATCACTAGCATTTCCACTAAAATCTGTTTTTCGCACCTCGAGCACTGATTATCCTATCCAATACTATTCATGGCTCGATACAAGACGAAGTCAATAGACATAATGCACTAATAGACTCCCCCTTGGATATTGACGAAGTCTTCAGTGTCGAGTCTTTATCATGACACATCTTCAGTCTTGATCAGTCTTCATGCTCTTTCCAAATTGTCTAACACTGTAAGCATCTATCAATCTTTTTCTTTTTCTTCACAGGTTCTTATCCTGGCTCTATCTTTATCAGCTTCTTCAGGCCCCCCTTTCGTCAAGCTTCCGTGCTTTAGGGATCGACACCTTGCTTTCCTATCACAAGCTCCCCCTTGCTTTGAGCTCGTCTTCAGACTCCCCCTTAGACTATGCTATCAGGATCGTAGTCTGGACTTTTACCTGCAACACTCATACATTTATAAGTAACAACATTTTAAATTTTCTGAAATCGTAATCTGGCTCTTTCAAACTTTCTAAATCACTCCCCCTATCAACAATCTTTACAGATTTGGCAGTGATAAGCATCCAAAATCCTCACAGTTAATCATCCAAGTCCAAACTAATGACCTTGGAGATATCACAAACTGTTTTTGATTTTTGATTTTTTTTAATTCAAGTTTCAAATTAATGAACTTGTTTTATTTTTAGAAACACAATCAGCGCTTTCTTAGATTTTGAAACTCAGCATCTCAGACATCAGTTGTCGAAAATAAAGCAGAATCAAAAATCTTTTTGTATTTTTCTGAAAATATAAAGCAGTAAAGAAATATGTACAAAGATATTTACAGACAATATTTTTGTTTGAGTATGCGTCAGAGGATTATATCAGTTTTTGACAAGTCACAAGTACCGTTGAACTTAGTTACACATTAAGAATTAAACAATTCAGTTAGATTGTCGATATACTGATCCACTTAAATTTTCACACAAATTTCAACTGATTCAGGATACGAATTAGGTGTTCTAAGAACTTAAACTCATTCATGTGTCCCACCTCTTGAATATACTCCCGTATCCAGATCCCAATATTCAGTCTTACAGGTGAATATACCTAGATGATATCTGTAAGGGGTTAGATGCGAAACCGTGAGAGCTCAGGTCAGAACTTCCGTTCAGCAGAGAGATGACGGTTCGACTTTAGGTGTGTCCCCTTTAGAGGATCTTTTCTTCAACAGCAATGATTATCAATTTTATTGTTTCATCATTTTTGCTGAGGGCGACGCTGTATTTCAAGCAATACGAAAAGTATTATTCGGGGACTAGGTCAGAACTTCCATTCAGCAGAAGTCCCGGAATAATACCCCAGATATCACTGAGTATAAAGACCTAGTATCTCAGAAAGAGGGACCTTTCAAACAAGATTTCAGGGGTTACCTATATATCCAAGTAGTGTTCCCCACGAAATAAGCAAAATTCAAACTTGCTTAAGTTTATATCCCGAAAAAGTTTACTAAATGTATAAAAACCTATCGGCATATCATCAGTGAGACTGTTTAACACTATTTAATCATTACAATTCTTTAGCATACTGTAACTGTCTACTGATGTACTATCATTTCCTTTTTTTACACAAAAACTCAATTTTTGAATTTTATCATTTTTTTTGGCTTTTTCAAATTTTCTAATGTTTTTGGATTTTCTGACAATTTTTCTCCCCCTAAAATGCAAAATCATTAAAAGAAAATTTGACAACCAATACTGATGCTTTGTCTCGCCATCCATTTTCTGCTAACTGCGAACCATATTACACAAAAAACAGTAAATACCCCCATGATTTACAACCCATTGATTTTCGACAGTTTGAAAACCGTTTTTCAATCTTGTGAAAGTAATCATGTTTGTTCCGCCGTGAGGGTTTCGGCATATTCAAGTAACACATATTTTTGGTTTTTAATTTTTCAAATTTTTAGGGTTTTTTTTTTTTTTGAAATATTGTTTATTTATTTACAGAAAATGTTAAACTCCCTGTTCAACCAAACCAGGGTCCAGCAGCCTCTTCCTCCTTTGCATGTGCCAGGCTGCTCTAGTTTCCATTTTCACATTCTTCATTTTTCGTGAGCACCTGCACATTCAACTAACTCAATTACTTGAACAATTTAGCCCAGGTCTGTTTGACCTTAGGCATTTTAATGCAATAATTTTCATTCAATGCTGGAAACTCTTTGTCATCTTTCACAAAGACCTTATCATTTTTAACTTCAACTTTCTCATCTTTTACCGAAGTTACTTGTTTCTTAACAGACCATGTTTGACCTTTCGGTGTACCTCTTTTATAAAAATGTGTCTCTTTTTGAATCTTTTGATTTTGAACAACAACTTTTGGTTTCCAAAACTCTTGGGGTTTTGTCATATCAACTGATGTTTTCCAACTTTGTGTTGTTCTAAATCTGGGTGTGTGAGAATTCCAGGTCTGTCTTGAATCGAACCTATTCTGGTTTGATTTCCAACTTTGATTTGAAGCAAACTTGTTTGTATTGTACTTCCAAGTTTGTTTCGAATCAAATTTGGTTGACCTTTGTTTCACATCCTCAGATTTTTGTTTCTCAACATTTTCAGATTTCTTTTTGTCAACGTCAACAGGTTCTAGATTTGAACACTTTCGTGCAAGATGTCCAATTTGATCACATTTGAAACACGCTATCTTGGACACATCTTTAACCTGTGGTTGTTGCTTTTTCTTTTGAGCTAAAAACTCATCATTAGACTGTCGTCTAAATTTTAGTTCTTTCTCTTCTTCTGATGTTGTTCCATGAATAAAATTCATCTTTGTTTGAGAACTCGGAACTTCATTTCTTTTCCAACTTTGTTTCTTCTTATAACCCAACCCAGCCTTCGTGTTTTTCTTTTTGAAACCCGGTTTGTTATAAAAGTTTTGTGACCTTTACCAGCAAACTTTGAAATTTCAGATTTTTCAATTTCAACCATTTTGAAAACTTTATCAACCTTTTCTGAAATCACATTCTGAATTGAGAATACAACATCTAAGAATAATTTGTCTGATCCAGTCATGGTTATACCAATCCTTTTGAATCATCATTCAAAATTTTCTCGGATTTTGTGTTTTTCAGATATCCATCATGAAAATTACCTTCATTTTCATCCTGTGATTCAGAATTACCTGTATCAACTGACTCTTCTTTCAACACACTTTCAACGACCTTACCTACCACCTCTGAATCACTAGAATCATCAGATTTGGAATCGGTTATGTCAATGTTGTCTGGCAATTGATCTACCAGGTTGAAAGCTTTTTCGACCTTTTCTTCATCAAAAAATGCAAACTTTTCCGGTGGTGGAACTTGATGAAACTCTGAGCCAATGCCTTTCTTGTTTTGCTCAGACTCACCATCTCCCGGTTTTATATTGAAAATTCTTTCAAGCACATATGATGACACGTGATAACTTTTTAACTTGTTGTTGTCCTGTTCTAAGTTAGCAATCTGTCGCTTTAGCTTAGCAACATCCTCAATATAGGAATTAACAACACCTTGTTTGATTTCATACATTCGTTTAATCTCTTTAGTTGTTTCAGAAAGATAATTCATTCTAGATTGAGCAAATTTTATTTCATCTTTCACTTTTTCATATGACTCTTTTGTAATGTGATATGCTAATTTCATTGAGTCATATTCTTTTTTCATTTCTTGACAAACATTTTCTTTTTGATCACATTCTTCTGTCTTTTTCAAAACATTTTCTTTCAACATCTCATTTTCTCTTTCTAATTTTTTATAATTTTCTGAAAGTTTTTCATCATTTTCTTTTAAAACTTTTTCATTATCTAGCATTTCTTTGCATTTTTCTTTGAAAATGTTTTCAATTTTATTGAATTCAAGATCTCTTGATCTGAACTTCTCATCTTTTTCAGTACAAGCTATGCATGTTTCCATGCATTTCTTGCATTGTTCAGTCGGTTTTAAGATTTCAGAATCAGAATTTACCTCAGTGATTGGCACTTCGGTGTTTTCAGCTGCCCTTGTCTGCTTCAGCTCTTCCTTCTTCTCATCACCAGCCCCTTTATCACTAGCAGACTTCAAATTCTCAATCTTTTCCTCAGTCAAACTTTCAGTTTTCTTCTCATCTTCTCCAATCTTCTGTTCTTCAGTAACAACTTTCTCAACTTCTACATTCACAACATCTTCTTCTTTCACTTCTTCAACTTTCACAACTTTGATTTCCTTCACAACCTCAACTTCAACAACTTCAGCTTTAACCTCTTCAGCAACTTTCTTCAGATTGTTCACCATTTCTTCAACATTCTTCTTCATTCTCTCTTCATCCCTTTTTCTCAGACACGATGTCATGGCATATCTAATTTTCTTTTCATGCCTTTTTGCATATGTGTCATCTTTCAACACATTTCTATAGTACTCGGCTCTTGAAGGAATTATGAGAAGAACATCTTCAAAGATTATATCTTTCTTCGGAACAACTGGTTCACCTTCTCTGTTGAAGTAGCATTCTCTCTTTTTATCCCATCTTTTGCTGCTGACAGCATTCTCATACTCTTCCTGCATCTCATTCATTCTATTCAAAGCAATGTTTCTTTCTCGATAAGTTTTCTCACTCAAAATCTCTTCTCGAGTTTTCTCTTTGATTTCAGCTTTATCTTTTTCTTCATTGTTTTCCTCTTTAATTTCAGCAACAAAAACAAACTGTCTTTTCTATGTTATAGCTCTGCCATGAGCTGTTTTTCGAACATTTTCTAAGCGATCTTCTTCTGGACAAATCTCGCTCCAATCAAAACCTTCATCATCTTGAATTACAAAACAAGCTCTTGATTTTTCTCTGGGTTTATCTTCAATCATCTTTGGCTCTTCTCTGCTACGGTGGTAGATCGCCTTTTGGTAGTAATCATCATTGAACGGATGTTCATTTCCACCAACTGCAGAAGTAGTGCATTCTCTCTTGAAATGACCTTTCTGCTTACATTTGAAGCAGGTCACTTTGGATTTGTCAAATCCAAGTTTTGTTGATGCACCTCCAAGAGATTGTTTCCTAGTAATTTCCATATATCTCTGAGCTATGTGGATGCAACTAGCTAAACACCAGCGGATGTCAATGAGTTCCATCTCTTCCGGATCAATCTGGTCGTAGTCTTCTTTGGTTAACTCTGAGTTTCCAATTTTGCCAGCTACAAGACCTTCATACGATTCCAGAACAGATGCAAGAAAACTCATTTGC
Organism: Helianthus annuus; assembly: GCF_002127325.2. NCBI lineage: Eukaryota > Viridiplantae > Streptophyta > Magnoliopsida > Asterales > Asteraceae > Helianthus > Helianthus annuus. The sequence continues at coordinate 40,870,838 of NC_035438.2, forward strand.
TGTTTAGCAGCATTGATGCTCATTGCAGGAGAATTTTTCAACTTGAGAGCAATGTGGCACAATATCTCCTCTGCTTCTTCAGAACTAGCTTTTGAAGCCGATGAATGATAACCCGGATCATAACTTGATGAGCTCTTCTCTGGCTCTTTGTCCTCTCACCACTGAATGCTGTCTTTGGTGAACTATCAACTTTCACCGAAGGTAAACTTCCTTTGTAGTACAGACCAACATTCTGTTGATGCGCAGAACTGCTCATCTTGTTCTGTTTCTGCAATTCAAGCTCATGAGTTTCAATCTTTTCAAATAATGTATCAAGACAAATTGTATCATACAAAGCATCATTTTTAAGATAAAAACAAACATTTGCCACTGATCAGCTCGTGGTAACGCTTCAATTACTTTGTCAATAATTTCTTCTCTTGTTTTCACAATTTCTAAACGTTCAAGTTCAATTTTTAGGTGACAGAATCTCTCTATCATTTGCCTTACAGTCTCTCCTTTAATGCTATCAAACAGATCAAATTCTTTCTTTAATAAAGCAATTTTGTTCTTCTTAATCTGTTTACCCCCCTCAGCTTTAACTCGTAAAGCTTCCCACACAGATTTTGATGACCCGTCATGATTAAGCAATGCAAAAATGTCATTTCTAATAGCCGACTGGATCAAAGCAATCATTCTCTGTTCAGACGAGAATTCCTTTTTGTCCTCAACACCTAATTTCTTCATAGGAATTTCCTCTCCTTTGTCATCCTTTGGTCTCTCATATCCAAACTCTAGACAGAACCAGCTTTCATGAGCGTATGCTTTTGCCCAGTTGAGAAATTGTTCTTTCCACCAAGTATAATCTTCAATATTATCCAGCTTGGGTGGTTTGGAATAAGTTCCATAAAAGTTGTCGTGATTAATGTTTTCATTGACCACTTTTGTAATTGACTTTGGTGTGACCGTTGATGTTTCGGAAGATTCGGATGTGAATGCATTAAAGAACGTATTGTAGAATTCTTCAGCCATGGTTTGAAATTATTGAATAATCTGGAGACAAACAAACAAACAAATACAATCAGTACAAATAATATCAAAATATATCTGAAACAGACTGATACTCAGTTGACGTGAAATGATCTTGACACGAAATATCTTCTTTCAAGCGAAATAAGTAGGATAACACTTTCAAGCGAGATCACTGCTTCAAGCGAAATCAGAACTATTCTTCAAGCGGAATACTGATTCAAGCGAAATCAGGTACCAATTTCAAGCGGAACACCATTTGAAGCGAAATCAGATGTATTTTTCAAGCGGAATAACTGTTTCGAGCGGAATAACTTGCTATTTCAAGCGGAATAGCACTTTTCAAGCGAAATTTGTTGAATTTTTCAAGCGAAATAAGGTTGTTCGTTCAAGCGGAATCAAGTCGATGGCATGTTTTTGTCATTTTTAAGCTGGATTTTGAACTGATTCTTTCAAGGCTTTGTTAGAACACTGTTTTGTATAAACTGTGAAAAATTCAATCCATTTTGACCGTGGAATCTTGTCCAATTTGAAAAAGAAGGTGTAGAAGTCAGAAAACTGATGCAATTGAGCTAACCTCTTCTTCCTGAGCTCTGATACCACTTGTAGGATCGATGTACGACCTGACTAAGTCGATCAGAAGAGTTGTTTATCCGAATCAAAGGCGCAATCAATGACACGGATGCTCAATTCAATATAAATGTCTCGTGTATTGATCTAATAATGTTTACAGCACCTGGAGACAATTCGGCATCACTTCGTTACCGAAACAATGACTTCCTCTATGATTCCCCGATTCCGCTCCAAATGAACGGAACAACTATATATATAGTAGATGGGGTTCCGCTTGAAATGACCAAGACGTTTTCAAGTGGAATCACTATTAATGTGATTTCGCTTGAAATGGCTTTTGACAGTTTCAAGCGGAATCACTAGCATTTCCACTAAAATCTGTTTCTCGCACCTCGAGCACTGATTATCCTATCCAATACTATTACATGACTCGATACAAGATGAAGTCAATAGACATAATGCACTAACAGGGACGATTTTGACAATTTCGTTAACTCAGTGACAATTTTGGCAATTTACCTGATTATTTTTCTGTTGTTTTTATTTTTTAAATTTATAATTTTATCTTTAAATAAAAAACAATTAAAATAATTATAAATTATATATATATATATATATATATATATACATATACACACATTTATATATACACTTATTTTTAAATTTTTTTACCTTTAAATAAAAATAAAAAAACTAATTATAATATATACATATACACACATTTTTAATTATATATATACACACACCATACACACACTCTCTCTTCTATCCACCTCCACCCCCATCACCAACAAAACCACTTTCGCCATCACAACCACCCCGTCTATCTCAACACCCATACCTCAACTCTCCACATCGATCCGTAGTACCAAACATTAGTGTCACCCATTTCTCCTGTTGTACCAAACATCATAATTTATTATAATTTTTTATCTAAAGGTAAAAAAGAAAATTTAAAAAATAAGTGTCTATATATAAATGTGTGTGTATATGCATATATTATATTTATAATTATTTTTATTTTTTTATTTAAAGAAAAAAAGAAAATTAAAAAAAAAGAATAACGGGTAGATTGCCAAAATCGTCCCTAAGTTAACGAAGTTGCCAAAATTGTCTCGGAGTTAGCGATACATTTTAATTAAGCTGGTTATTTGGATGGAAATAGTAAGAAAAATGAAACGTCATGGGTCAAGTTTCAAAAAAAAATATATATATATATATTTTGGATGTAACAGGCAAAAGTGGCCAAACCTCTGAGACGATTTTGGCATTTTACTCAACTGATATTAATTGAATGCCTTAGGCTATGTGCTATGGTTGTAGGTAGGTGTGTGCAAAAAACTGAATTAACCGAACCATAATCGAATTAACCGACAAAACCGAACCGAAAAGGCTGAACCAAATAAAAAACCGGTGGGTCGGTTAATGGGTTTTTTGAAAACCGAAAGTTGCGGGTCGGTTATGGTTATCATTTTTTTCATACCCACCATAACCGAACCGAACCGACATGTAATAAATCTTTGTAGGATTTAGAACTTTTCACCATATTTTTAATATTTGATGTTTTTTACTAAAAATTTTTAGTACTTATGGGTTTTTTCATATCATTTTGTGGTTTTGGTTGAATGTTTATTTGAATTTATAGAATATATCACATCACTTTATTTGAATATTCGATAATTGGTATTAATATTATAGTTTATATGTATTTTTTAATACTATGTAATATGCTAATATATACAAATATGCAATAACAATTTATTCTATGTTAAAAAAATTAAGCTATTTTTAACTAATCTAAATACACGGTTAACCACCCATAACCGACTTGCTATAACCATCAAAACCGAATAGCCATAACCACCATAACCGACCGGTTATGGTTATGGCTATCCAATAACCGACATCGTGGTTATGATTATGGTTTTTGGTCAAAACCAACCCAAACCGACCCATGCACACACCTAGTTGTAGGGTTCTCTACCATATCTCACATCCCACGAGGAGGGGCTTGGTATTCTAATCATTACTCATCCACATGTAGAATTTTTTTTCCAGCAACACTTCAAATCCTTTGTATAAACGCATGATAAATGGGGCTGAGGGATTGATTACCCCCAAAAAAATCAAATGAAGCAAGGAGGGGTATAGTGTACCCCGCTGTCTATGGACTGCATGTGGGTGTCTCGATTGTTCCTCCCACACCCATAACACTCAGCATTAACTAATTCTATCATCTGGAGCCTTGGTTTTGATATAAATGGTTTGCTCTCAATTTTCATTGGTTCAAATCTACAAATTATAATAAATCAAAACCATCTTATGCTACATGACTTTCTCTTAAGCCATTAATTGCCACGTGTCATTATTATACTTCTTATTGCTTTGATTTTGGAGGGAAAAAACACAAGACTTTTGTTGATCTTCTTTTCTCATAAATTTTAAAATAATTAGATTTTCCTTTTTGTGCAGATTATTTCCTTTTGAATGTGATTACAAATCACAAATCTTAATAAATACACTTAATAAATACAATGACCTTTTAAAATATAATCTATAATTGTAACTAATGTAAACAGACTTGTAAAAATTATAATATATATATATATATATTTTACGCAAAATATAGTTTAAATTGCCTTATTTGTTTAAATAAATTAGTATAATAATTATTGAAATCGTGAATGATAACTAAACATCATTTCCATATTTAAAATGTTTCGATTATCTTATAAATAAACAACAATTTGATGTTTAGCAGATGGTTATTAATAAAAGTCAAACACAAACACTATGAAAGGTTTGATTGTACTTAAAAGAATCGGTTTTTGTTCATGACAGTTGTATGTGACAGTATTAAAAATAAAAAGAAGACACAAAGTCAAGTTACTAATATTAGACTAAGATGAAACATGTTACAAATAAGACGACAAATGTGGTGTACAAACAAATATTAGAGATTTATAGATGACTTATCAATGAGGTTGGTTAGCTCCATTTGCGGTATGCGCATATAATGTATATATGTGTGGGCGCTCGGGGGACAAAAGTGAAAGTGCACTAATTTTAACGTTATTTTACTAATTTCGTGAAAATAACGTTAAAAGAGGGGGATGGTTAATCATGCATCCTGTGGTGACGTTGATAGCCGAAATACAAGGGGTTACAAAACTACTATCGAGCCAGGGGTCTCACTGGAAGCAGCCTCTCTATTCCTGCGGGGAAGATTTAAGACTGTCTACATCTTACCCTCCTCAGACTTTATCTTAGTTTTGCTATTGGTAGGATTTACTGAGTATGATGCTGACTTATCAATGAGGTCGGTGACCCATGCATTGACAAAAGTCAAAGCCTTTAGGTACACTTAGATTTGAAGATCTTAGATTCAAGACTTTAAGTGGCACATTCAACACAACAGAAATAATCAAGAACAGAAAGAACTTTTATATTGTAATTTATTTTCCTATATTTAATGGATCATTTTGTTTTATTATATAATGAATTATATTATATGTTATATAAAGTAAAATATATTATATAAAACGGCCTGTGATTTTTTTTCGTATTTATTTGTTATTGAGAAGCAACTTTGTGTTAAAGAGTAGTGGGTGATAAAATATGTTAATAGTCATAACACCAGAACTGATTGTGAGTATATTAGCATCTACATTCATGTGTGATTTATCAAATTAATAGATTTATAAGAAGTTATTTTCATTATACAGCCTGTGTAACACACGAGATCTTAAACTAGTATTCTCTTTTATATGTAAAAACGTTAAATCTTTTATTTAAGTAGGTAACTAATGCGTGTATTTAGGTAGTATATTTTGTAATTAACGCTCATCCTGCAATATTTAGACTCACTTAAAATGAAAATGAGCTTTACGTAATTCCAAAGGTATCCTAAGTTATATTTTAGAGTTAAATGTCATTTTAGTCCCTGTGATCTGGGTTATTTTGTTAATTTAGTCCAAAGATTTCATTTTTCACCCGTGGGTCCAAAAATATTTCACTGTTACTATTTTAGTCCACTGGGTTAACTTCATCCATTTTTTCTGTTAATGAGAAGAGCAATTCGATCATTTTATATGTAATTCTGTGAACTAGAAGGGCAATTCGACCCTATAAAATGACCGAATTGCCTTTCTTGTTAACATAAATAATGGATAAGGTTAACCCAGTGGACTAAAATGATAACTGTGAAACCTCTTTGGACCCACAGACGAAAAATAAAACATTTGGACTAAACTGACAAAATGGACCAAACCACAGGGAGTAAAATGACATTTAACTCTATATTTTATTAAATTGTGTAATTTGTACCTCATTTGTCTCTATTAGCATGTCCAGATATAATTTAGCTACCTCTTACATCATGTTCGGGTAAGTGTTTTCGTTAATTTCATAATGTTTAGGTGAATTGTGCTTTCACTTATTAAGTATGTCTGGCTTTAGCTTAGGGTCCGTTTGGTTCACATAACTAGCTGAAAATGGTATTGGAATTGAAATTAATTCTAACAAAAAAAATGTGTTCGGTAAGTTAACTGAAGGAATTGTAATTGGAAAATCCAAAAACAATTACATGAAAAGGATGGGTCTTTTACCCACTTGGCCCAACCAATCTTACATCTAGAATTACAACTAGAAAACCACAAAAATGAAACTAAAACACCATAATCAAGTAAAGAATGTTGAACTTGGCTTTTACTTCCACAAAGGTCTTCATTTCTTTATTGTCAAAAAATCCACAAAGCCGAGAAAACAATAAGCTCAGTCCAAAAGCCGTAAAGGGCAAGTCGAATATTGTAACGAACTACCAAGCCATCTACAAATACCCTCCCATAATCTATACGTAAGACTACAATCTCCAAAAACAAGATTCACAGATTCCATTGAAACCAAACAAACCGGACAGACAATCTAAGGAATATCAAAACCTCTTTTATTAAGATCAAGTCTAGTGGGAAACCGATCCAAAAGCAACCTCCAGAAATGTATATTCACTTTCTTTGGAATAAACTTATTCTATCGCGTTGCATGATTCCCATTCGGTAAAGTATTACAATGCATAAGGGCTTTTAGAGTTTGGCCCAAAGTTAGAATGTTTTACCATGTGCGTGGGTGTGTGTATGTGTGTGTTTAATTAGAATTAGAATTTCAAAGAGAATCGGACTGAAAATCATAAATTCATATTCAATTCGAATTCGATTACATGACTTGAATTCGAATCTAATCGAACTCGAATATTTGAAAACTGAATTCAAAGCTTAATAACTGAATTCAAATCGTGTCGAGTTTCAAAGTTTTCGAATCTGAAACGAATACTAAACACCCCTACCTAAGGGTGGTGGTTGTTATGATACAAAGAAGATTAATATGGACATTGTAACACTCTAAGCAAATCCCACATCAGTTTGTTAAGTAGTACAGCGGAGCATTCTTCGCTTAAATTAACTAGTTGCAATGTTTCAGTTTTCCTTTTGTGAGTGAGAAAGTCTCTCATAAATTTTGAATATTTAGGCATTTGAGTGAGGACTTCCACAAATGGGAGATTGATGTGCAATTGTTTTAGTAAATTTACGAATTTTGTGAATTGCTCATCGGTCTTTTGGCGAAGTAACCGACCGGGGTAAGGTACCGGAGGATTCTTGGTAGGCTCTTTATTCGGTGGAGGAGTCGTCTCTTTTTGGGGCGTCGGTGAAGTTGCGGTTTGGCTAGACGGGCTCTTTTCAGTTGGAGGTAGCGGAGCCTCCTCGGGACCTACGGTACGGTTTCTCAACGTGATGAGATGTACTTGCGCCTTTGGGTTGGTTTCGGTATTGCTGGGTAACGCGCCATGTGGTCTCTTGGAGAAATTTTGAGCTAGTTGATTTTCAATGTTTTGAATACTAGCTTGTTGATTTCTAAAGTTCGATTCCATTTGTTGAAATCGATCAGAGTTTTTCTTTTCGGTGTTGGAGATGAGGCGTGAGATACTATCTTCAAGCCTCTCTCGTCCCTCTTGTTGTTGAGAGAAATTTTGTGACTCATTTCATGGTTGTTGAAAGTTTGTTCGTTGGTTTTGATTTTTTTGGTTACTACTATTGTCGGGTTCTCTCCAACCAAGGTTAGGGTGGTCACGCCATCCTTGGTTGTAGGTACCCGTCGGAGGACCTGACGGCCTAGGTCTATTATCAATGTAGTTTACCGTTTCTGCTTGATTATCCATTTCTTTCATACTACTCCAATTTTCATGTGGTCCACCACACCCTTCACAAGCCATAACCGAGGCCGTTTTTGCCATTTCTAACTTTTTGATTTTTGAAGAGAGTGCCTCGATTTGGGCTTGTAAAGAGGTGCTTTCGTCAACCTTATGGGCGCCCGGGGCAATAGATTTTATGCCTCAGGGAGTGTGCCACTGAAAATTGTTTTGAGCAATTTCCTCAATTTGATTATAAATTTCATTTGGGCGACGATTACCTAGAAGTCCCCCGGAGCTAGAGTCAAGTGTTTGTCTTGTGTGTGGCAACAACCCATTATAGAAAGTGGATACTTGTTGCCATACCGCAAGACCACGATGAGGGCACTTTCTTAGTAGCTCCTTGAAGCTTTCCCACGTTTCATATAAGGATTCCCTGTCCTCTTGTGAGTATGTATTAATTTTAGTCATTAATTTAGCCGTTTTAGAAGGAGGAAAATACTTATACAAAAACTTTTGGGCTAGTTCATCCCAGGTGTTTACCGATCCAACTGAGAGGGTGTTAAGCCAAGCCTTAGCTCGGTCTTTTAGTGAAAATGGGAACATTCGGAGGCGGATGGCGTCATTTGATGCTCCGTTGATCCGAAAAGTATCATATATTTCCAAAAAGTTAGTAATATGTAAATGGGGATCTTCGTCCGCAAGCCTGTGGAAAGTTGCGGAGTTTTGGAGCATTTGAATCAAATGCGGTCGAAGTTCGAAGTTGTTGGCATCGACATTCGGTGCATTGATAGCGGCGCTGAGATTACCTACCGTGGGCCGTAGGTAATCCATTAGGGTACGTTGATCCGCCATTGGAAATGGGTCCCCCGAAACTTTCTCTTGGTTTTTAGCTTTAAGTCTTTTTCTTAGAAAGCGCTCGGGTTCGTCTAGAGGTTCTTTTACGTCTTTATTGGAACCGGAGCTCATACACTGCGTAGGAAGTTCAGGTGCGGCACCTGGGTTCCAAGTCCTGCGATAAAAACAAAAAGATCGTTGGTCAGAATTTTCACCACGGCCCCGTGCTCAGCTGAAAACGGCCCCATGGTCGGAGTTACAGTGATTGTTTCCTGGATCCCTGTTACTGGAGAGTTCAACACGGCCCCGTGCTGCACCAACACGGCCCCGTGCTCAACTCTCTGTAACTCGGAAAATAAAAACTGACAGTAACGATGTTGGGCACGGCCCGTGTCCGACCAGGCACGGCCCCGTGCTACAGTCTGCAAAACCTGAAAAATTTAGAAATATCCTAAAAAAACAGAAAAATAAGAAAAACGATTAGGTCGTTGATTCCTAACTTTCTAAAAATCCTTGTGTCCCCAGCAACGGCGCCAAAAACTTGATGTGCGTTAGGTGTATTATATTTTTGTTGATATTTTAAGCCCTTTTCAACACTTTAGTCAAGTTTTAAATTTATAAAACACGATATTCTACTAACACTAAACACACATATGGGCCAGTGCACCCATCGTGAGCGTAGTATAGCGTTGGTAAGATACCGAGGTCGTCCAAGGACACAAGAGCATTTAATACCGGTTTATCCTCAACGTCTAATCAAATCAAAAGTTTAGAAAAAGTTTTAAATATGAAAATAAAAATTAAAATGCTGAAAATGAAAATAAAATAAAACAGATAGACAAGATGAATCACTTGGATCCGACTCGCTTAGTGTAACCTTTGATGATTTCCGCACTTTTTCACTTTTAAGAGATTATCTTAGTTATAGTAGTAGGCCCCTCTTTTGAAGGTGACGTTACCCTCAATCCAGTGGTTTGAGTCAGTAAGGATACAATCCCAAAGGGTTGGAATATTGAAAGATAATTAATTAAGTTATTAATGCGTGATGTGGTAGGCCCCTCTTTTGAAGGTGACGTTACCCTCGGCTAAGTGGTTTGAGTCAGTAGGGATACAATCCCTAGTAGCCGGGTTAATGTATTAATCGTAGTTTACATATGAGGGGATCAAGCCATTCGCACCCCCGCCATCCAATACCAGTGGGTATTGAAGGAGGTCCTAGTAAGCTTGACCCAGGTCCTTGCAGGATCTATACACTGAACAAGGTAAGAACCTTACCAAACCATTCCCTTAACCCCCGACCAGGTAGCCAACATATCTCTATATAGACCGTAGAGATATGAATGGTGTAAATCTTTTATTTTATATAGACAGTAAAATAATGCCAAGACACCACGGACGAATGATAAGGAAGTTTCACCTTCAACATAAGGAACTACTTATTAAAGTCATTAATACAAAACCAAACAAAAAGTGCGAAAAGAAATAAAAAATATTACACTAAATGCTTATCTTCACCAAGTAATGTAAGAGACTTAGGCAAACATGGCCTTTGATTGTCAAGAACTCTTACTGTCAATCTTGGATCACGAGACTACTACACACACTCTAAGATGGATGATGGATGATGGTGGTGGATGTGGGTTGTAGTGGTGGTGGAGTGTGGGTGAAGTGGGAGAGAGGTGGTTTGCCAAGGGATGCCTTCGAAGTGAACCAAGCACCTCTATTTATAGCCTGCACAAACGTCCGGACATGGCCCCGTGTCCGCTGGACACGGCCCCGTGTCCATTCTCTTTCTCTTTCTTCATTAATTGCAATTTGTCTGCATTAGCTCCACACGCCCCCGTGTCCGCTGGGCACGGCCCCGTATGCAGAAGCGTATCTGTACTATCAAGATTTGCAAGATTCTGCGAATCTTGGCGTTAACCACGGCCCGTGTTGAGCTGGGCACGCCCCCGTGTTGGGAATAGAAGCTTCTATAGCTTTGTCCTTTCTTCAGACAACTGGCCACGCCCCCGTGTCCGCTGGGCACGGGGCCACGTTTATTCCTTTTTGTTGTCGAGGGGTCGGGCATACCACGTTTATTCCTTTTTGTTGATGCATGGAATGTCTGTTGACTACGTCTACATGAAGTTTTAGGTCAAGATAGGTCAACATAGGGTCTTGAAAGTCAAAATTAGATTTTATGTTGACAGGTTTGCTTATATGTACATGTTAGATGTAGGTCCGCTCATAGGGATCAAGTAGGTTCGCTTATAGTGCATCAGGTATGGTTCGTTTGTATGTCAAAGTAGTAGGTCCGCTCATATGGCAGTCCATATGAGCGAACCGGGCAACACTATAAATACCTGATCTTGATGTTCATTTGAGTGGATCTGGATATAAGCTTGTGGAACAAAACTCTGTCAAATTCATTTCAGAAAGTAATAGAACAAAGGAAATTGGAAAGGAAAAGCTGTGTTACTTCACATCTACTGATTCCGCCTTTATACGTGAAGATGAACTGTCTCAACTGACTTTTAGGGTCGAACCACGGTCCAACAAGTGGTATCAGAGCTCAGGACGAGGAGTTCATACTACTACAGCTTGAATCTGCAGAAATCTCTCATTTCTACTCACTTTCTCTCATACTTTTTCGGTTTAAAGTGGTTCCTACGGTTGAAATTGTCTTAAAATTGAGTATATTGTGTGAAACATACAATTAACAAACCCTAGAAAGTTTCAGGTTAAAACTCGGATTAAAATGGTTAAAATTGGGTAAAAACATAGGTTCGCTTTTACGGACATCGAGAGATCCGCTTGTAATACATAAGATTCGCTCAAAAATAACCTGTTAGATCCGCTTTTCAGACACTTTCGCTCGAAAATTATCAAGTAGATCCGCTCGATCGGACATAATCAGGTCCGCTCAAACTAACCTGATTCGCTCTTTTGATCATTAGATCCGCTTGAATTGACATTTGAGTGGTTCGCTTGAACGAACAACATCTGGTTCGCTCTTTCGAACATAACTGGTTCGCTTATCTGGACCTTACAGATCCGCTTATCTGTCACTTACACTGACAGATCCGCTTTTCTGTCACAGATTTTCAAAAACTTCGAAAATTTTTCTAAGTGTTGGCTGATTTTGCAGGTACATTCACGATGGATGATATTTTCTTGAATCCGTTCAGCGACATGTACGCATTCACGGGAAATTCTGGAAACGATGATACTTCATCAAGCAAAGAAAATGAGAATCCGCCGAAAGAGAAGAAAAAGGAAGCTTGGGAATCAGAGAGTGCCTTCGGAACATTCAATAGACCTCCAAAGCTTATGGCTATCGAGGAGTACAGTCGGTGGTCTAGGAAATTTGAAGATTGGATGATGGCATTCGCATTTCCCAGCTGGAAAAGTTTGAAGAATGGTTATGCAAATGGAAACAAAAATGGTGAAGCGTTAAGATCAGCTGAAGAGATTGATGGTTTTGTTGCAGAACAGAAGTGTGTAGCTTTGTTATTCCAGTCTGTTCGAGAAGACATCATTGCGTTGATCGATTATTCAAATGCAAAAGACCTGTGGCAAAAGCTAGAAAAGAAATGTCTAGGAAGTACTGAAATTGTAAAAAGTAAAAAGAAACTTCTTAGGAAAGAGTTTGATATGTTTGGTTGTCTCAAGAACGAGTCAGTTTGTAAAATGATAGAAAGGTTCGGTCATCTGAAGCTGGAATTAGCAAGACATGAGATCAAGTATTCTGATGAAGAACTTGTTGACAAACTGTTCGATTCATTACCAGACGAGGTGGATTGGAGATACTATGCACTTATGTTGAAAAACACTATTGAGCCTGCAAAGTTGACTCCAGATTTGGTGATTGAGAGACTTGAAAGTCACGAGTTAGAGCTGAAGAAGACATACAAAGTCAATCACTCATCTTATCAACAGAATCTGGATCTTTACTATCCAAAAAGCATGATGCCTAAAGTTACTTCTCCCAAGACTGCATTTTCGGCTTAGAATGTTTCTTCAGCAAGCAAAGAAAGTCAAAGCAGTCAAAGCAGTGGAAGTCATAGTGGTTATCACGGTGGATCTTCATCATCTGCAAGTTATTCTGATGCAAAGTTTCAATGTAACATTGCAATAGATTTGAAGAATGCTCAGAATTTTGACGAGGAGTCGGCTAAGCAACAAATGGTTTTCTTGGCGTCTGTGTTGGAATCATATGAAGGGTTGGTGGCTGGTAAGATCGGGAATACAAATCTAACGAAGGAAGATTATGATCAGATAGATCCCGAAGAAATGGAGCTGATCGATATTCGTTGGGCGATGGCCAGTGCTGTTCGTAGAGCACAGCGTTTTATGGAAATTACCGGCAGGAAGACGATTGGTGGTCCATCTACTAAGCTGGGATTCGATAAATCGAAGGTGACATGCTTCAAGTGTAAGCAGAAAGGTCACTTCAAACGAGAATGCAGAAATGCTTATGCTGATGAGTCGGAAAATCCTTTCAGAGATGATTACTACAAGAAGGCAATATACCATCAAAATAAATCCGAGCCGCCGAGATTGAAACAGAGTGAAGATAGCAGAGAAAAATCTAGAGCTCTAGCGGTGATTTATGATGATGAGGGGTATGATTGGAGTAAAGATGTTTTACAGGAAGAAGATGCGATTGGTTACGCATTCATGGCAACAAACGATGAACCTATTCCGTGGAAAGATGATCGTACTAAAGAACAGAAGTATTGTTATCGGAAAATGATTGCTGAAAACAGAATCATCAGAATTTCTCGTATCTATCTGGAAGCTAGAAGAGCGAGAAGATGGGATCCGGACAGAGAGTGTTATCTGGATGAATATGGAAACATTGCAATCGATGACAAAACGCTCGATCTGGAGGCCATCATTAAGGAGATAAAAGAAGATGATGAGTATTGGCAACACAAATGGTGGGGAATTCCAACTGAGAAAATGAAAGAAGAAGAGAAAGAAAAAGAGAGAAAGGAGAAAGAAGAGAAAGAGAAGAAAGATAAAGAAGAGATCGAGAAAGCAAAGCAGATTGATATAGGCATTATCGATACTACGCAGGAGTTGACGGCAGAGAACCTGGGAAAAATGGCTGACAAAGTGCTAGCTGCTAAAACACTCGAGGTAGACTCTAACTCCGTGTCTGAGTCAAAATGCCAAGTCAGTCCAAATTCGTCAACAAATGCGTCAGGTAAAAAGATCGAAGGAAGTGTTGATTGCAAAAATTGCAACAAAGAGTGCAAGTTTTGTAACACTGTCACGTATCTCAACGGTGAGAAAGTTAAAGATCTGACAGCAAAGGTCAGAAGCGTTGAGAATCAGATTCTTGCACGTGACAAAACAGTTAAAGCTTCAACTGAACGGATTAAAGAATTAACTACTCAAATTGAAACTGATAAAATTGAACATGAAAAAGTTAAAAATGAAAATGAAAAGTTAATTCTTGAAAACCGTCAGATTTCTGAAAAATTTGAAAAACTCAAAAGCATAGTAAAAGATAGTGATGATCGAAATGGTAAAACTTTTAAAGAAAACGAACATCTAAAAGCTGTGCTGAGAATAAAAGAAGAATCAATTAATAAACAACTGGATGAAATCGCTAAATTGAAACTTAAAGTTCAAGAGGCTGAAATTGAAAACGAGCGAATCCAGTTAAAGCTTAACAGTTATAGCTCCGCAAGCTTTGTGTTGCAGCATATTGTGCCAAAACCCATTGGCAAAAACAAAGCTGGCGAAGATGTGTATTCTGATGGAACAGGGGTGGGTTTTCACAAAGTTCCACCGCCGATTTTGGACAACTACACGAAAAAGCAATCTGTTTTGGGTGAACTTGAGGAAGGAAGTGAAATCAAACTTCCTGAGAACATTGATGTCACGTTCACATCTTCCAATGACGATAGTGTTCAAAATGATATTGTAAAAGGTGTTTTTGAAAATGTGTTTAAAACAGATAGTGACACTACTGAGGAAGATGGGTGTTTCTTGGACAAATACATTCCGAAACAGAAGTCCAAGAACAACTTAAATGATGAATCTGATCTTGTCATGTACAAGATGTCGGGATCGGATAAGTTGTTTTAGATTCAGAGTTTCCGATTGAGAATGTAAACATGAACAAATTGACAAATGTTTTCAAGTTGGTCGAAGTCGAATTGTCAGAAGTGAACAATTTGAGTCAAACGAAGAGTATAATGAGGTTTGAGAAAGAAAAGGTTTACAACAAGAAATCTGTTAATCCACCGCGTTTTAATAACAACAGAAACAACTGGTCGGGTGGTTATCAGGGGGGTAAATCATATCAGAAAAGAAATGTTCCAAACAAGAGATTTGTCGAGAAGAAAAAGTTTGTGAATAGTTCGAGTTCACTTGCTGATGAAGAAAAAGAAATTTTTTCCAAATCAAACAAAGAGTTCTTTGAGAAAAGAGCTTCTTAGTCTCAGTTTGAAGGCACAAGTCGAGTGGCTGATACTCTAACTTGTTTTAGATGTAATCAAATTGGTCACATTGCACGAAAGTGTACTAGTGTGAAGCCTAAGACTGAAACTATGAAAACTCAACAGAAGAAAATTGATGTGAAGGGTAAATCACAAATCGTTGTTGAGAAAAAGAGTGTGAAAAATGAACCCATAAAGAAGTTGGTAACTCAAAATGATAAATTTTACAAAAGGGTTGCATTATTTCAACAAGTTTGGAAACCAAAAAGTGAAAAGAAAATTTCAACTTCTGAGGTGAAAAAGGCTGACGAATCAATTACAGTTGATTGATGCAAATTTTCCACCTCTCAAGGCTGAAAACTTCAAAATTCAAATTGCAAGAGTCAAGGTTACACCTAAGGCTGATGAGGCCTGGGTGGACTCGATGTTTGACTAAACAGTTTGAATTGCCGGAGCTTCCTGGATCGCGAAGCATGAATCGGCATCTTTCTTAAAGTTGTTTAAGTGATGATTTGTTATGTGCAGGATCTTCCAAAACTTGTATCCAGATGGATCATGGATAGTGGAGCATCAAGACATATGACAGGGAAGACCGCGTTACTGTATGATGTGAGAAATATCAACGGTGGTTACGTAGGTTTTGCTGGCAATCAGGGAGGAAAGATTATAGGTGAAGAAACGTTATCCAATGGAATCGTAACGTTTGAAAGAGTAAACTACATTGCTGAGCTGGAGAACAACCTGCTGAGTATCTCCCAGATCTGTGACATGATGTATACTACTCACTTCACTGACAAAGAATGTTTGATCTTGAAACTGGGATTTGTGATACCTGAGGAATGGATCATCATGAGGGCACCAAGAGTCAATGATCTGTACGTGTTGGACATGAGCATAGCTACTACAACCACGGGTCAGGCTCATTGTTTTGTGTCCAGAGCAACTGAGAAAGAATCGAGGTTATGGCACCGGAAAATGGGGCATATACATCTTAGAAAAATGAATCATTTGGTGCATAATGATTTGGTCACAGGAGTGCATGTCACAGGTTTTCATCTGGAAGGGGAGTGCATAAGCTGTGTCAAAGGCAAACAGAAGAAAAAGTCACACACTATAAAGCAAGTCAATTCAGTTTCAAGACCATTGGAAAGACTTCACATGGATTTGTTTAGTCCGGTGAATGTTAAGAGTATTACAGGAGATTACTACTGTTTGGTTGTAACTGATGATTATTCCAGATTTTCGTGGGTTTCATTCTTGAAATCGAAAGATGAAACGTTTGTAGTTTAATGGCGTTGTTTAAAAGGATTGAGAATTTGTACCAGAGGCCTTTTTATAGAATTCGAAGTGATAATGGTACTGAATTCAAAAACAGTAAGATGGAATAATTTTGTGATGAAAGAGGTATACTGCATGAGTTTAGTGCTCCGTACACTCCGCAGCAGAATGGAGTTGCAGAACGCAAAAATCAGACGCTAATCGAGACAGCCAGAACGATGCTTGCAGATTCTAAGTTACCAATTAATTTCTGGGCTGAAGCTGTTTCTGCCGCATGTTATACACTCAACAGGGTTCTTACTGTCAAGAAGTTCAACAAGACGTGTTTTGAGCTAATCAATAACCGCAAGCCGAATTTGAAGTATCTAGAACCGTTCGGGTCACCCTGTACAGTGATAGAGCCTCATGGAAAGTTTGGTCTGAAGAACATTGAGGGAATATTTGTTGGTTATGCCAATCCATTGCTACGTGTCTTTGTTCCAAGTGAGAAGCGGATTATTGAAGCAGCAAATGTTGAATGTCAAGGTTACACTATGCCGCCACAGAATCCTAGTGATTCATGGCGTTATCATTATGACAAACTTTGGGATTCGTTTGACATGAGAGAAGAATCAGAGGAAGAAGATTTCTTTGATGAGCTGGATATTTTGCGAGAGTATGAGTCGCAGCTCAGGTTCCCAACAGAGTATTCTGAAAGACCTCGGGAAACTTCAAATGATGATGAAGCAGGTCCTAGCAATGCTGGTGAACATGATGATGAAGTTGCTACTGATAATCAGTCGATAGTGAATGATGATCAAGAAGCTGATAACATACCAGTATTTGACCATGGTGATTCAGATCTTGAGGGGGAGCAGATCCAGATTTCAAGTCAAACAAACCAAGTTGGTGAACAAGATGCAGATCAGAATGTTACTAATCTGGAGGGAAATGTAGATGTTCCAAGCGAAGTGATGCCGCGAACTCTCTCTTATCATCCAGAGGAGTTGATCGTAGGAGAATTTCAATCGGGCGTTCGCACGACACGTCAAATTGACCAGGGCCTTATATGTTTTTATTCTACAGTAGCACCTTTACAAACTGAATTTTTATTAAGTTGTTTCATCTCGCAGATCGAACCGAGAACTTACAAAGAGGCGCTTACTGAAGACTCTTGGGTCATAGCAATGCAAGAAGAGTTAAGTCAGTTTAAAAAGTTGGGAGTATGGAAGCTGGTGGATTTGCCAGATGGTCAAAGGAAAATCAATACAAAATGGGTATTCAAGTGTAAGAGGGACGACAGAGGCGTTGTTGTAAGGAACAAAGCTCGACTTGTTGTTCAGGGCTTTAGTTAACATGAGGGGATTGATTTTACTGAAGTTTATGCTCCTGTAGCACGACTAGAGGCAATCAGAATTTTCCTAGCATTTGCGTCTTGGAAGAATTTCAAAGTATATCAGTTGGATGTGAAGTCAGCATTTCTTTATGGGAAGGTCAAAGAGGAGGTTTATGTTGGTCAGCCGCCGGGCTTTACTGACCCAATCCACAAGAACAAAGTCTATCTGCTGGACAAAGCGTTGTATGGTCTACATCAGGCACCGAGAGCCTGGTACGAGACGTTGTCTCAACACCTACTCGCTAACCAGTTCATTCGTGGAAAAGTGGATGCCACTCTCTTCACTAAAGTCGTTGATGGTCATCTTCTGATAGTACAAATTTATGTGGACGATATAATTTTTGGGTCAACAAATGAGAAATTGTGCAAAGATTTCGAACAGATGATGAAGCAAAAATTCGAAATGTCATCAATGGGGGAGATGAAATTCTTTCTGGGTCTACAAGTTGAACAACTACCTAAGGGAATTTTCATTCACCAGACGAAGTACGTTCATGATATTCTAGAAAAATTTGGCATGTCAAGTTCTACTCCAGCTGCTACCCCACTTGCGACTAATCATGGGATTCACCCAGATCTCACCGGAGACAGGGCTAATGAAACGTTTTACCGTTCATTGATAGGTTCTTTGATGTACTTAACTGCTTCACATCCTGATATCATGTACCCAACGTGCCTCGCAGCAAGATTTCAGTCTAACCCGAGAGCATCGCATATGATTATTGTCAAGAGGATATTACGTTACCTGAAAGGTACTCCGTCATTGGGGTTATGGTATCCTAGGAAAGGCGATTTTATGCTCGAAGGGTATTCCGATTCGGATTTCGGATGCTGCAAAGTCAACGCGAAATCAACAACTGCAGGATGCCAGTTCTTTGGACCTAGATTGGTTACCTGGCAGTGTAAGAAACAAACGTCTGTGGCATTATCTACATGTGAAGCGGAGTATGTTTCTGCTAGCGGTTGCTGCTCTCAGATCCTGTGGATACAGCAACAGATGCGCGGCTACGGTTTGCAGTTTCTTAACACACCTCTGTTTGTTGATAATGAGGCCGCAATTAACATTACTAAAAATCCAGTACATCACGCTAAAACTAAACACATAGAAATTCGTCATCACTTTATTCGCGATTGCTTCGAGAAAAAGTTGATACGAATTGAAAAAATCCACACTGACGAACAAAAAGCTGATTTGCATACCAAAGCTTTTGATAAAAATCGGTTTCAATATTTGTTAAAACTTAATGGTATGAAATTTCTTTCGGTGTCGGATGGAATTGTGAGCGTTGATGAGAGTACTGTTGCGGATGAAGACGAGCAACAATCTGCAATGGTTTGTCGATTTTTTACATGTTTTGGTATTTAGGGGGAGAGATAGTTGTATATAGTCTATTTTTCAGAAAATTCAAAAACAGAAAAAAAATGCAAAAATACAAAAACATGATAAAATCTGAAAAAGAGCTTGTGTTTATAGGGAAAATGATAGTACATCGGCTAGACAATTACAGTATGCTAAAGATTTGTAAAGTCTAAATGTGTTAAACAATCTCACTGATGATGTGTCGATAGGTTTTCACACATTTAGTAAATTTATTTGGGATATAAACCTAAAATTTCAAAACTTGTGAAATTCGTGGGGAACACTACTTGGATATATAGGTAACCCCTGAAATCTCGTTTGAAAGGTCCCATATTCTGAGATACTAGGTCTTTATATTCAGTGATATCTGGGGTATTATTCCGGGACTTCTGCTGTATGGAAGTACTGACCTAGTCCCCGAATAATACTTTATGCAAATGCTTGAAACATAGCATCGCCCTCAGCAAGCTGATGAAACAATAAAATTGATAGTCGTTGCTGTTGTAACTAAAAGATCCTCTAAAGGGGACACACCAGAAAGTCGAAGCCGTCATCTCTCTGCGTATACGGAAGTATCGACCTGAGCTCTCACGGCCCTCGCATTTAACTCCTAACAGATATCATCTGTGGTATACTCACCTGTAAGACTGAATATCTGGGATTCTGGATACGGGAGTATATTCAAGAGGTGGTACACATGAATTGAGCTAAGTTCATAAGACACTTAAATCGTATCCTGAATAGATTGAAATTTGTGTGAGAATTTAAGATGGATCAGTATATCGACAATTGAGGTGAATTGTTTAATTCTGAGTATGATATATAGCTTAACGGTACTTGTGATTTGTCTGTAAAGCTGATATGATTCCGTGACACGCTCGCCAAAAATAAGTTTGTAAATAGTTTACTTTCTGCAATTTAAGTTTTCTGTATTTCATTTCTTAGTCTAGATCACCTTAAAATCCATTTATTTTAGACAAACCAGAGTGGAAAGTTGATTGTCGGATTCTAGAAAGATGAAGCAGATGCAAGAGATTCTGAGCTGAAGAATGAGGAGAGCTTACTTTGATGGAGTTTGAAAGATGTTTTCAAAGTTAAAACAAGTTCATTAAGTTGATGCTTGTTACATTGTTTTTAGAAAATGAGAAAATATTTTCAAAATCAGTTTGATTCGTTAAATGATCAACCAGGGTCATTAAATTGAACTTGGTAGATTAATCAAGTGATCAGGGTCATTAACTTGGACCTG
This sequence comes from Helianthus annuus, assembly GCF_002127325.2. NCBI lineage: Eukaryota > Viridiplantae > Streptophyta > Magnoliopsida > Asterales > Asteraceae > Helianthus > Helianthus annuus. Next base: position 40,891,136 of record NC_035438.2, read on the forward strand.
AATACTTGAGTGGATTTCTAAAGCTGATTGTGTTTGTGAATTATTGTCTGAAAAGATAGAAGTGTAATGTTATTGGTTGAGTAACAGGTTTGGACTTCATTATTCCCAACGGAAGCTAATTGTCAATGCTTGAACCAGAACAAGACCTCAGATCCCAGCATGCTGAGAGGGGGAGTCTGTGAAAGGGGGAGTCTGGATCAACAGCTATAGGGAAGTCTGAAGATGAAGTCAGGTTGTGATTCTGAATCTGTGAAGATAAAGTGATTATGAAGAAAAGACAGAGTTGGAGAAAAGATCAAGACCGAAGACTCAGGAGCTGGAGACTGCTGAAGACTACGTCAACATCCAAGAGGGAGTCTGTTGATGCATGGAATGTCTGTTGACTACGTCTACATAAAGTTTTAGGTCAAGATAGGTCAACATAGGGTCTTGAAAGTCAAAATTTGATTTTATGTTGACAGGTTTGCTTATATGTACATGTTAGATGTAGGTCCGCTCATAGGGATCAAGTAGGTTCGCTTATAGTGCATCAGGTATGGTTCGTTTGTATGTCAAAGTAGTAGGTCCGCTCATATGGCAGTCCATATGAGCGAACCGGGCAACACTATAAATACCTGAGCTTGATGTTCATTAGAGCGGATCTGGATGTAAGCTTGTGGAACAAAACTCTGTCAAATTCATTTCAGAAAGCAATAGAACAAAGGAAATTTGAAAGGAAAAGCTGTGTTACTTCACATATACTGATTCTGCCTTTATACATGAAGATGAACTGTCTCAATTGACTTTTAGGGTCGAAACACGGTCCAACACTTTTCTTGTATTTATGTTAGATTTTGCTGCATATTTGTTCCTTTTGTTCATTTAAGCTCATTTAGTCCTGAAAATACAAAAGGAAGACAAAAGCACACTTTTTCCAACATTAATACTAAAAAGGGGGTTAGTTTTATGCCTCAATTGATGTAATTTATATGTTGCATTTTACACACATCAGACCACATGAAAACTCCAAGTAAAGTATGCTTAGGAGAAACATCTAAGAAACAAATATAACTAAAAAATATAAATACAAAAAAGGCTACTTTGAGCCCAGTTATTACTCATATCTGTTAGTCATGTATTTCACATAAAATTAATTTGTGCATCTTTTCACCTTTTAGAAAAAAATATGTATGTTTTGTCTGGGTGAACCTATTCAACACAATAAGCTCAAATCCTTTTATAACATGTCAATCTAACACAATTAACACCCATATACTCATTCCTCTAAAAATGGTATGTAAGAAACTAATGAGGATAATTTATTAGTTTTTTTTTTTTTTGAAAATTGAACTTCATTAAAACACACCTTCGACCCAAACGGGCAAAAGGCCAAAAATACAAGAACACCCCCGACCCAAGCGGGCAAAGGGCAACAAATTACAACATGTGTAAAGGATATTTACACCAATCCACCCATGTAATATAACTATAGGAATTTCTATTCTTAACCCATGCAAAACCCCTAGATTTTATCTCCCCAATAATGTCACCCGGGCTACATTTCATCTGATTAAAAACCTTATAGTTTCTGCATGCACCAACATGCTATAATAACCAGCCTGTAAATGATTTTCTCCGCCTTCTTACCACTCTTTCTGAGCTTGTGGATTTCTAAAATATCTTAGAACTCAAAAAATAAAAGCGGTGGGATGTTGCACCAAGCACTGAAAGTCGTCCAAACCCGGATAGCCACCAAGCAAGCAGTGAATAAATGATCCATCGTCTCCTCGCAATCCCCGCAAAAAGGACACAAGACCGAGGGAATATCCACATTCCTTCTTCTTAAATTTACTCTCGTAGGAAGTCTGTCTAAATTGCTCTACAAGCCATAATATTGCATTTGATGGGCATCCATTTACACCATATAAAATTAGGAGGATGACTAGTACCTCTTTCCATGATCAGAGTCTTTTTGACCGACTTCACCGAGAAACCATTCTGATTATCATCAAACCAGTACCACTTGTCCTTATCGCAGGAAAGTCTAACAGAGCTAAAAACGAACCGAACGAACACGAACAAGGCCTTGTTCGGACTCTGGCTGTCTAGACCGTTGCCATTAGGGCTGCAAACGAACCGAACGAACACGAACAAGGCCTTGTTCGTGTTCGTTTGTTAAGAAATATATGTGTTCGCGAACCGTTCACGAACACTTATCGAATGAGATTTTATGTTAGTGTTCGTTTGTTAAGGAAATGAACTTGTTCATGTTCGTTTGTGTTTGTTTGTTAATCTTAGGCAACGAACAAAAACAAATGTTGACGAACACAAATAAGCAGAAACTAATGTTCATGAACACAAATGGAAATAAACAAACACAAACAATCGTTCATAAACAGAATATATAATACACAGACACTTATTAGATATTTAATTTGTCAGAATTTTGAAGTATTTAAATACATATAAAAACTAAAAACACTAATTAATTATCGAACACATTACCGAACGTTCACGAACATAAACAAACGAACATCACCTCTATTCATGTTTGTTCATTTAACTAACCGAACGAAATTTCTTGTTCGTGTTTGTTTGTTTAATAAACGAACGAACACAAACGAACTTCCCGCCGAGCGGTTCACGAACTGTTCGCTGAACATTTGGTTCGTTTGCAGCCCTAGTTGCCATGTAAATCTTCCACTTCCTTGATCACTTCAAATCTCTCTGTAACCCTGCATAACTTGAACTTTTCCAAACCAAACAAAAGTGCCATCTTTCCATAAAGGGAAGATCGCCCATCCAGGAATCGATCCAAAAACGAATATTATCCCCATTCCCCACCTTACCCAAGATTAACGTATTTAACCCCCTCCCATTTAATTTCAGATTATTTAACAACTTAACCACATTTTTCCAGAACCCTACGATGTTACCGTTAAGCGGAAGGAAGCTCTTATGGTTGGCCTTACCATGATAAGCTTTCACCACTTTACACCAAAGATTATGATTTTCAACCCTATACCTCCATCCCCATTTAACTAGAAGAGCTTCATTGACCTCCATGAGCCTGTTTATACCCAACCCTCCTTTATTTTTTGGCCAAGTGACCCAATCCTAAGCCACCCAGTTCATTTTATTAACATTGCTAGACCCCGCCCAAAGGAATTTTCTCATTTTGGCTTCAAGAGTCTTTATAATCCCAACCGGTGCCTTATATAACGAAAAGTATATAGGCAGACTTTCCAACACCGAATTGATCAGAGTTAGCCGCCCCCTATCGATAATGTTTTAGCTTTCCATGCCGACAACATTTTATCGAAAATCTCTATAATAGGTGTCCAGTTGTTAATTCTATAAATATTGTTACCCACCGAAATCCCCAAGTAAGTAAGAGGGATAGAATCCGACTTGCATCCAATGACTTTAGACATATCCATCACTTCATCACTATCCACACCAAACCCGTAAATGTTAGATTTTTGAAGATTGATTTTTAAACCCGATACTAGGTAAAAAATTACCAAACATCTAGCCACGTTCTTCACATTATCCCTCTCCCAATTCCCCAATGGGAGAACATTGTCAGCATAAAAAAAGGTAAGAAATTTCCGGGCCATTAGCATTAAGAAATGATTAAAGAAAGCTGGATACATGTGTTTTTATGTCTTTTTTTCTTGGTACTTCCTTGATTAAAATGTGATATATTAAATAGTAGTGAATTCAATAACAAATGATTTTAATATTATTTCTCTTTTTATATAGCATATAATTTAAATTATTATTCTAATTATATGTAATATTAAAAATTTAAGAACTTGTTTAATTTTTTCCGTCGTTTTCTATATAAAATTTATTGAAAAATGAGTCATATAAGCATTTACTTTTTAATATTGCGAGAGCAAGAGACATTTATCTTTTATACAGGGTCGGCCCTAAGAATTCGTGTACCCTGTCCGAACTCGAAAAAACGTGCCATTAGGCCTTAACGAAATTAGTTATTGAGTCACTAAACGTTTAAACCTAATGCCAATGGGCTAATAACTAATCTAAACCATAAGAATAGTTTTGTAAATGGGCCTATGTTGGTGTTTGGATGAGTATACCCTATTATAATTTTTTTACATATACATATCGTGTTTTTTTAGATAACGTGTCCTTTGAAATATCGGGTCCTGGCCGGTGGTCCTCCCCGCCTACCCTAGGGCCTGTTAGATAATTTAGTGTAATCGGGATTGATTTGGTGATCAAAGCGAATAATAATACACATCAAGCAAGTTATGAGGTTGTAGGAATGTGTTTGGACCGATCACGATCTTCTTGAATGTACAAGTGATTGCTATGATCTAGTATCTTATGCGGAATCCAAGTACGAGATTGACTTGAACAAAAACAAGTAATTAATAATGATTTCAATTGATAATTTGTAAGTACATAATCGTGAAATCACTTGGATAGAGTTTCCCCACTCAAGTCCACAAAGTCCTTAATGACCAAAACACAAGACTACTATTTATAGGAAACCCATATCCGCTTTGGCTCAAATTTGGATAACTTCTGTTTTACAACCTCAGATTTCTTTTTCTCTTTATCAACATCAACAGGCTTCAGATTTGGACATTTACGACCAATGTGTCCAGTTTGTTGACATTTAAAACACGTTTTCTTCGAAACATCTTTAGCCTATTGCTGTTTCTTTTTCTGAGCATAGAATTCGTCATTAGTCTGTCGACTAAATCAGAGTTCTTTATCTTCTTCAGAATTTGTTCCGTAAACAAAATTCATTTTTATAACAACCCTAAAGAAAACCGACACCCTCATAATTTTTCTGAGACCCTAAAAATATTTAAAATATCCTAATACGTCCTTAAAAAGACCCCATACGCGAAAACGGACCCCGAATACCCTAAATATTATAAAAAATAATTAAAAATCAAGATTTTGGGTTTGTCGCGGGCCGCGTAGACCTCTTAAGGGTCTTACGCGGGCCGCTAGAGATCAAGAATGTGGCGCAGCCTGGTGATGACACGTCATCATCGTGGCAGGTCTAGTCGATGACCTGGATCAGCTACATCGTTGACCAGAGTTGACGCGGGCCGCGTAGGCCTTTGTATACTCTTACGCGGGCCGCGTAGAAGTCGAATTCAGGCCCTATAAATTGATTTGCTCGGATCTTCAGTCAGTTCGCCCCAAATCTTTCTTTCTCACTTAATTTCTGAAGTGTAGGCATAATACTCGGGTATTATACCCCCCTAAATAGCGAGGTTCTGCTCCAATGTAAGTATCATAACCCCTGGAGACGTATTAGATACTCTGCCCGATTGATCTAGGGATCCGTAACGGCTGTCGTGGTTCTGCCCGACGTAGTCGTTGGAATGCCGTCTCGGGGAGGGTATTACTAATGTTAAAATGGGTTATTATACTAACACGCGTGCATTTGTGTAATTTATAGATTATCACCAGGAAACCCTAAAGGATAATCTAAGACAGCAATGTGAGTTTATCCGCTTTTTGTAAACCTTTTGTTAACTGTTTTTACAAAACCTCAAATGAATAATTATATATTAAGCAGTTATGAGTATTTGTAAGAATACAATTATCGTGGGTATGTTGGGGTTTTGTATACAAAATTTGTTACTGGAGGGGTAACATTTCCACAAGTCGGGTCTGACAGTACCCGGGTGATAATTGATATAACTTGGAAACAAATGTAATTGCGAGACCGCCCTCAATACTGTACAATGGTTTTTATAAAACCTTGATTTAACTGGGATTCACTCACCAGTATTTCCCACTGACGAAATGTTTTTAAAACGCGTTTCAGGTAACAAAATGTGAAAGCCAAATAGAAGCCAGCTGGACAGCACTGAAGGCTTGGAAAAGTGGAAATAAAGTTACCTAAAAATAAATAGATGTTTTATTAAATAAAAGAGGGTATATCCCTATGAAAATGTGTGTACTTAAAACTTGAGTTTTATCCCATGTGTTTAATATTATGAAAGTGTGGTATTTTACTCTAATAAAATATTTCCTAACTACGGTCCTGATGAAAAGTTCCGCTGCCAAATTAGACAAAAACAAGATACCACCAGAACTGGCTGCGGCCGCCCGTTCCCGGGTTTGTACTAGGGGGATGGGGGTGGCGACAGAAGGTGGTATCAGAGCTAAGCCACTGATTCAGCCACTGAAGTGTTCTTCTGACACCAAAATTTAAAGTGTTAAGAAATAAATTACTAAATACGTGCATAATTGTATTTAGTTGTTATGTGTTATTTGACTATTTGTTAGTTTTCAGTATGAGCGACCAAGGACCATCTGACGTGTACCGTCAATTGTCTGGTTCGCCTAGAAGCGAAGGTGCCTCTTCTCAGCCTGCCTCTCGGGGTACTCTGCTGATACGGAAGAAGGAATAATCGTATTTAAGGCTTAATCTGAAGAACCATTTCCTCAGAAAAAGAGGGGATGGTTCAGTAGGGGAGCACACGAGCGTAGAAAGCGTATGAAAAAGTTACAAGACCAAAGAGCGCTAGCCGCAGCTAAAAGAGAAACTGATGCTTATGCCCAGGATATGCTTAATAGGGTTATAGCCAATATCCATATCTTAGCAACCACTGCAGCTGACCCAAACCTGGAGCAAATGTTAACACCACAACCACCAATTCCTGACCAACCAATGGAGATAGAAAACCTTGAAAACCAAGTAGAAATGCATGATTTCAATCAGGAGGAAATACCTAGGGTACCCGTACCAAATCCCCTAGACCCAAATTACGACCCATGGTGGGACGACAACAGGGACTATGTGCAACGTTACCCCATCCATGAAGATTTGCCCATGCCAAACCTAGGAGCCTACCCAGGGTTAGATCCTCTAGAACCCTATTTCGATAACGATGTGTACATTAGGAAGATCCTAGAGAATCCTTATCCATACCAGGCCCCGTACCAGGAATCCGCACCCCAGATTCCGAACCCAGACCTAGAACCTGCACCCCCAATGAGTGTAGAAAACGTACAAGAACTTAGGACATTCGGTGAGGAAATTTAAGAAAATAGTGAACGGATGAGACAGGTGGGAGAGCGTCTTGTATGGAAATACGATGAACGCAATATGGATTTCTGGATGAATCCATATCCATGAATGGGATGGTGAAAATGGTAGTAATAATATAATAATAATAATATAATAATATATAATATATGTGTGTATGTGTGTGAAAAAAAAACTACGGATGCCTATTACTAGTAGTGTAGCTTTAAAATTCGGTCGGTATTGTAATTTTAATTTCAGTACTGGTGTGTAATAGATGCATACTATAAGAAAGAGTAAAGGTCGCAATGCTCGACGTTTTTTATCAATCTGTGTGTTGTGTGATTGGTTGTGTTAAATATTATTTTGTGATATTAATACGTGGTAACCTAGTCGGCTAGTAGAAGGATAGAGACTAAAGAAAGTTAGTTTACCCGAAGCAAAGTCAAGAGAGAAAGGTGGTAGCTCTCCATGCAAGCTATTCTAGCAAGTCTTCTGTGGAGGAGGAGTAGCACTAGGCAAGTAACTTATTTCACTAGTTTCAAATCAAAACATATAAGAAGTGGCTTGGAGAACACCTTTTGGATTTTTTATAATTTGAAAGGCAACTAGTGCTCTTTGAGGATTTGAGACCAGTGAACAACAGCTTTAAAAGGCCACTCGAACCCAGAGCTAGCTGGTTCTCCCCGAAATGCGTTGAGGCGCAGCAGTTGACTGGACATCTAGGGGTAAAGCAACAAAAGAGAATAATCAAGGGAATGAGTCAGCATCTAGTAACTGCTAGGATAGCTAGCAAAAAACAATTGAGGATGGGTAGTAACCAGAGCATGATAAACACGGTCTAGCAGGCTTCCTATGTTTAAAATTCAGATGGACAACGAAGTGAACCAGGAAAACCAGAGTGATAACCACCCGAATAATGATAATCTGAATAATGAAAATCCAAACAACAATAACAACGGAAACCAAGTGGATAACAGTGCCATCCAACACATAGTGGCACAAGGAATCATAGATGCGATGCCATTTATTATGCAAAATGTTAAAGAAGCATAAAATCAAAGTAAGCATAGTAGTAAGTGACCAACTGAACCTGAACACAACGTGAACAATGGACCTGTACTTCAAGTGCCCATTCCTAAATGAAGAAGAACCATGCCTTATGGTTGTTCTTATAAAGAATTCTGGTCCTGCAAACCAATAGAATTCTCGGGCAATGAAGGACCCATTGCAGCTCTACACTGGATAGAAAAGACTGAGGCTGTTTTAAAAATAAGCAAGTGTGCGGAAGAAGATAAGATCATGTTTGCTTCTAATCTGTTTAAGAACTCAGGCTTAGAATGGTGGAACACTATCCTCCAGTCAAGAGGAAGTAATAGGGTATACAACATGGAGTGGGAGGAATTTAAAAATATGGTAGAAAGGAAATTATGCCCTCCCAATGAAAAGGAACAGATAGCGAATAAGTTCTTGAACCTTAGGATGACCGGGGTAGATAGTAAGGGTTACACTACCACATTCTTTGAATATGCTAGAATAGTACCAACCCTTGCATCACCCGAACTGTTATTAATCTCCCGTTATATCTGGGGATTAATCAGGTAGATTAGGCATGTAGTCAAGGCAGCTAGACCTCAAACCATAGAAGAAGCTGTAGAACTAGCCAATACCTTGACTGATGAACTGGTCCGTACTAGAGAAGAAGACCAGAGGAGAAACCTAACCCAAAGGCTTACTCAAGAATTCCGTTTTGGGAATTCCAACCGTAGGAATGTAGTTTCTACCTCTGCACCATACTGCAAAACCTGCAAAAAGAAGCATTCAGGAAGATGCTCCACTCACTGCAATTTCTGCAAAGCACCAGGACACAAGGAAGAAGATTGTAAGAGGAAATATAGTAATGGACTGTGCTTCAACTGTGGAGAGAAAGGTCACATCAACCCAAATTGTCCGAAATTGGCTCCAGCTACGAACAACAAGAATACTAAAAATGCTAGAGCATTGTTCTGACTGCTGATGAAGCCAAGATGATTCCGGACGTTATAGCTGGTACGTTTTTAGTTAATGATGTTTTTGCTAAAGTATTATTTGACTCTGATGCAAACCAAAGTTTTATCAATACTTCATTTTGCAAACTTCTAAATCAATCATTAACTAAACTCCCACAAGAATGTTTAGTAGAAACCGCAAATGGAGAAACCGTTAGGATTTCTGAAGTCTTGCAGGGAGCAACAACAGAGTTTTTAAATCAAAAATTTATTTCAAACCTTTACCCAATGAATCTGGCAGGATTTGATGTCGTGTTAGGAATGGATTGGTTAATAGCCAATAAAGCCAGTATTTTGTGTGATCAAATGTCAATCCAAGTAAATTCACCAAGGGGTGAAAAGATCACAATTAAAGGAGATAAACCATTAAGATCCACTAAATTCATCTCTGTGATGAAAACTGCAAGTTGTATAAGAAAAGGATCTATAGTGTATTTGATTTCTATAATCACTAACACTAAAGAAAAAGAACTAAAAGATATTCCAGTAGTGTCTTAGTTTTCAGATGTATTTCTAGAAGAATTGCCAGGGCTACCGCCAGATAGGGAAGTTGAATTCAGAATCCATCTGCTACCAGGAACGGCACCAATTGCCAAAGCACCTTATCGTGTGGCACCCGCCGAAATGCAGGAACTAAAGAAACAGTTAGACGAATTGTTAGAAAAAGGATTCATACAGCCAAGCTCATCGCCATGGGGAGCACCGATACTGTTCGTCAAAAAGAAGGACGAATCAATGCGAATGTGCATTGACTACCGTGAATTGAACAAGGTCACGATTAAGAACCGGTACCCATTACCAAGAATCGATGATCTGTTCGATCAACTTCAAGGAGCTCGATTTTTCTCTAAAATCGATTTAAGATCAGGATATCATCAACTAAAGGTACAGGAAGAGGACATTCCTAAAACCGCATTTAGAACAAGGTATGGCCATTATGAATTTACTATCATACCATTTGGTTTAACGAATGCCCCAGCCGCATTTATGGACATGATAAACCGAATATGTAAGCCATATTTGGATAAATTCATAATTGTTTTTATTTATGATATTCTCATTTACTCTAAAAGTAAAGAGGATCATGCAAAGCATTTGCATGAACTTTTAAGTCTTTTAAGAAAGAAAAATCTTTATGCTAAGTTTTCAAAGTGCGAGTTTTGGTTAGAACAAGTACAGTTTCTCAGACACTTAGTTAATCATGAAGGAATTCATGTGGATCCAACAAAGATCGAGGCGATTACCAAATGGAAAACCCCTGAGTCACCAACCGAGGTTAGAAGTTTCTTAGGATTGGCAGGTTATTATAGAAGATTTATTCGAGATTTTTCTAGAATAGCCATTCCTTTAACCAAGTTAACCTGTAAATCCATTAAGTTTGAACGGGGACCAAAACAGGAAGAAGCCTTTAGAATCCTTAAGCAAAGACTAACCCATGCACCTATATTAGCGTTACCAGAAGGAACTGAAGACTTTGTAGTCTATTGTGACGCTTCTAAATTAGGTTATGGATGTGTATTGATGCAACGCCAAAAGGTCATCGCTTACGCATCTAGACAACTTAAGAATCATGAAGAGAATTATTCAACCCATGATCTAGAATTAGGAGCCATAATTTTTGCTCTTAAGATTTGGAGACATTACCTTTATGGTAGTAAGTTTACCATATTCACTGATCATAAGAGTTTAAGGTATGTTTTCGGGCAAAAAGAGCTGAATATGAGACAAAGACGCTGGATGGAGATTCTTAGCGATTATGATTGTGATATCCAGTATCATGCAGGAAAATCCAATGTAGTGGCTGATGCTTTAAGCCGAAAATATCACGAAAAGCCAAAAAGGGTACGTTCTCTTAAATTAAATCTACAAGTAGATTTAAATGATCAGATTAGAAAAGCACAAGAATCAGTAATCAAGGATGATACTGAAAAATTAAAAGGAATGATTAAAGAATTAAAACAAGGAACAAATGGAATTTGGAGATTCCATAAAAAGAGAATATGGATACCTAAATTAGGAAACCTACGTCACCGTATATTAGAAGAAGCTCATAAGTCTAAATATACAATGCATCCAGGAAGTAATAAGATGTACCAGGATTTAAGGAAAAATTTCTAGTGGATAGGAATGAAAAAGGATATAGCAGCTTATGTTTCTAAATGTTTAACTTGTTCCCAAGTTAAAGCTGAACACCAGGAACCCTTAGGATTGCTGCAACAATTGGAGATGCCAGTGTGGAAATGGGAATTGATAACAATGGATTTTGTTACCAAATTACCCAAAACAAGAAAAGGTAATGATACAATCTGGGTGATTGTAGATAGGCTAACTAAGTCAGCTCATTTCCTACCAATGAAAGAAACTTTCAGTATGGAACAGTTAGCTAAATTGTATGTAATTGAAATAGTTTCATTACATGGAATACCTTTATCAATTGTTTCTGATAAGGATAGCCGTTTTACCTCTCATTTTTGGGCAAGTTTCCAAAAAGCAATGGGAACCAAGTTAAATCTAAGCACAGCTTATCATCCTCAAACAGACGGACAAAGCGAAAGGACAATCCAAACAATGGAAGACATGCTTAGAGCTTGTGTAATTGATTTCGGAGGTAATTGGGACGATCACTTACCTTTAATAGAATTTTCTTATAATAACAGTTATCACACAAGTATCAAGGCTGCACCATTCGAAGCACTTTATGGACGAAAGTACCGAACCCCAGTCTGTTGGGCAGAAATTGGGGAAAAGCAACTATCTGGACCTGAGATAGTGCAAGAAACAACCGATAAAATCATTCAAGTCAAGGAACGACTGAAAGCAGCACGTGATCGATACAAGAGCTACGCTGATAACAGACGTAAGCCGTTAGAATTCCAGGTAAGTGACAAGGTATTGTTAAAAGTCTCTCCTTGGAAAGGAGTGGTGAGATTCATCAAACGATGGAAGCTAAGTCCCAGGTATGTTGAACCTTTTGAGATTATTAGAAGAATAGGACCTGTAGCCTATCAGCTACAACTGCCAGAGGAAATGGCAGGAATACATGATGTATTTCATGTATCAAATCTCAAGAAATGCCTAGCTGATGAATCACTTGTAGTACCTCTTAAGGATATAGAGGTAAATGAACAACTTAAATTTGTAGAAAGGCTTCTACAGATTGAAGACAGGAAAATCAAGAATCTTAAGCACAAGAGATTAGTTCTGGTCAAAGTGAAGTGGGACTCCAAAAGAGGACCTGAGTACACATGGGAGCTTGAATCAGAAATGCAAAGGAAATATCCACACTTGTTCCAGTAGATCTCGAGGACGAGCTCTAAAAGAAGGTGGGGAGGATATAACAACCCTAAAGAAAACCGACACCCTCATAATTTTTCTGACACCCTAAAAATATTTAAAATATCCCAATACGTCCCTAAAAACACCCCATACGCGAAAACGGACCCCGAATACCCTAAATATTATCAAAAATAATTAAAAATCAAGATTTTGGGTTTGTCACAGGCCGCGTAGACCTCTTAAGGGTCTTACGCGGGCCGCTAGAGATCAAGAATGTGGCGCAACCCAGTGATGACACGTGTCATCATCGTGGCAGGTCTAGTCGATGACTCGGATCAGCTACAGCGTTGACCAGAGTTGACGCGGGCCGCGTAGGCCTTTGTCTACTCTTACGCGGGCCGTGTAGAAGTCGAATTCAGGCCCTATAAATTGATTTGCTCGGATCTTCAGTCAGTTCGTCCCAAATCTTTCTTTCTCACTTAATTTCTGAAGTGTAGGTATAATACTCGGGTATTATACCCCCTAAATAGCGAGGTTCTGCTCCGATGTAAGTATGTAAACCCCTGGAGACGTATTAGATACTCTGCCCGATTGATCTAGGGTTCCGTAACGGGTGTCGTGGTTCTGCCCGACGTAGTCGTTGGAATGCCGTCTCGGGGAGGGTATTGCTAATGTTAAAATGGGTTATTATACTAACACGCGTGCATTTGTGTAATTTATAGATTATCACCAGGAAACCCTAAAGGATAATCTAAGACAGCAATGTGAGTTTATCCACTTTTTGTAAACCTTTTGTTAACTGTTTTTACAAAACCTCACATGAATAATTATATATTAAGCAGTTATTGAGTATTTGTAAGAATACAATTATCATGGGTATGTTGGGGTTTTGTATACAAAATTTGTTACTGGAGGGGTAACATTTCCACAAGTCGGGTCTGACAGTACCACGGGTGATAATTGATATAACTTGGAAACAAATGTAATAGTGAGACCGCCCTCAATACTGTACAATGGTTTTTATTAAAACTTGATTTAACCGGGATTCACTCACCAGTATTTCCCACTGACGAAATGTTTTTAAAACGCGTTTCAGGTAACAAAATGTGAAAGCCAAATAGAAGCCAGCTGGACAGCACTGAAGGCTTGGAAAGGTGGCAATAAAGTTACCTAAAAATAAATAGATGTTTTATTAAATAAAAGAGGGTGTATCCCTATGAAAATGTGTGTACTTAAAACTTGGGTTTTATCCCATGTGTTTAATATTATGAAAGTGTGGTATTTTACTCTGATAAAATATTTCCTAACTACGGTCCTGATGAAAAGTTCCGCTGCCAAATTAGACAAAAACAAGATACCACCAGAACTGGCCGCGGCCGCCCGTTCCCAGGTTTGTACTAGGGGGACGGGGGTTGCGACAATTTTCTTCTAAAAATTTGTCTTTTCAAACCTTGTCTTTTGATTTTGTTTCTTTTTATAACCCAACCAAGCCTTTGTGTTTTTCTTTTTGTAACTTGGTTTGTTATAAAAAGTTTTCTTGATCGCTTTACCGACAAATTTGTCAATTTCAAATTTTTCAATTTCTACCAATTTAAACACTTTTCCAATCTTTTCCGCAATCACATTGTGAATCCAAAATTCAATATCTGAGAATAATGTGTCCGACCCAACCATATAATTAGGGCTGCAAATGAACCAAACGTTCAGTAAACAGTTCATGAACCGTTCTGTGGGAAGTTCGTTTGTGTTCGTTCATTTATTAAACAAATGAACACGAACAAGAAATTCCGTTCGTTTAGTTAAATGAGCAAACATGAACAAAGGTCGTGTTTGTTCATTTATGTTCGTGAACGTTCAGTAACGTGTCCGTTTATGTTTGATAGTTTATTAGTGTTTTTAGTTTTTATATCTTTTTAAATACTTCAAAATCCTGAAAAATTAAATATCTAATAAGTGTCAGTGTATTATATATTCTGTTCATGAAACGATTGTTTGTGTTCGTTTGTTTCCATTTTTTATCATGAACATTAGTTTGTACTCATTTGTGTTCGTCAACGTTCGTTTTTGTTCGTTGCCTAAAATTAACAAACAAACACAAATGGACACGAAAAATTTCATTTCCTTAACAAACGAATACGAACATAAAATCTCGTTCGATAAGTGTTCGTGAACGGTTTGCGAACACATATATTTCTAAACAAATGAACACGAACAAGGTCTTGTTCGTGTTCGTTCGGTGCGTTTACAGCCCTACATATAATATGCCAACCTTATTGAATCATCATTTACATTTGTCTCAGATTTTGAAATTTTTAGATAATTTTTATGAAAACTTTCCTCATCTTCAACTTGTGATTCAGAATTTTTATTTTTGATAGAATCATTTTGATTTTCTTCTTTCAAAACGCTTTCAACAACCTTACTTACCACATCTGAATCACCAATATCATCAGATTTGGAGTAAGTCACATCAATGCTTTCAGGAAATTGATCAACCATGTTTATTGCCTTTGCCACCTTTTCATCATCATAGAAAGTATAATTTTTCTCCAATGGTGGTGGAACCTGATGATACTCTAAACCAATCCCCTTTTTATTCTTTTCAGAATCATTATCATCTGGTTTGATGTTGAAAATGCGTTCGAGGATATATGAAGAAGCATGATAACTTTGAAGTTTATTAGTTTCTTTTTCCTTTTCAGCCAATTCACGTTTTAATTCAGCAACTTCATCAATATACTGGTTTAAAACCAATTGTTTCAATTTCCTTTATACCTGGCTTCAAGAAATTTTGTAGTTTGGGAATATTTTGAAACTCTTTCTTCAAGATGTTTAGTTTGACTTTTCAACATTCATATACTTCTTTTGTTCTATGCTCTGAGTATTTCATCACATCATATTCTTTTTTTCAGTTCTTGAACAACATTTTCTTTTTGAAAACATTTTTCACAATCTGCTAAACACTTTTGTTTTAAAATCTCATTTTCTTTTTCAAGAACATTACATTTTTATGTTAGATTTTCTTCCTTTTGTTTCAAAATATTTTCATTTTCAAACATTTCTTTACATTTTTCTTTGAAAAGATTTTCAATTTTAGTAAGTTCAACATTTCTGGATCTTAATTTTTCATCCTTCTCAGTACAGGCACTGGGTATTCCTATGCATTTCCTGCATTACACATCATTTTTATTATCAGATTTGTTATTATTTTCATCATTTTTATCCATTGATTTAACCTTGTTTGACGACTCAGGAGATTCAGGTTGAGTTTTTATTTCAGTTTTTTTCTAACATAATGGCTTTCTCTATCGTCTTCTTCTGATTCTCAGCAATCTTCTCCTTTTAGCTCTCATCAATGACTTCTTCCACATCCTTCTTCAAAGTCTCAGTCGACTTTTCTAAACTCGCATTAATCACCTTTTTTATACGCTTCTCCACTTGTTCCTCATAATTTTTATCTTCTTTTTTCTTTGAATAATATTCTGCAGCACTAGGAATAGGAGCAAGCAAAGCATCAAAATCTACACTCTTCGGATCCATGACAGGATTTCCTTGAGGATCTAAATAACATTTCCTGTTATCATTCCATCGTTTGGCTTGCTTTGCCTCTTTAAAGATATAGTACACAGGGCTGTCTCCGAAAATCACAAAAAAAAAAGAATTTGGCCCTGTCCGAGATAAAAAATTTGGGACCTATTTGCAAATCTTCATATAATATAAACTCATCAATCATTCAATCAAATAACCTATAATACTATGATAATTGTTATCTAATAGATAAAACGAATTAACAAAACTAGTGTAGCAAAAATATCAAGTTATCGAACGTACTTGCTAAGCGAAAAGTGTGGTTCTTCTAGCGTTTTTTGAGGCAAAGCTCTCGATCAACTCCTTGTAATCCATAGTATCTAATATTTCACTTTCAATAGAAATTGTTGCCAACCCGTTTAGCCTTTCTTGTGACATTGTAGAACTTTAATAGGTCTTCAACAACTTAAACTTTGAGAAACTTCTTTCTGCCGATGCCACAGTTACCGGAATTGTCAACAACACTTTATATGCATTTATAGCATTAGGATAAGTAGTATTGCGTTGGAAGATATAGTCTAAAACATCAAAAGGGTTGTCAATGTGTCTCGGTAAAAATGTCTTAATCAAGTTCAACTCCGTACACAATTCTTTAGCATCAATATCGGACTCTCCTTCATACTTCAATGCATCTTGAAGGTGATAACAATACTCCTTAAGCTTGGCTTCATTTAGAGTCTTCAACTTTTTTGGAAACAAAAACCCAAATATTTTCTCGAATTTTTAGTATTGTTCAAATCTTGTTTCAAGTGAAAAAATAGCTTGATCAACAATACATAAAAAATAATTTACTCTAAAATCCTCCTCGGGTGAAAATGTTACTTCTTCTACACTTGATGATTCATCAAATTGTTTTTTCCTATATATCACACGTTTTTTACGGAATTCCCCATTAACACCTATTTCATTTGCAATTTCTCTAGCTTCATCAAGCGCCTTAGAGAACCCCACTTCTCTATAATTCTTAAAGAATTTAATTAATGTGTCCACTTCATCAATAGCAACATCAAGAACAACATCTTTTGATTGCAACCGTTTGCTCACCACATTCACCTTTGATAATAATTCAAACCGAATGACAATTTGTGCCAAAAATTCAAAATCACCAAGTTCATACTCTTCTAATGATTTAGCTTCACTTATGATTTTAACATCTCTATCTGTCTCCCTAACTTCTCGTAAAGCTTTTCTTACATCTCCAAGTTGATTTTTTATAGGCTTAATACTATCTATACGACTTTCCCAACGAGTTGTAGACAATCATTTAAGAGTTAATCCTTTAACATTGTCTTTCAAAATTTGCCACCTATTAATAGAATGGGCAAAGATAGTATATAACCATTGTATTGTTCCAAAAAATTCTTTAGACTTAGTAATTGTGTTAGCCATGTCACACAATGCTAGATTTAGACTATGACAACCACAAGCACTATAGAAAGCTCTAGGATTTTTTTCTAAAAATCTAGTTTGAACTCCTTTGTTTTTTCCTCTCATGTTGCCCCATTATCGTAGCCTTGACCATGCATATCACCAATATCAAGACCAAGCGGCTCTAATTCCTTACAATTATTGACATTTGCTCTTGGTGACTTGTACCAGGTGTTCAATCGAGAATGATTGAGTAATACTTTGCTTGCTTAACCTTCTTGATGATTTCGGTTCTAACTTTATCCCCTAATAATTGTATCAACTCGTTTTAAATATTGTGGCCAAGAAAGGGTACATGACACTCTTCATTCAAAACACGGCGCACATGTTCTTTCATAATCGGGTCAAACTCTTCCAACATCTCAACCAAACCCAAAAAGTTTCCATTGCCTTTTTTATACAACTTCTCATTTGTCCCAGGAAATGCTAAGCCATATTTTGCAAGAAATTTCACAATCGCAACAATCCGTATAATGACTTGTTTCCAATAATCTTTTTCTTTTTTAAATTGCTCATATGCCACTTTGTCAATTGTTTCTTTGCATTTCAACCTTTGGCGCAATTCAAACCATTCATTCATATTCTTGAAATAATCTAAATCAATTTCATGTTCTTTTAGTCTACCACTAGCATGTCTCCAATCCTTATAAAGAGACCCCCAACGGCCAATCCTCGCATGAATTGCTAAGGATCCAATAAGTCCAACACTCGAGCTACAAGAAAAATTCCCTCTGCTACCATTGTAGCAGCATGTATAAGGGCCGAAATACTTCATCATCCAACCCACCTTTCGGATGCCCCGTTCTAAAAACTTTACAACAAAAACAAAAGAGTTTGTCAAGTTTTTTCGAATACACTAGCCATTCTCTATCACACGTCTCCCTATTTGATAGAATTCTAGTGTACATGGTATTAGAAAAATGTCTTCCAAATTTATCCACGGGGCCCTTAACATCCATATCTCTTTTTGGACCTTTCATAACCAACTCTTTAATCATGTCATTACTAAGCCCACCCCAATTTCTAGGATCAAAAATTTCAATATCCGGAACCGGATTAATATCATCTTCATCTACAGTATCATTAACATTATCTTCACCTACGTTCACGTTGTCTTCACCTACGGTCACATTATCTTCGCCCACATTAGCTTCTTCACCTACGGTCACATTGTCTTCGCCCACATTAGCTTCTTCACCCAAGTTAGAACTAGAATTCTGAGTTTTTTTTGAAAAAAACTTGTTTATTCGGTTTTGTTTTACGTCGTCCGCCTTTCTTTTCTCTTCCTCTAGCTTCCTCTTCTTACGTTTTTTATGGTCGGATGGGTATTTGTATTTAGGAACGGGAGGCATAATTTCTAAATATTAACAAAAAAAACATTCATTCAATATTTCAATCAAAAAGACATTCATTCAATAAAAACATTATATGAAATCAAAAAGAAAAAGACATTCATGATTCATTGATTCAATCAAAAACGAAATCAAAAAGACAAAAAACACATATGAAGTCAGGCAATCAACGACTGATATTAACATACCTCCGATGACCGATTCCGAAAGTCTGAATGTTTGATGATAATTGGACTAATATACCTTCGATTCCGAAATCCGAATCACTTGATATTAGGAACAAAAACTGAAATCCTGATTTATGAAATCAAAAAGAAAAAGACATTCATTCATTCAATCAAAAAACGAAATCACAAAGATAAAAAAACATATGAAATCAGGCAATCAGCGACATACCTCCGATGACCGATTCCGAAAGTCTAAATGTCTGATGATAATTGCGACTGATATACTCCGATCCGAAATCCAAATCACTTGATATTAGGAACTGATCAGCATCGACCTTTTGTCTCCTGTGCGTGCAATACTGATTAGCGTCTTTTTGTTTCCCAAATCCCACTTTCCCTCGTCCCTACTCCCTCCTGTGCATGAATTATAATCATCTGGGCCCTTATTGTTTTTATTTGGGCCTATTTCAATTCACTAAAATTGTCTGGGCCTTATATAAGAACATACAAAAAAATTTTTTAAATATATATACAGAATTTTCGTTTTTTTTGGGCCCCATGCTGGTTTGGGCCCTGTGCACAGGCCCATTCTGCACCTGGGCTTAGCCGGCCCTGATAGTACACTTCATCCAATCTGCTACGCGCAATACGATATTCTCGATTATATTTTATCTCAGCAACCAAAGCACTACCCTCCTTTGGAATATATTTGTTCCAATTGAATCCTTCATCTTCTTAGGTCACCACCAAAGCTTATTTTTTTCTCTTTCGAAGAACCTTCATCGATTTGTGATCGATTAATCTTTGGCGGTTGCTCATTGTTGCGATGATAAATTGCTTTTCGGTAGTAGTCATCATGGAACGGATTCACGTTTTCATCAACATTCTGATTCGAGCATTCTCTCTTGAAGTTTCCTTTCTGCTAGCATTTGAAACAAGTAACCTTGGATTAATCAAATCCCAGTTTCGTTGTAGGACCTCCAAGGCACTGTCTACTAGTGATCTCCATGAATCTCTGAGCCCTTCTGATTACACTAGCCATGCACCATTTGGGAAAAAATTTTAAGATGCCTACTAATTAATACCTTTCTGAAAGAAGTTCATCACAAAAGGGAAGCTCCATTGTTACTTGGTATCTTGCTGTCCCTTTTAATGCTATTAAGGAGAATCACTACAGAGGAAGAAGTGCGTTAATGCAGTTTCACAAAAAATGGATTAGATACACAAAAGTAATAAAAATCGGATTAGAACACATTCACAACAAATCAAAACATACACTATAAAATTGATATTACAATTTAGTGTTATCAGATTGGGATGAAATCGTAACCTTAAATAAAATTAGTAGCGATGCTTACATGAAAGGACCCGAAATACACAGCATTAGTGTCCAATCAAAGAAAAACAAACCTTTTGAATGAAGAAGGCCGAATCCAATCAATGAGGTAGATGGATTGGATAGACGAACCGCAATTATGGAACAAATCCTAGATAAGCGTATGATTCCCACTTTAACCCTTTTCCTCTTTTAAAACTTCATAATGTTCTTCATGCTCCTATCTTATCAAGAATTTGCTTTATGTTCGTGGTTTAACTATTAGTACTAACATGTCTATCGAATTTGATCATTTTGGCTTTGATGTGAAGGATTTCCGAATGTGGACAACTATCCTATGATGTATTAGCACCAAAGAATTATACATGCTCACCTTTTCCTCAATTTCTCATGTCACCAGATGGATTATGAAAAACTACTTTAAATGAGAAAACAAAAAAACTAACTAAAAAAGTCTAAAAAACATACCAAATTTTTTTTACAATTTTTTTAAAAATTTTCACTACTTTTTATATATAAAAAAAATTCAAAAAAAAATGTACTACACATGTACAATAATACGTAAAAGCTTAAACCACCTAACCCACCCCCAAAAAACCTAAACCCCCCACCCCACCCCTCCCCCCCCCCCCCCCCCCCCCCCAAAAAAAAAAAAAAAAAAAAAAAAAAAAATCTAAAACTAAACCCTAAACATAAACCCGAAAAAAACCTAAACCCCCCACCCGCACCCCCCCCCACCCCCCAAAACCTAAACCCCCTCCCCACACACCCAAAATCCTAATCATAAACCTCCAAAAAACCCTAAAAGTTAAACTAAACTCAAAAGTTAAACTAAACTCAAAAGTTAACTTTAAGCATATAATGCACATGTGCAGTAAAAGTTTTTTTTTTTTTTTTTTTTTTTGAGAACAAAGTTTTTTTATATATAAAAAAGTAGCGAAAATTTGTAAAAAAATTGACATGTTTTTTAGATTTTTTTAGTTTTCTCATTTATATTCTCATGATGCTCTCCCTTAAACTTAATTCCTGCTTTTTTCATCAAAGAAATAAATAACATTGTTCATCAATTTAAATAACAATTATCATATAAATTAAGAAGATACAAATTTTAATACCATAAATATTTTATAAGAAAATCGGCCCTTGAGTAAAAAAAGTTTATAAATTGTGTCCCTTTTTTAAACAACTTGGCTCCACAAGAGTCGTGAAATAAATTAGATAGGCCTTTTCTTGCAACTTTCGGGACTGTATTTTTCTACACTTGATGAGTCAAATACACTTGATGAGTCAAGTTTTGTGGGCAAACAACCCAAAATTAATCAACGACCCACTTGCAACTGCTATCCATGAATACGGACAAACCCATGGTCGTTAGATCACGAACTTCACAATGATCATCCAATATATTACGATATCTTGTTTTGTCGTCAGTTATGACATGACAAAACGATATGTTCTTGATAACTTCATAAGATAGTGAAAATCATGAAGTGCCGATATTATAGTAAATAACTAACATTAAAAAAACAAGTTATTTATAGAAGACATTTTTTAAGTTTTGTGTTTTAGTCACAACATTAGACCTATCAATTTCTTTTCACAATTTAACACATGTTTCTTTGCGGGGTCGGTTCTTTTAACGCAATTTGGGTGTACTTATTTTTTTAATTGTTTATCGATCGATAAGTGGACGAACTGAAAATGTTCATAAAATTAAGTACGAATACGTATTATATTTGATGTGAATCATTTTCTAAAATATTTACGTTAAAACACAAAACTAAAAACATACATAAAAATAAATACGAATACTTATTATATTTGACACGGCTCATTTTTAGAAAAAAAAATACGTCAAAACGTAAACCAACTTAAACTTTTACCATTCTTTAACATAAAAATAAAAAGAAGCACATAATAAAATAGTGTTTCATTAAGTTAAAGAATGGTATTGCGCATTACGGCGGCATCGAAATACAAAGCAACTTGAATTTTTGCCGTCTAATAAAAATATATTATATTTGAGCCGACTAGTTTCCAAACAAAATTTACGTTAAAACTTAGACCAACTGAAAACCTACACAAAAATAAGCACAAGAACGTATTAAATTTAACAGAACTCATTTCCAAAATTAAAGTTACGTCTAAACGTAAGCCAACTTGAATTTATGCCGACACACATATAAAATAAGCACATAAGACGCGATGGGTCAAAATGACATTTTATAAATTTTTCAAAAGGTCAAGGAGTGTAGGTGTTAATTTTGAAAGCCGAGGGATTAGATATACAAAAGAACAAAAAGACAAAAACTAACAATAAAAAAAAAGCCAAATGAAAGCCGAGGGCTTAGATATACAAAAGAACAAAAAGACAAAAACGAACAATAAAAAAAGCCAAAGTTGTAATTAAGGAGTTGGTAAATTATATATATAATAATCACGAAGGTTTGTGTATTAGTGTTATCAATTTTTTTGTCACAATATATGTTTCTTTGTTTATGATTTTTTTATTATTTTAACTAGAATTACCACTCGTCGCAATGCGACGGGGATTTATTAGTTATATATAATGTTAGATGAAAGACAAATGTTTCTCACATTATCACGAGCCTATGTGTAAAACCGATAACAAAGTAATTAATCGCATGTTGCGACAGACCTATCAAACGGGAAAAATAGGCGCGCTGCAACGGACATGTCAAACAGGAAAAAAATAGATGAAAAACGTTGAACCCCACACGCACATTGCATCGTGTTAACTCGGAAATTTAGAACGACACGTTAAACGGAGAACTTATGAAAGATGAAAAGTATATAAGAGACTAAAGTTGAAAGTAAAAAAAAAATGTTTGAGATTAAACTGCGAAAGATGAAAAGCTTTGAGTTGAAAGTAAAAAATTAAAGGGGTTAAATTACAAAAGATGAAAACTTTTGAATTAGAAGTGAAAAATCAAATTAATCAAAGGGGTTAAAATACTAAAGATTAAAACTTTAGACTTAAATTGACAAAGATTGAAACTTTAGAGTTAAAAAAGAAATCAATTTCAGATTATGAAAACAAAAGAGATAAAAAGATTTAGTTAAATTGATGTTTAATATTATTATTATTATTATTATTTAATAAAAGAGATAAATAAAAAATAAAGGTGAGAAATTACCAGAGAATGACACGTGTCCAAAAAAGATTTTTATTTATTAGTATAGAAAGATACATCATTATATAATATTAATTAAACTTAGTCTAAATTTAAGTTGTATTTATCTTATAATTTTTAAAAGACGTTGTTTTATATAATTTCGAGTATGTCGTTGCGACATTCTTATTTTTATCTATACGTTGATATAAATTTGATTTAAAATCGAGTTGAGATAGTAATGTACAAGTAACCAATGCACAAACATTGTATTTTTGTGTTTTCTGGCCATTGCGTTTTACAAATAAGAAATTTCTTTGTGTTTTTGGTGCATTGCGTTTTAGAAAAATGTCATTTTTTAGGTTTTTTTTTTCATTGCGTTTTACGCAACTGGGTTTTTTCCATTGCGTTTTACGCAACTGGGTTTTAGAAAAAAAAAAATTTCGAAAATATAACAATAGTATACTCGTTTTAAAGATAAAAAACGCTCCTTTTTTGGTGCAATTTTTATAAAAAAAAAAAATAATGTCATATGAAAGAGTTATTAACGTTTAAAAAATGAGGGGGAATTGGAGGAGAGAGAAGCTATTGCCTTGGATTGACTAAAATGCCCCTGAACAAACTCACTCGCCTCTTTCTTCCCTTCAATTTCCCTTATTTAATCTTAGCCATTGATTAACTAAATGGATGGTCAAGATTACTTTCTAGCCTTCTTAGCCAAATAAACTTCCTATTATATCCTAACCCTACACTTTAAATACGATGTTTTATAAAATTTCGAGTATTCTGTTGCGACGTGCTTATTTTAATTTACGACTCAATATAAATTTTACTTAAAACCGAGTTGCGAATAATAATGTACAAGTGATCGAAACACAAATGCTATATTTTATTATTATAATTAGTTTTAAGTATATTTTTTTAACTATAAGTTTTTAGTCACGATATTATATATATATATATATATATATATATATATATTTGTTTAAGGACGATTAATAGTAACTTTATTTTTATAATAATATTTAGTTTTTTATTATATTTTATTTAATATATTATAACAGTTTACTATTATATTTACTTTAAATAATATGTTTTTACTTTTTTTCCTTTTTTTAAAACCATATATTTCCTTTACCATCTTTTTTAATAATTCTTTTTTTTTTCTTTTTAGAACATATATTAATTTATCAATTAACTTGATACTTATTTAATAATTTACGTTTATAATTTTTTTTCTAAAAACTTTAGTACGTAGATGTGCTTGATTTTTTCCCTGACATTCCGTTATAAGTTTTGTTAAAACGAAGTTGTACTCAAAATAAAGTATTACTTTGGTATATAAAACGGTACGATGATAAATTAAACCGTTTTAATGATTTGGCTTTCTAAATAAGATACTTTATTTTGAAATCGCGTTTGTTTTACATTATCATTTGCTCGATTTGGTCGCAACGCACGACGTAAGAAAAAACTAGTTTTATTAAATTTTGGATATGTTGTTTTGGCATGTTATCTTCTTCTTGAGATAACTATTTCAACATTACGATGTCATCATAACCGATAACTAATTGTATTAATATTTATAGTTCGATTCTCTTTCGGTTACTATAGCTAATGTCGGTACAATAACGAACTGAACTGATACTGACCAAATAACCATACGTACGTAACATGAGGTAATCCTACTTGTCGGTACAAAAAAAAACTAAATATGTGTTATAAATTTTTGAAAACTGATCGAGAAAACACGTGTCCACTGCCTTTTTGGACCTGTCAAGACTTTATTTTTTTTAACTTTCCTCTTTCGGTTTCTATATCGAGTGTCGGCACCGTATCAATAGTGAACCGAACCAATATCTACCGGATTCCCACCATTAACGTTGTTATCCCCCATACACCCCCGTCGCGGAGCGCGGATGTAACCCACAGGTGTTTTTGATTCTAGATTTTATGTTCGTGTAAGGTTGGGTTGTTCGGTATCGATAAAGATGACACTAAAGTGTTCATCCGAGATCTTTATGGTGAACCAGATTTCTTTTCTTTGTTATTGTTTGTGTGAAAGTTTTATGGGTAATGCATACCCATTTTCAGGCTAAATGGTTATTGTTTATATTGATGAAGATGGCTTATTGCTCATATGTAAGCAATAGATGTGACAGTGCTTGATACTTGGCTTGGCAATTTGTATTGTAGTCGTACGTAGCTTCTGAGCTTGGT
The DNA here is from genome assembly GCF_002127325.2 of Helianthus annuus. Lineage (NCBI taxonomy): Eukaryota > Viridiplantae > Streptophyta > Magnoliopsida > Asterales > Asteraceae > Helianthus > Helianthus annuus. The sequence continues at coordinate 40,916,694 of NC_035438.2, forward strand.
TTTCTCACTGTTTTATGGTTGGTTATGGCTAGGGCATGCAATGTGATTTATATGCTATCACTTAGCAACATTTGGTTGCGTTTAATTACTTTGCATGTTCATAAGACAATCCGATTGTGAACTGCCTTTTGGACATGACACGACTTTATTTTTGAACTTTCCTCTTTCGGTTTCTATATCGAGTGTCGACACCATATCAATAACATAGTGAGCCAAACCAATATCAATCATACTCCCACCATTAACATTATTGTCGCCCCCGCCATGGAGCGCGGATGTAACTCACCAGTTACAAACCAAAAATCAAACCGACAACCCAAGTTTTTTTATATATTGCGTCGGTTTCATATAATCAATCATATTGATCTGAATTACATTATTAATAGTAGGAAAGCCCATGCTTTACGATGGGTGTAAAATAAGACCACATTACTCTTGGGTTTAGTATATTATAGTCTTACATCCTCATTAAAATCAATATGCTTTAGTTAATATCAAGTTGATGGATTGATCCTGACCATCTTTAAATTTGGATTCAAAAATTTAAAGTTTTATCTAGGATTGGTTGGCTAACCATTAAACCCACGATAGTGAATTTAGCTTGGGCCTCCCTTCTATGTACAAGGGACACTCGAATTTTATTAACTTGGTGATGTTGGATATATCCCAAGTATCACATGAGCACTTTTGATCAGCATTGAGTATACTAAGGTAGTGGAGCGCTCAAATGAGAAGAATTTTTTTGTAAATAAGTTTTCAACCAATTGAAATGCTCCATTTAATGTGTATTTCATGTTATTATAAGGACATATAGGTAAATTCACAGTCTTTATTAATTTATTGTATTCCCCTAAATTATCTAACATAATTCAACTTGTAACTCCATTTTAAAAATATATTCTTTCATGACAACCTAATTTATGATGAAGGACAATTTTCGATATGTGTAGGATAAAGTGTAGGATAAATTTTGATATGTGTATGATATATGTATTATAAATTTTGATATGTATATGATAAATATTAAAATGTGTAGGATAATGTGTTTTTGCCTAATTATTAATGTGAGAGAAAATAATTATTTGGATAAGTTATAAACTATTTATTGTGTTACTATTATGCTCTTTCTTCTTTTTGTTCTCAAATGATCATTTCCCTATTCATTAATATAACTCATTTTTTTTCATTTTCTAATCTCCACCATTGTGAGATAAGTACATATGTTATATGCTTTGTGTTACTATATGGGCCAATGGACCGTTTAAGCAACAAAAATAAGTTAACTGAGAAAGTCTGATGGGTGTTTTCCTATTATAACCACAGTGCCCTAGCAAATTTTATTAAGATGTGAATTCCAGACTACGATCCCAGTTGTGTGAGAGGGGGAGTCTGAAAACACCGTGTCAACATTCGAAAGAGAGGAGTTTGTTGATGATGAATAAAGAGAACGAGGATTCTTGGAATGATAGATATTTCAGAGGCAGATTGACGATTGATGAAGATTGTAGTTTGACATGTGCGAAGACTCTATGAAGACTCCGTCAACATCCGAGGGGGAGTCTGTTGGTGCACTTACGTCTGTCGACTATGTCTTTCATTGAGTCTTAGAGTTAGACAGATCGGAAATGACACGGAAACCTAGAAATAGTGAATTGTATAGGTTCGCTTATGTATACATGTTCTAGGTTCGTTTTTGTGTCATGTAATAGATCAGGTTCGCTCATGTGTCAGGTTAGGTCCGCTTATATGGTTTTGAATGAGGTCCGCCCATGTGTCAAGTTGTAGGTCCGCTTATACGTACATGTACGTATAAGCGAACCCAAAGGTCTATATATAGGGTGTGTTTGAGCGAATCTGTTAAGGGTGATTGTTCCGGTGAGCAACGAAGTGCTGCCGAAGTGCTGTCTGTACGTGTAATCGAACAGTTGATCAATAAAACAGCAAGATTAAAGTGAATTCAGCTTGAATAGCACCAAATCATTAGTTTCCGCCTCTTGATTTGGATAGGAACTTCTCTGATCGACTCAATTAGGGCTGAACGCGATCCTACAAGTGGTATCAGAGCTCAGGAGGAGGAGTTCTTGCCATTTTAGCTCGATTTCATCTAGTTTTCTACACTTTCTTCACGTTTTCAAAATTTTTTACGGTAAAACCGGCTCAAAATCACACATTGCACTCGGATTCATGGACTAATAAACCCTTGAAGTTTTCAGATCTAAAATCAATCTAGAAAGTAAGTTTTTAGGAGATTCGCTCATACGGTTTTGCGCAAAAAGTGACGTCAGCAAAACATCTGGTTCGCTTTTAGTGACAGAATTTTACAGGTCCGTTTGAAAGGTCCGCTGATCTGATCAATTCTGGTTCGCTCCAAGTTACATTTAAGGTCCGCTCGAAGTGCACATCTGGTCCGCTCGAACTGCAATTCTGGTTCGCTCGAAGTGCAAAATCTGGTCCGCTTTTAAGTCACATACGAGATTCGCTTCTAGTGACAAGACTGGTCCGCTTTTGTGGCCAATTCTGGTTCGCGTTTACGATACTTGACCATTTCGCTTTTGAGACAATTACAGTTTCACTTTTGTGACAGTTCGCTTATTTGATCAGTTTGTACAAGTTTTGAGATTGTTGTGATATTTGGATATTTGAACAATGGATACTGAATTTTATAACGCTTTTGCAACACCGATGTCAGTGACTCAAAGTGCTATGATTGAAAATGAAACCGAAACATCTTAGAAACCACCCAAACTCATGGATATTGATGACTATAACGTGTGGTCTGAACGTTTTGGAAATTGGGTCGAAGCTTATCATCTAGATGAGTGGGAACACACTGAAGAGCCATATGTTAGACCAGTTACAAATGGTGTACAGCAAACAACTTGAGAAATGAGTACAGATGACAAAAAGAAATACCGTGATGAGAAACTTATGGTGAGTCTGCTTCAGCAAGCAATAAAAGAAGACATTCTGATCTTGCTTCAACATGATGGAACTGCATATTCGATTTGGACAGAGTTGGGAGCAAAGTTTATTGGAAGTGATGATATGCTTAAGAATAAAAAATCTCTCATGAAGAAAGAATTCGATTTGTTTTGTGGTTTAAAATCTGAAAACACCAAGCAGATTATTGATAGATATTGTAACTTAGTGAGAAATATGACAAAACTTGGTATTAAGAAAGATACTGATGAATTAGTTGAAAAACTTGCAGATGCGCTTCCACACGAAACATGGGGAACATTTCTGATGATGCTGAGATCTAACAGAAAAGATTACAAAGCTATGACACTAGGAGATTTTATCAAGCATCTGGAAGCTCAGGAGATGGAGCAGAGGAAGATTGCTAGGATGAAAAACTATGATGGAGAACAGGATATCAGTTTGTACTACAAAAGTGGTGCTACTGATTCTACAAAGTATTCTCCAAAGATTGAAACTGCTTACAGTGTTAAAGATTCTCCTGAGAAGAAGGCATCTCAAGGATCAAACAGCACAAGATTTTCATCTTACGATCCTAACATCTCTGTAACAAAGAATGGTTGAAAACTTCAGTGTAACATTGTGTTAAGCCTTGAAAATGATCAAGACTACACTGAAGAAATTGCAAAAAATCAAATGTCTTTGTTAGGGATGATTTTAGAGTCATATAGTTGCTTTGTTGCAGGAAAGATCGGAAATCCAATGCTCACGAAAGAGGATTACGATCAAATCGATGCTGAGGAAATGGAATTGATGGATATCAAATGGTGTATGGCGAGTGTGATGAGACGTGCTGAAAAGTTTAAGCAAATTACAGGCCGTGATGATTTTCGTGATGCAAACGTTTCAGCTTTGGGTTTTGATAAATCTAAAGTTACGTGTTTTCGTTGCAGGGAGAAGGGGCATTTCAAGAGGGAGTGTAAAAATCGTGAAGCTACCGGAGCCCAGAATCCTTTCGGAAACAACGACTATCACAAGAAGGCCATCTATCATCAAATCACACCACCAGCACAGCAACAGGCACAAACTGCTCATGGGAGAGATGTGGTTGATAAAAAGGCATGTGTTGTTAGTCAGGGAAAATATGATAATTTTACCTGGGAAAAGTATCTTTCGAAAGACAGCAAAGTGTGTTGGGCTGAACAAGATGATGAGAAGGTAGCTGAAGGTTTTACCTGGGATGATTTTTGTCCGGATCAAGATCTCATGGCCAAAGAGATGTCCAAAAACATTTCTCATGTTTTCTTTGCTAATGCTTATGATTTGAAATGTGCAGAAAGAACCAGGAAAGTCATGGAAGCTGCTGAACCAAGACGTAGAAAGCTTGAGGAAGAAAAAGAAGAGGAAGAGAGATTGAAAGCCGAAGCAAAAGCTGAGAAGAAGAGAAGAGCTGAGTTCTTACAATCAAACAGAATTGTCAAAGAGGTTCCTGAATTTGAAGTGAAAATTGATGCATCCAGAAAAATGCATGAACTGTGATTCACTGATCAAACAAAACAATGAGTTGTTGCACAATATTCACAAGTTGAAAGAATCGTATGATACAATGAACAGAGAGATCAACAAATATACTGATTCGAGTGGTGAACAAGCAAGGGCAATGAACACATTGAAAGTGGCATATCTTAGACAGCTTGATGATGCGAACTTTCATATTAAGAAGTGTGCAGATCTAGAGTTGGAGTTAGCAACGCAAAAGATAGAAACTGAGAAAGTTAAAAAAGTTATTAGATAGCTACTCATGTTCTTCTTTTGTTGTTGACAGGATTTATCCAGTCGTGGAGAATTTGAAGACGTTTGAGGAAGTAAAGACGTCTGAAGAAGAGAAATCTCTGACAAAAGATGAAGAAAAGTTGAAGACTTCTGGTAAGAAATCAAATGTGGTCTATAACAGATGTCCGCCCCCGGTCGAAAATGGATATTCACCTCGAAATCCAAATTCTGAAAGAGTCAATAAGGCAATCAATTTACAATGGGAGTCTGGGCCGTCAGATAACTTGCCAGAAAGTATTGATATCACATATACGTCATCAGACACTGATCATGAGTCAAAGTTGATAAAAAGTGTGGTAGATCAGGTGTTAGACAAAGATGACAATGAGGAGTCAAAACCGGAGTTCAAACTCGAGTCAAAGTCTGGGTCAAATATGTCAAAGCTGACAGATAAAAAGGACAAACAGGTTTATCATAAAGAATTTTTACTTTCGAAATCTAATTTGAATGATGAATCGGTCAAAGTGGCATATACTTTGAAAGGTTCTGACCAATTATATTCAGATGAAAGTTTTCCAATAAGAAGTGTCAGACTTGAAATGATTCAAAAGGTTTTCAAAATAACAGAAATTAATATTTCTGAAATAAAAGATTTAAATCTTAATGGAAAACCCAAACAGTACACTTCAAGAGATCAACAAAGAATCAACAAGAAAATGGGTTACAATTGTGGTTATAGTTTTCGACAGAAACCAAACCATAATCATAATTTCAAAAAGAAAGGTCTTGGTTTTGTCCCACCGAAAAACTATAAAAATGAAAAAATGTATAAACCAAAAACTATGTTTGTTTCAGGGAAAACAACAGAAGCTGAAAAAGAACAATCATTCAGAAGACAGACAAATCAGGAATTCCTTGCCAAGAAGTAAGAAGAACTAAAGAAGAATGAAGTTCCAAAAAAAATTGAAAAGAGAACTTGTTTTCAATGCAAAATTGCTGGTCATGTGGCAAAGGATTGTCTGAAGACATTCAAGCCAAAACAGGAAGTCTCTGGGAAAATGAAAGAAAAAGTTGTTGAAAAGACTGAACTGTCAACCCGGAAGTTTACTGGCTTTGAAAATTCAACTTTTGAAAAAGGAGAATGTTCAAAGAGTGCTTCAAAAAGGAAAGATAATATGCCAAATCAAAAATGGGTTGTGAAAGGTTCAGGTAATAGTTCTGGTGATGAATCTGATTCCATAAAATCAGAGGAGCCACGTGTTGAGAAAAAGGTTGAAAAGAAAGTTCCGATAGTGGACGATGTGAATTTTCCGCCACTGAATGCTAAAAATTACAAATCCAAAATCGGAAAAGTTGAAATTTCAAGTCAATTTTATTCTGACAAGAAGAAATTTGATGTTGAAAAAACTTTCAACGGAAGTGTGAAACGTATCTTTGGACAAATGGTCAATGGTAAGGCCAAAAGCATCAAAGATTTTTATGCTTCCAAAGGACGTGTTTACAAGCCTGTTGAAAGTAAAGATAAAGAAGATGTTGTTACACCCAAGGAAGGTCAAGCTTGGGTGGATATATTTTTCAAAGAATAAAAACATGACTTGCCGGAGATCCCAAGTTGGTATCGTGGATCATGAATCGGCATCCTTCTTAATCTGTGTTTGAGGTTTTACAGGACTTGCCGGAACTCCCAGGTTTGTAAGCGAGGAGTAGGAATCGACACCTTGAGAATTCAACCAAAAGATGGTAATTGGTTGAAAAACAGGTTTGAAATGTTTAATTGCAAAATCTACAAGTGATTGTATGATTGTGGTTGGTATAAGTGGTTCAGAATGAGAACCAGTTGCTTTTATAAATGGTTAAATCAAGGTCATTAAATTGAACTTGAGTTACCTATTATTCAGAAGATTGGTAAAACAATGTGATGATTTTACCCCAATTTTACAAAAGGTAAAAACAACTAAACTTATTTTCCGAAAAAACCATTCTGATTAAAACAAACTTAAGTGTTTTGAAATCATTATGGGAAAATAGTTTGTTGTGAGGGGGAGTTCTGATTGTTTAAGCCAAACGGATGGAGAATTAAAGTATTTCAATATCAGTTGTCAAGTTTTGTACAGTTTGTTTTCAATTTTTACTAGATGTATTTGAATTATAGGGGGAGTAAGAAATTTTAGAAAATCCAAAAACATCAGAAAATTTGAAAAAGCCAAAAACATGATAAAACTGAAAAATGAGTTTTTGTTGCATAAAAGAGGAAATGATAGTACATCAGTGGACTATCACAGCACGCTAAAGAATTGTAAAGCTAAAAGTGATAAACAATCTTACTGTGGATGTGTCAGTAGATTTTTGAACATTTAGTAAATTGAAACGAGATATAAACCTAAATTCGAACTTGCTTAATACGTGGGTAACTATTCTTGAATATATGGGTAACCCCCGAAATCTTGTTTGAAAGGTCCCGTATTCTGAGATACTAGGTCTTTATGCTCAGTGATATCTGGGGTATTATCCCGGGACTTCTGCTGTATGGAAATACTGACCTAGTCCCCGAATAATACTTTCTACAAAAAGCTTTGAAATACAAGCTCGCTCTCAGCAATCTGATTAAACAATAAAATTGATAATCTTTGCTGTTGTAATAAAAGATCCTCTAAAGGGGACCCACATAGAGTCGAAGCCGTCATCTCTCTGCGTATACGGAAGTATCGACCTGAGCTCTCACGGCCCTCGTACATTACCCCTTTACAGATATCAGTTGTGGTATACTCACCTGTAAGACTGAATATTTGGGATCTGGATACGGGAGTATATTCAAGTGGAGTGATACACAATTAAGTTTTAGTTTCTAAAACATTAATATCGTATCTCGAATCAGGTGAAATTTGTGTGAAAATTTAAGTGGACAAACATACTGACAATCGAGGTAAATTGTTTGGAACTTAATATGTAATCAAGCTTAACGGTGTTTGTGATATGTTTCATAACTGATATGATCTTCTTGTACAAACTCTCAAAAATATTGTCTGTAAATAGTTGTTTTCTGTTTTTTTCTTTCATTCAGAAAATTCAAAAAGATTTTTGGTGTGTTTTAGCATAAATTTTGAAAAAAATCAAAAAGATTTTCGACAACTGGTGTTGAGATACTGATTTTCGAAATTCAAAGTGCTAAACTTGAAGAACTGGTTTGGGAAGAGTGTATGTGATAATGTTAGATTTTTGTTTGAAAAGTGCCAGTAAAAATCTTGAATGTATAATTATTAATATAGCTTCTGGTATAAGTTTCTAAAAAGTGTGAAAGATTGATCTTTAAATAGAAACTTATGGTTAGGTAGAGATTATGCAGGTCTTGAGCCAGATATTGATCCTGAGAGAGAATGGAGCCAGGTATCGATCTGGAATCTGATGGGAGCCTGTTAATGATCTTGATTTGAAGAATGAAGATGTGAATTCCAGACTACGATCCCAGTTGTGTGAGAGGGGGAGTCTGAAAACACCGTGTCAACATTCGAGAGAGAGGAGTTTGTTGATGATGAATAAAGAGAACGAGGATTCTTGGAATGACAGATATTTCAGAGGCAGATTGACGACTGATGAAGATTGTAGTTTGACATGTGCGAAGACTCTATGAAGACTCCGTCAACATCCGAGGGGGAGTCTGTTGGTGCACTTACGTCTGTCGACTATGTCTTTCATTGAGTCTTAGAGTTAGACAGATCGGAAATGACACGGAAACCTAGAAATAGTGAATTGTATAGGTTCGCTTATGTATACATGTTCTAGGTTCGTTTTTGTGTCATGTAATAGATCAGGTTCGCTCATGTGTCAGGTTAGGTCCGCTTATATGGTTTTGAATGAGGTCCGCCCATATGTCAAGTTGTAGGTCCGCTTATACGTACATGTACGTATAAGCGAACCCAAAGGTCTATATATAGGGTGTGTTTGAGCGAATCTGTTAAGGGTGAATGTTCCGGTGAGCAACGAAGTGCTGCCGAAGTGCTGTCTGTACGTGTAATCGAACAGTTGATCAATAAAACAGCAAGATTAAAGTGAATTCAGCTTGAATAGCACCAAATCATTAGTTTCCGCCTCTTGATTTGGATAGGAACTTCTCTGATCGACTCAATTAGGGTTGAACGCGATCCTACAAGTGAAATTACAACTTCCTACTCTATATGCTTTATAAGGTAATATAGATTAACATTTCTAACATTATTAATACCAATATTTATATATTATCAATTAACAACATAGTTGTGCTTACTTGAGTTGTACTACATGTTTAAGTGATGTTTTCTGTTTACTTTATTTGTATACTGTGCTTATATGGTTGTTATTTGGGTGGGTATTTAAATGGGTTATCTTTTTTTTGTTGGCTTCATTTTGAAGCCACCACACTCTCTCTCTACCACCTAACCTTTGCTTCTCCACCACCATTGCCCACCCTTCATGACGTCATCTACGACGACCCCCTGTTGTTTGTTGATCCTTTTAATTTGTGCTCCGTTTGGGTATATTCTTACCTTTTACTCTGTTTACCCTAAAATTTCAAGGGTTTAAGTGGTTAATTTGAGTAGGATTTTTCGACATGTTGTTTTGTTTGGTGTTTTGATGTACTGTGTCACATCCGAAAAAAAACAGGTCCTAGAAACCCGACTCATTTTGTAAAGCGAATCCTAAATGAATTAAATGAAAAATGAGATTTTTTTATTATTTTATGTCTTTAATATTAATGCTTGTTAGTTTAATTAAATACGGGTCGAAAATATAAATTTTATAAATAAACTTCAGTTAGTTCTATGAGTTTTTTATAAAAGAAATAAATAAACTAAGTTGGAATGAAAGAACTCGCTAGTCAACTTCAAGAGTTGCTCGACAAAGGTTTCATTCGTCCTAGCACATACCCGTGGGGGCTCCGTCCTTTTTGTCAAAAAGAACGACGATTCGTTTCGCATATGCATCAATTACGGTGAACTCAACAAACTAATCGTCAAGAACCGCTATCCCCTTCCTCACATCGATGACCTCTTCGACCAACTCCAAGGAGCACCGTGTTTCTTAAAAATCGATCTTCGTTCCGGTTATCATCAACTTCGTGTTCATGAAGAAGATATCCCAAAAACCGCATTTCGCACAAGGTATGGTCACTATGAATTTATGGTTATGCCTTTTGGTTTAACCAACTCACCCGTGGGTTTCATGGATTTAATGAACCATGTGTGTAAACTTTACATCGATCGCTTTGTAATTGTGTTTATCGATGACATTCTAATCTACTCCAAATCCAAGACCGAACATAAACGATATTGACGTTTAATCTTGGAACTCCTTTGAGCTGAGCGACCATATGCTAAATTCTCCAAATGCGAATTTTGGCTAAAGGCGGTTCAATTCCTTGGTCATGTCATAAACGAGAATGGTATACACGTTCATCAGGCAAAAATCGAAGACGTAAAAAATTGGATAGCTCCGAAGTCTCCTACCAAAGTCCCTTCTTTCCTTGGATTAGCGGGTTATTACCGTTGGTTCATCTCCAACTTTTCCAAAATCGTCATGCCTCTCACCTTGTTGACCCAAAAAGAGAAACCTTTTGTTTAGGGTCCCAAACAAGAGGAATCATTCCAAACTCTTAAGCGTAGCTTTGCGATGCCCCTATCCTAGCCCTTCCCGATGGAAACGGCAATTTCATTGTTTATTGTGATACTTCTAGCCAAGCTCTCGGTTGTTTTCTTATGGAACGAGGCAAAGTCATCACCAACGCATTCAGGAAACTTAAGATCCATGAAAAGAACTACACCACTCATGATCTCGAACTTGGTTCGGTTGTTTTCGCTTTAAAGATTTAGAGACACTATCTTTGTGGTACCCAATGTGTGGTCTCACCGATCATAAAATTCTCCAACACATCTTTAATCAAAAGGAACTCAACATGCGTCACAGACGATGGGTTGAATTGTTAAACGACTACGAATGCGAGATTCGCTACCATCCCGAAAAAGCAAATGTCATGGCCGACGCTCATAGTCGAAAAAGTTAAGTCAAGGCTCTTGGCATTCATGTAACCGACCACTACCTTTGCTTCCAAATCCAAACCGACATCTAGTCTCGTATCCGCGAAGCACAATACTCATTCGTTAACGAAAACAATTTGTATGGCGAGATGCAGTGTGGTGCCGAAAGTCAATTCGAGTCTAAATGTAACTGTATCCTTCATTGATCGGTTAACCAAATCGGCTCACATTCTCCCCATTCGTGAACACTATCGAGTTAATAAATTAGCTCGTACTACATCGAAGAAGTCATTTGTCGCTATGGTATCCCCCTAGACATCATCTCCGACCGCGATGGTCATTTCACCTCTCATCTTTACCAAACATTCCAAGCCGCCTTGGGCACTCATCTAAATCTTCGTACGGCTTTCCATCCTCAAACTGACGGACAGACTGAACGTACTATCCAAACGTTCAAAGATATGCTATTCTCTTGTGTTATTGATTTTGGTGGTGATTGGGATGTACATGTACCATTGATTGAATTCTCATACAATACAGTTACCACGTTAGTATAAAAAGTGACACCTTTCGAAGCACTATATGGTCCCAAATATCGTTCTCCTATTTGTTGGCACCAGGTCGGCGAAGCACAAATCACCGGTCCCGAGCTCATACAAGAGACGGCGGACAAAATTTTACAAATCCATGACAACCTATTCAAAGCAAGAAGCCGTCAAAAGAGTTATGCCGACAAGAGACGCAAGCCTTTGGGATTCAACGTTGGTGACCTCGTGCTCCTCAAGGTATATCCTTGGAAAGAGTAGTACGTTTTGGTAATAAAGGAAAACTTGCTCCTCGTTTTGTAGGTCCTTTCAAGATTCTTAAAAGAATTGGTAGAGTGTCTTATCGACTCGATCTACCATAAGAACTTAGTAACGTCCATCCAACGTTCCATGTCTCAAACCTCAAGAAGTGCCTAGCCGAATAAGGACTTTAAATCCCGCTCAATGACATACGCATCAATGAGTCCATGCACTTCATCGAAAAACTGGTCGAAATCATATATTGGGGAATCAAGCAACTCAGGTGTAGTTGCATTCCTATAGTTAAGGTACGTTGGGAAGGAAAGTGTGGCTCCGAATTCACTTGGGAACTTCAAAGTGACATGAAGACCAAGTACCCGCACCTCTTCCCAGAATCTTTCTCTTGAATAAATTTCAGGATAAAATTTCCTAAAGTAAGGGAGATAGTAACGTTCCATATTTTCAAAATATTCTCTTTTCGATTTATTGTAATTTGTATTCTCATTTCAATCCCTTGTAATCCGAGACCTTGATTATAATGGAAATCATATTTTATATCATATTTGCACAATTAAATTTTCATTATACGTAACACTCACAAATGCGTGTTTTATACAAAACCGAGCCATACATCGAGTTTACATTTTCTTCAGAATGTTAATCATACATAAATTTTTGTTACAAATACTTGCGTGCACCTAAAATACCCAAAAACATGTTTAACTATGAGCTTTTAGCATGAAATAACAACAAAATCAACCTCGGGGGGTCAAACTACACATTTCGCAAAATTATGGAGAAAGGCCTCCCTCACGTCGCACGGGGGAATACTAGTTTCCCTGTCGCAAGACACGACACAACCGTTCTTTTAGCCAGATTGTTGGCAGCTCGCGAATTTAGGTTTAAATCCCGTTTCCATCCTCTCCAACTCCCAACTACCTTCATTAAACACCAAACCCTAACACCCACTTATAAATATACCACTTCTCCACTTCCTAAACACTTTCAATACCTCTAAATCACTTCCAAACTCTCAACTCATCAAAAATCTTAACCTGGGTAGATTGTTCTAAGCTCCAAAACAGTGAGTTTTGAGCTTGTTACTTCAACTTTTCTTCTTGTTTTCTTGCTTCTCCTTCCTTGGATGACCTCTAGAAGTGTTACCACATGTTTACCAAGGTAAACAAAGATGGTACATCACCATTTTGAGGTCCAAAGTTAGAGTTTTATCAAACCTTTATACTTGTATATTTCTTTAGTTTGTTTTCTTAGAACTTTTGACACCAAACCAAGTCAACAACTAATCTCTATGTTGAGAGACTTGTGTTAAGGTTAAAAAACACAGGTTGAATAAAATACAATGTAATATGCTTACATATATAGTCGTTAAAATATATCTTTAAAAATAAACTTTGACGTGATAGTTACAAATTCTGTTAAGTTAATCATTTGTTTTCACATGTTTTCTTGCTTCTCCTTCCTTGGAAAACTTCTAGAAGTGTTACCACATGTTTAACAAGGTAAGCAAAGATGGTACATCACTATTTTAAGGTCCAAAGTTAAGATTTTTATCAAACCTTTATACTTGTATATTTCTTTACTTTGTTTTCTTGGAACTTTTGACACCAAACCAAGTCAAAAACTAATCTCTATGTTGAGAGACTTGTGTTTAAGTTAAAAAAAACATACGTTGAATAAAATACAATGTAATATGATTACAAATACAATCGTTAAAATATTTCTTTAAAAATAAACTTTGACATGATAGTTAGAAATTATGTTAAGTTAAACATTTTTTTCCACATGTTTTCTTGCTTCTCCTTCCTTGGATAACCTCTAGAAGTGTAACCACATGTTTACCAAGGTAAACAAAGATGGTACATCATTATTTTGAGGTCCAAAGTTAGGATTTTTATCAAACTTTTATACTTGTATATTTCTTTACTTTGTTTTCTTGGAACTTTTGACACCAAACCAAGTCAACAACTAATCTCTATGTTGAGAGACTTCTGTTAAAGTTAAAAAAAAACATAGGTTGAATAAATTATAGTGTAGTATGCTTACAAATAAAGTCGTTAAAATATTTCTTCAAAAATAAACTTTAACGTGTGTGAATTCAGGATCTTGATGAATTCCTTGACCTTGAATGCATATCGACACGTGAAATCTGCAGAATCCAATCACGTGTGTGGAATGAACACGGAGATGTAAATATAACTGTTTTCCTTTACTGATTTGGCAACGTTTACACCTTGAAAACAAACGGGCAGAGCTTCGCCTCAAAGTTACCCAAAAGATACAAATGAACTAAAGAAGACTACTATCTATAGAGTTGCAGGTTCGAACAAGGGATGATTGGCTGGCTTCATACAAAGTTGGTGGCTTCGTACGATGCTGCCATTGCTTCATACTTTGCTTTCTTCAATTCAGCATCTCGTCTTGTTTCATTCGTTCCAGCTACATTCTATGATTGACGCAAGCAATAGACATATGCACTCACAGACTCCCCAATGGATATTGCTGCAGTTAATCTCGTAGCTTTTATTTTTCACTGAGTCTTCTAGATATGTTGACATTTTTCAGCAACACAGACTCCCCAATCTCCAACAAAATCCCCGTGGATTTGCTTTTGACTTCAGCTTCAGCTCCCCCTTTCGATTGACTCCTCCTTCAGGCTCCCCTTTTCTTTAAGCTTCCGTGCTTTCAGCTACTAGGATCGTCACCTGACTCTACAAGCTCTTCCAGAGTCGTTATCTGGTTCTTTGATCACAAGCTCGTCTTCAGACTCCCCCTTAAGCTCTGCTATCGGGTTCGTAGTCTAGCAAATCATCTGTAAAATCTCAAACATTTATAAGATATTTGACAACTTTTAAGATTGAAAATCTTGCTCCAACATATAACATGAAAAAGCTCGAGCATTTCAAATATGTGACTGCACAGGACATCTAGGTTTTTCTGGAACGATTACCTGGCCCTTTATCCCACATACTCAGAATCAGTAACCTGGCTCTGATAAATATTTTTGGATCGAGAGCCTGACTCTATTGTATAAATGTAACAAAATGAATTTATCTAGAATTACGCGACTCCGCTCCCCCTATCAAATAACTTTATAAGATTTGACAGTTTAAAGCATCCAAAACTTTTAAACTGATAATTATCTGTGAAGTTTTGTAAAGATTATCTTCCAAGTCCAACTTAATGACCTTGGAGATTTCACAAACTGTTTTTGATTTTTCAATTAAAAACTTAAAGTTTCAAATTAATGAACTTGTTTATTTTCAGAAACATGTTCAGCATACTTAGATTTTGAAACTCAACTTTCAGGCATTGGTTGTCAAAAATAAAGTAGAAACAAAATCTTTTTATATTTTACAAAGTTTATGCTAAAACACACTGAAAATCTTTTTGAAATTTTTCTTAAATATAAAGCAGTAAAGAAATATTTACAGACAATATTTTTGTTTGAGTTTGCGTTAGAGGATCATATCGGTTTATGACAAATCACTAGCACCGTTGAGCTATAAATGCTTTAAGTTCTAAATGATTCACTTAGATTGTCAGTATACTGATCCACTTAAATTTTCACACAAAGTTCAACTGATACGAGATTAGTGGTTTAAGAACATAACTTATCCGTATGTCCCACCTCAGAATATACTCTCGTATCAAGATTCCCTAGATTCAGTCTTACAGGTAAATATACTATATTGATATTTGTACTCTGGGTAAGTGCGAGACCTTAAGAGCTCAGGTATGAACTACCGTTCAGTCAAAGACATGAAGGCTCGACTTGAGGTGTGTCCCACTTGGGGATATTCTTTACAACTGCACTTGATATATATCTTTTGATAATTTTCAATTTTTATGCAGAGGGTAAGCATTAAGCATGCAAAGTATTATACGAGGTCTAGGCCATTGCTTCCGCAATATCAGAAGATCAGGTATAATAACCCAGATATCAAACAGTACTAAAACCTAGTATCTCGGAAGCTAGCAATCTCTCAACAAGATTTCGGGGGTTACCCATATATCCAAGAGATGTTCCCCACGAGATAAGAAAGTATTGATATTTAGGTTTATATCTCGAAATCAATCTACTAAATGTGTAAAAACCTACTGACACATCATCGGTGATACCATTTATCACATTTTACTTTCCATTTCTTTAGCGTACTCTGATTATCTACTGATGTACTATCATTTCCTCTTTTTACATAAAACTCTTTTTTCATTTTCTATTGTTTTTGTCTTTTTCAAATTTTCAAATGTTTTTGTATTTTCTGAAATTTTTACTCCCCCTAAAATTCAAAATATTTAAAGAAAATTTGACAAACCAATGTAGATAGCTTTGTCTCGCCATCCATCTTCTGCATCTCATGCTCTATTAAAGCAAATAACATGTAAAGCAGAAAGTACCCCCATGATTTACAACACATTGATTTTTAACAATGTTAAAACCATTTTCAATTGTGAAATAATCATGTTTGTTCCGCGGTGAGGGTTTCGGCATATTCAATCAACGTATTTTGTAAATTTTTGATTTTTTGACAAAATTAAAAAAACATATTTATTTTATTTTTCAGTTTTTGACAAAATAAAAACATATTTTTGGTTTTTAAATTTTTCTGTTTTTAAGGTTTTTGAAATATAGTTTATTTATGTACAAAAACAAACAAACTCCCTGATTCAGTTGCAGAGATCAGCAGCCTCCTCCTCTTGTGCTAGGCTGCTCCAATACTCCTCTTGTTGACATTCAGTTGTCTTCGGGAGCACCTACACATTCAACTAATTTGATCATATGAACAATGTAACCCAAGCCTGTTTTGACTCGGGTAACTGAACATGAATCTTTCCAGGTAAAACTGGATAGTTTTGTTCATTATTTTCAAAAACATTTTCTTTAATTTCCTCATTATCAGAAACCATTTGTTGTTTGACCACCCATATTTGCCCTTTTAAAACATTCCTTTTATAAAATCTTGATTCATTTTGAATATTTTGATCTGGTTCAACAACTTTTGGTTTCCAAAACTGATGTGGTTTTGTTGCATCTTGTTTTCCAACTTTGTTCTGTTCTAAATCTAGGTGTCACTGGTTTCCTAGTTTGTTGTGATTCAGCATTTGACATTTTCAGCTTCCAAGTTTGTTTTGATTCAAACTCGGTTGATTTCTTATTCACAACATCAGACTTCTTTTCTCAACACCAACAGGCTTCGGATTTGAACACTTGTGAGAAAGATGTCCAATTTTATCACATCTAAAACATGTTCTTTTTGAAACATCTTTCGCCTGTTGTTGTTTTTTTTCTTTTGAGCATAGAACTCTTCATTAGTCTGTCGACTAAATTGGAGTTCTTTCTCTTTTTTCAGAACTTGTTCCATGAACAAAGTTCACCCTTTTCTGATAATTCGGCTTTTCAAATCGTTTCTGATTTTGTTTCTTCTTATAACCCAACCCAGCCTTCATGTTTTTCTTCTTGTAGTTAGGTTTGTTATAAGAACTCTTCTTGCTCCTTCCAGCAAATTTTGAAATTTCAGACTTTTAAATTTCTACTAGTTTGAACACTTTGTCAACTTTATCTGAAATCACATTCTGAATCGGGAATTCAACATCTGAGAATAATTTGTCCGATCCAATCATGGTATACACCGATCCTATTGAATCATCATTCGCATCTTTCTCAGATTTTGAATTTTTAATATACCTTTCATGAAAACTTCCCTCATTTTCATCATGTGATTCAGACTTATCTGTTCTGGTAGACTCCTCTGACAAAACGCTTTCAACAACCTTATCAACCACCTCTGAATCATCAAGATCATCAGAGTTGGTGTAAGTCACATCAATGTTGTCGGGTAATTGGTCAACCATCTTTATTGCTTTTCCCACCTTTTCGCCATCATAGAATGTATAATTATCCTCCAACAGTGGTGGAACTTGATGGTATTCTGACCCAATTCCCTTTTTGTTCTTTTCAGACTCATTACCATCTGGTGTGATGTTGAAAATACATTCAAGAATATATGACGAAGCATGATAACTTTGAAGTTTGTTAACTAACTTTTCTTTTTCAGCTAATTCTTGTTTAAGTTTAGCATCTTCATCAATATAGTCATTTAAAACCTTTTGTTTTCCTGCAAATCTGGCTTCAAGAAATGCATTTGATTCCTGGCATGCTGACAATCTATTATCCAGACTTGTGACTTTACTTTTCAAAATTTCATAAGCTTCTTTTACCGTGTGATATGACAATTTCATTCCATCATGTTCTTTTTGCAACTCTTGAATAGTTTTATCTTTTGGAATACATTCGCTGCATTGTGCTAAACACTGTTGTTTCAAAATTTTGTTTTCTTTTTCAAGATCATCACATTTTTGTGTCAGAATTTCTTTTTCTTGTTTCAAAATCTTTTCATTTTCTAACATTTCATTACATTTTTCTTTGAAAATCTTTTCTATTTTTGTAAACTCAACATCTCTGGATCTTAGACTGTTATCCTTTTCAGTACAAGCTTTGCATGTTTCCATGCACTTATTGCACTGTTCATCAGTTTTATGATCAGATTTATCTAACATTTCAGAATGAGTGGTTACCTCAGCGTTAGGCACCTTGACTTCTTTTGTCTTCTGATCTTTAACAATCTTCTTTTTATCATCGACCACAACCTCTGTCGGCTTCTCTGTCTTTGCATCAGGCTTCTCTGTCTTTGCATCAGCCTTCTTCACATCCTTCACCAACTTTTGACTCTCAACTACAATCTCCTCGACTGTTTTCTTCTTCTTCTCCGAACTTGCATAAATCACCTTATAGATTTCTTCTTCAACCTTTTCTCTGTAATCTCTGATCTCTCTAATCCCTCGACGCTAAGCATCCTCAGTTGGTATAGCAGCCACTAAGGCATCAAAATCTACCTCTTCTGGATCAACTGTCGGATTACCTTTTGGATCAACATAACAATCTCTCTCAGTATCCCATCTTTTTGCCCATCTTGCTTCTTTGTAAGTATCATAGACACTATCCAGATAACTTTCAGCCTCTATTTCTTCTCGGCTTCTTTTGATCTTAGCAACCATTGCTTTGAGTTCTCCATCTTCTTTAAAATGATCATTCCAATTGAACACTTCATCGTCTTGAATCCTCCATTTGCTATCATCTTGAAGAATACTGGATTCACTACGATCACGAATCGTCAAAACAGCATGTTTCTTTTCTTTATACGATCCTTCATCAAGCTGCTTTCTTGTTGATTACTCATTGTTGTGATGATAGATAGCCTTTTTGTAATAATCATCATGAAACGGGTTCACACTATCATCTGCTTTGTTATTTGTACATTCCCTCTTGAAGTGCCCCTTTTGTTTGCACTTAAAGCAAGTAACTTTGTTCTTGTCAAAACCTATCTTCATGTCTGGGCCTTCCAAGCACTTCCTGCCGGTGATTTCCATGAACCTTTAAGCTCTCATGATCACACTAGCCATGCAGCAGCGAATGTCCATCCTCCATCTCTTCATCCTCCTTTGTCATGCTCGGATTTCTGATCTTTCCTGCAATTAAACCTTCATAAGATCCCGGAATAGACGCTAAGAAACTCATGTGCTGTTGAGCAAACTCATTGTTCAAATGTGGAGAATTTTTCCAATCTTGATTTGAACCAGATTTCGAAGATTGATATCCTAGATCATAGCTTGAAGACTTGTTGTTTGAAGAATCACCAGTCTTATCTGCACTGAATGTTGTTCTAATCGTTGCAGATTCGTTGTTTTGCGGCATACCTCTTCGGTAATACAGATCAATATTTTGTTGAAAACTAGAACTGGACATTTTGTTTTGTTTTTGCAATAATAGATCATGTCCATCTAGTTTTTCAATCAAACTGTCTAATGTCATCGCATCGATTTTGGCATCATTTTTCAGAACAATCACATAAGTTTTCCAATCTTCCTCATGTGGCAATGCCTCGACGAGTTTATCAACCATCTCTTCTCTTTTTTTGTAGATTCCAAATCGCTCTAACTCAATTTTCAGATGACAAAATCTCTCTATCATTTGTCTAACAATCTCTCCTTTCATACAATCAAACAAATCAAATTCTTTTTTTAGTAATGAAATTTTGTTTTTCTTGATGTGTTTTCCCCTTTCAGCTTTCAGCTTTAGAGCATCCCACATTGACTTTGAAGTTTCACCATGCTGAAGCAGAGAAAGAATATCCTCTCTTACCGACTGTTGTAATAATGTTACCAATCTTAGCTCATCAGAATGTTTTTCTTTCGGAGTTTTTGAATATTCTAGAACTGGGAGTAAAACATTTTGTTCAGTTACAAGTTTTTCATAACCGTAAATCATCGAAACCCAACTTTCATAGGCATAAGCCTTCACCCAATTTTCAAAACGTGTACTCCACCAATGGTAATCTTCAATGTTCATTAGTTTAGGTGGCCTTTGGTGATTTCTTTATACATTGTCATGATTTGTGTTATCAGTTATAGTTTTGGAAATGCTTTTCGGTGTAACATTTGTTTGTTCAGATGTCTCGGAAGTAAACGCATTATAGAACGTGTTGTAAAACTCTTCAGCCATAATTCCTGCAAAAAAAATAGACAAACAAACACTTGATCACAACTGATAATCAAACACAATAATCCTCCGTTCATACGAAGCCAGAAAGCAAATTGTTCACACAAGTGTTGGTTCGAACGAGACTGCATTAGTACGAGGCTGCAATACAAACAAGCCAAATCTACACTTGTGCGCTCGTACGAAGCTGGGTTCGTACGAAGTTAGCTTTTACAATATCAGAAATACGTGGCTTCGTTCGAAGCTGTAGGATTGTTTAAAACAGTTTTTCACACGTTATATCAAAAACTTAGATGATTATAACCGTGAGAACACCGTAAATCTTAGTTTAAAGTTCAAAGAAAATGAGAGGAAGATGAGAATAAGCAGAAGTATGATGTAGAAGATGAAATCAGCTATGAATCTGATGTAGAAGCATGATTCTCCGTGTCTTCAATCCTAGCAATCAAGCACCCGCTCTGATACCACTTGTGAATTCAGGATCTTGATGAATTCCTTAACCTTGAATGCATATCGACACGTGAAATGTGTGGAATCCAATCACGTGTGCGGAATGAATACGGAGATGTAAATATAACTGTTTTCCTTTACTGATTTGACAAAGTTTACACCGTGAAAACAAATGGGCAGAGCTTCACCTCAAAGTTACCCAAAAGATACAAATGAACTAAACAAGACTACTATTTATAGAGTTGCAGGTTCGAACAAGGGATGATTGGCTGGCTTCGTACGAAGTTGGTGGCTTCGTACGAAGCTGCCATTGCTTCATACTTTGCTTTCTTCAATTCAGCATCTCGTCTTGTTTCATTCGTTCCAGCTACATTCCGTGATTGATGCAAGCGATAGACATATGCACTCACAACGTGACAATTATAAGTTCTGTTAAGTTGAACATTTTTTTTCCAACTTGCTATTATTTTTTATCTAATTGGTAAGGTAAATTCAATTAAAGGGTACTAAGTTCTTTATATATCATTTTAACATAAATAAGCTAACTTGAATTGTAATTATAGATATAAAATACATATGGAAGTGAGACAAGTTTTAATATAAAAGGTGAAAACTAAAACTTGGATTTTTTTTAATACCACATACTTTTTTGTTTGACATTTTTTTAACCATTTAAACTATCCAGCTACATTAAATATTTAAAAATATCTTGAATCTTATTCATAAGAAACAAGAGTTTTTTCTCAAACTAGTATAGATACAAAAAGTATTTACCTATTTGGGTAATTTGAAAAATATTTACCTATTTGGGTGCTTTTCTATATCCCTTTAATTTTTTACCTAATTTATACTTTTCATTTTATTAAAACAATATGATATTTATCATAATGAGTTACATAAACCATCTCATTGAAATTGTTTGTTAATTGCAGTGTGGTGAGCAGTGGTATGAGTTTAATGATAGCCAGGTGTTCTCCGTTAGTGAAGACCAAATCAAGACGTCTGCAGCGTATGTTCTGTTTTACAAGAGGGTTCGACGAAAAAAAGTCAAACATGTGCAGCGAACTTCATTATGGCCCAATGGTAGATTTGGGGCCATTTATACATTACATTTGATGATACAAATAGGTTGTGAGAGGGTGGCCTGGGCTGTAAATGTGACTTAGATTAGACTTTAAAGTTTTTTGACAGTTGCCACCTCAACTTCACCTTCTTTTAGACTTCATTTCATACTGCAGGATTTCGTCTCTTTTCTACCTCTATTCATCTCTTTATATTCATTATTTTTTTTCTTTAGATTTTGGGTGTTAATAATAAACTGTTTGAAACCAACTGGACCGCCCAAATCAAAGCAAGCTGGTCGGTTTGAGATTCATAGGGTTCATTTTTGACAGTTTAACGATTCAAATTCATCCGTGGAAAAGGGGCACATGCTCTTTTATGTAACTCTATGAATATCATATGATAAATATCATATTGTTTTAATAAAATGAAAAGTATAAATCAGGTAAAAAATTAAATGGATATAGAAAAGTACCTAAATAGGTAAATATTTTTTAAAGTACCCATATAGGTAAATACTTTTTGTATCTACACTAGTTTGGGAAAAAACTCTAAAAAAACAATTACTATAATTATTTTTCTTTTTTTTTTTTTGTTAGATATTTTAATGGTCATAATTTCAAACTTAGTGTATTTGGAGACTTAAATAGAAGCTTCAAAATAAAAAAAATATTTCGTTATTTGGAGGCTGAAAATAGTTATTTTGAGACGTAAATAATTATCCATAATTAAATAATAAGTATCCATGATTAATTTTATATTAAATATCTAAAAATATTTTTTTATTATCATAATTATGTAATATGAGTAAGAGACGAGAAAACCAAAAGGTACATTATTTATAATGATGACAAATATCCTAAAGTTATTTTTATTTATTAGTTATAGATAGATAGAGATGGATGGGTCATACTAGTGAATCATATTTTTTTTTGTCAAAACATGATGAACAAAATAAATTCTTTAATATTTAAATTTAACTTTTTTAAGGTATAAATAAATTAATGATTGAAATGCATTGCTTGTTATCACTCTTAAAAAACATAAAACATTTCGTTTATTTATAAAACTACGATAATGTATGTGATGTAATGAATGCAATTTTTAGAAATATGAAACATTGATGAAAAAAATTAAACTATAATTGCATGTGATAAATATTTTTTTGAGTAAATTACAAGTTTTGTCCTTTATGTTTACATCAAATTGCAGGCGCTGTCCTTTAGCGCAAAAGTTGACGAGTTTTGTCCTTAACGTATCAAAATCATGCACGTTATGCCCTTTGAGCCCAACCCAGTTAATTTCTTTGGTTAAGTTTGGTCATATGCAAGGCACATGAGGGCTTTCTTGTTTTTTCAACTCCTCAAGGACTATTGTGTAACACAACTTATATCAAAGGACTATTGTGTAGAAAATAAAAAGATATTTAAAAAACAAAACTTAACACTCCCTCTTATCTCTCTCTCACACACACCTGCTAAAGATATGAAACCCTAATTGTTTGATTTGCAGCCGTCACCCCTGCTCTCTTCACACTCTCTGTATGTTATCAACTCAAAAAAGGTAAATACTAGCCTGTGAAAAAAGTCAATACAACTAGGTGAAGCAAGAGAAATTTTACTTTCGTCTTTGATTTGATTACAAAATGTCCAGACCTATTACTCACTTGGATTCAAACATGGCGGAACAGAGGTTATTCCACGAAGCCGTTGACTTATTACCACAACAGAAATCTTACAACAGAATTCTCTTCCCCATCGTTCTCACTCCAAACCCCAAAATCCCCAAACTAACAGAAGCAATCAAAGCTAACAGAGCATGGGCTGAATCTGGTACTTAAAATCCAGGCCTTTGTTTTGATTTATCATATGATTTTTGAAATATATTTTGTTTTGTTTTGGGGTTTTGATCTGCACAAGTTTATGGGCTGAATCTGGTACTTGTTTTATGGGCAAACTTGGTCTGATTGTATGGTGGTTGTAGATGATGAAAGGGGATAGTGGTGGCGATGAAGGGTGGTGGTGGTGGAGGATGGTGGTAATAAGTGGTTCCTAATTTCAGAAATATATATATATATATATATATATATATATATATGGTTATAAAAATAATATCTTAAATTATTTTGTTTTATTTTTACATAATAGCCCCTTGATATAATTTATTTTACATAATAACCCCTTGAATGCTGAAATTACAATAGTGCCCTCATGTGCCTTGCACATGACTCGATTTAACTAAAAAATCTAACTGGGTTTGGCCTAAAGGACAAAACGTGCAAGATTTTGAAAGGTAAAGGACACCGCCTGTCAACTTTTGCGCTAACACTACAAGAAAAAAGACTTTTCGCGACGAATCAAAATCGGCTTTTCGCGACTAAATATCGTCGCGATAGGCTATGGCGACGACATTTTGTCGCAATAGGGTCGTTCCTATTGCTCGGTCGTATTAGCCTGTTTTTTCGTCGTTATACACGGCGTCGCAATAGGTTGACCTATAGAGACTAAATTTCGTCGCGAAAAGGTTTTTAATATTTTTTAGAGCTTTCACCTGTAGAGACTAAATTTCGTCGCTATAAGTTTTTAATATTTTTTAAAGCTTTCACCTGTAGAGACTAAATTTCGTCACAATAGGCTTTGATGTTTTTTTTAATATGTCACCTATAGCAACCCAATTTCGTCGCTACAGTTGAAAGGAAAATTCATATTTTTTAAATTTTATAAATTTTTTTTCCAGGTTTCCCAAATTAAAAAAAACTGTAAAAATCCAAAATAAACTAAAGATTATAAAGCAAACTATGTTCAATTCTAATATAAACTAGGATTTAAACATCGCGCGCGCAAGCGGTCAAAATAATTACTGTGTTCAAAACTCAATAACATTTACGTTCCATTTGTGTAAAACATGAACTCTAAGCCTTAAACCATAAATAAAAGTATAAAACAAAACAAAAGCAAAATCTACAGATCTACACTACACAAAAACCAATCTACTATCTTCAGAAATCCAGCTTCATCTAGCTAGCTTCCGAGTAGTATCAGGCTATCAGCAACATCCATCTTCACACTCCAGCCATCATCCCCATACTCCCAAACCCATTCTTGAATCTTGCCATATAAGTTATAACCCACCAAAACCATCGACCCATGTCACCCAACTATTTTCCAGATAATATACCAGCAAATAACCGATTAACCAACATACCGCAATAATGTCATGATCGGGATCAAACTGAAACCACTCCCAATGATGTGCGAAGTCAACCCCAAATCAGCAAAAAATCCCAATCATGCACACCTAAAGCCCCAATAGATAATCTACGTTCAATATTGGTTCGAGTAGTAAACTAAAAACAATACAAAAGTAATTAAAGAAAGGTTAGGAAGTTAATTACATTTGTTGCAGATTTCATTCCTTTGCCAAGCAACTCTTCTATCATGACCTTATAGACTCTTACACCTTGAAGTAAAGATTTGTAGACGTTCAAAACAAAGACAATCATTAAATTGACTATTACATAAAAAAGGGTTGTTTTGATTCGGGTCGAAACGGGTTTGGGTCAGGACGGGTTTCGGGTCGGGTCGGGTCAGATTTTTTTTAACTTACAGTATCACTGACTGGTGCCAAGCCTGATTGCCAAATCCTAATAATTTTGTTTCCCTTTAGTATATATGTGTCAAGTTTCAGCAACCATTGGGAAATGGTGTTTTTGGGAACTTTCAGCAAAGAACTCTTTCTCCTGTTAATAAAAAGGTCAACTTTCAGTTGGTTAATATGATCATTTTTTCAAAAAGATTATCCAAATAATAAAAAGATTGAATTTTGATCCTTACATGAAGCCAAAATGGGACGTTGCTGATTTCTAATGAAGATTGAGGAAACTTTATTATTTATTTAAAATTTAATTTGGTTTTATCTTTTTAGTCTGTGACCTGCTCGACCTAACCCGACCCGAAACGAACCGATTTTTTTTTTAAATATCTAATGATAGACAAACGAACCTAAAAGTTCCGCCCCACAAAAATAATTTCCTGGGTTTGCCACTGACAGTAACAATAATGTTCTAATACAAAACATAGCTCAGCTGACACGTAATCATTTTGGTTTTGACTAGCGACCTTATTTTAGCACCTAAATATCATTTTTTTAAACTCACAAGGTTGCATCACTGAAAGCTCAATGCAGAAAGTCTCTTGGATCAGTAACAAAACCGGTCAAAGCCGAAGCTACAGCCGTATAAGGAGAAGCCAGATATATTTGACCTTCTTTGTGTCCCATTCGACCCGGAAAGTTTCGGTTAGTTGTTGACAAACAAACCTGCCATCATCAATCATCAGATCAGTTGCAAGATTTGTACTTTTGAATTTAACCTTGAACTTTCCACATCAAAAGACTTGCCTGAGGTTCATTCATGCATGCATAAGTAGGGCTGTAAACGAACCGAACGTTCAACGAACAGTTCGTGAACCGTTCGGCGGGAAGTTCGTTTGTGTTCGTTCGATTAGCTTAGCGAACGAACACGAACAAAAAGTTTTGTTCAGTTAGCTTAGCGAACGAACACGAACACATGTCTCGTTCGTTCGATTGTGTTCGTGAACGTTCGGTAATATGTTCGGTTACGTTCGTTAGTTTACGTGCGTTTGATTATATTAAAAAATAATAAATAATAAACCTTTTATCTAAATATATTAAAAACTTGAAACCCTATTTTTCTAAATAGTTAAAATTTGGACATTTTAAGACATTTTGGGGGATGATTATAACTAAGTTAGTTAAACTTGATTAATCGTTTGGTGGTGTAGTAGACTTCTTGTGTTTTGATTTATCATTTGATGGTTTTATTTAACTACTTATATACAATGTTTAAGGATAACAATGTTTTTATTTTTTATTTTCAAGTTAAATGTTCGTTTGCGTTCAACTTTATTTTGCTTGTGTTTGTTTGTGTCCGAGACCGGTGTTCACGAACTGTTCGTGAACAACTTAATTTCCTTAACGAACGAACACGGACATAAATTTATGTTCAGTAAGCGTTCGTGAACAGTTCGCGAACATGTTAATTTCCTTAACGAACGAACACGAACAAGGCCTTGTTCGTGTTTGTTCGGTTCGTTTACAGCCCTATGCATAAGTATCGAGTGGACCACCCAAACAAGCGCCACAACTAGGACTATTAGGTAAATGGTGGGTCCTAACACCTTTCAACCAATCATAATTGAGTGCAAAATGCGGAGTGGAATGGGGACTTGACATGGCATGATATTATTGGCTAGACGGTAACTCAAACACCCTAAAGTGATTGAATGACACCCTCCACCGTAATATTATCCACACATGATTCTACAGACACCTCATTATTTAATCAAATGCAAGCAGGTGATATATTTAAGCAGAAAACTCTTTAATGATTAAATAATTGTAAAAACTGGAAGCTTACCTATAATGATTGATCTGTCTAAAACAAGCTCATCCACTGTCCTGCATATATACACCAATGCACAATCAGCATAAACTAATGTCTGTAACTTTATATTAATCCAGATGTTTACCTGTAGTGCAGTTCTTTCACAAAACTCAACTCATCGATTTCAGACACATCCGAAATACAGCTTGCAGCCTTTTCTCCAGCCTTTATGATACAATAAATATTTAACTTTAAACCTTCTGGTAAAAAGAGATAAAATATCAATTTAATATATATTATTGATTGCACAAACCACTATATGCTTGTTCGTAGTTTTGCCCATAGCAGACAAAACTATCAAAGGATTCTCTTCTGGAAAGCTGAGGATAAGCTCAGCTACTTCTTTCATTCTATCTGCCGATGCAACCGAAGATCCACCAAACTTCATCACACATGATAGTTGGTTAGCTGATCCTTCTAAACCTTCGACTGTCATTTTATTTTGTACCAAAACGTCATTCTTTCTCGCATCACAAACAACCTTCAGACCTCTTCCCCTGCTCGGAATGAAATATCATATTCGCATCAGATTGTATTCAAACTCGTGCAAAACATGGACCGTGTGTTTGAGGCACACGAAATGATAACCGCTGCTTATGATACAATCATAAATCAAATCAAATCAAATGAGGTTCGTATTGGCTTCAGATCGGCATTCTTAACAAAACTGATTCAAAACAGTATGATATCCGCTTCGTACACGAAACTATTGCTAGAAATTGAACAAAATGGTGAAAACAGATCATAATTCGTACAAAACAAGCACCGTGTGTTTGAGGCACACGAAACGGTAAATGCTGCTTACTGTTAATGATTACTATACATAACAATAAAAAATCGAATCAAATGAGGTTCGTATTCGCTTCAGATCAGCACTCTTAACGAAACTTATTCACAATACTATGATCTCAGCTTCTAATTAGTCTTCTTACACGAAATTAATGCGAGAAATTGAAGGAAACAGTGAAAAACATATCCTAATTCCTACAAAACAGGTACAAACGAAACGTAAAACGCTGCAAAAAGGAATTAATTTGGTGAAAACAAATCAGACTTGAACTCGGAGCGAAGAACCATAAAAGCCCCAAAACTAAAAGTACCTACAACTGAACTCACTGAAAAATACCTAAAAAATAGCAAGTCAAGTTTAGGTTTAGGATTACTTACAGCTGAACTCACGCGACAAACTAAATTGTTGTTACGTTCGGTTCATTTTCTTGCTGCAAATCGCCAAAAAATCTGTAAATAGAGAAGAATTAAACCCTAAACGAATGGAAACAACACAACAGACAGTCGAAGCTTACGAGTTACGAATGACGGCGGTAGTTTCTTGCCGGATTTCGCGGGAAGATGCCGGAAATCTTGACGGCGGTAGTTTATTGATGGAGCATACGATCGAGTGGGTTTTAGGGATGAGTAGGAAATCACAATGGAGATGTTTCTTTTGTTGTGTTGTTTTTAATATATCAAAATTAATGCTTCTACCTATAGAAACGATATTTAGTCGCAATAGGTTAACAATTTTTTTTCCCTTTTAATCTTAATATGTTTGGGTAAATAAAAAAAAATTAAATTAAATAATTTTCATCTACAGAGACGAAATTTCGTCTCAACACATATTTCCCCAAAGCGGGATAATTTCCCCCCAACCCGCCAAACCTATCGCAACCAATTTTCGTGCCCATAGGTTCTGAAAAATGAAATTTTGTGAAAAACTTATAGCAACCAATTTTCGTCTCTATACATGGCCTTTTGCGACGACTTCATTTCGTCGCTAAAGGGCTTGTCGCAAAAAGCCCAATTTCTTGTAGTGTAAAGGACAACACCTGAAATTTGATGCAAACATAAAGGACAAAACTTGTAATTTACTCTATTTTTTTAAATACATGAAACAAAGATTAAAAAAATTAAATAATTTAGGTTTTTGTTTTTGTTTACACGATAATTTTGTATTTTGTAAGAGACACGAAATTCGGTATTTAAGATGTTTTGAATCTCCAACCCAGTTACAATTGTTTCTAAATTAAAAAAAACTAATGGGTTACACCCGCGCTCTGCGCCGAGGCGACCCAATTTTTAATGAAAACACAGACGCAATAGTAAAAATAACGTTAATGGCATGAATTCGTTTGATATTAGTTCAGTTCATTAAGATACCGACACTTACCGAAAGAGGAAAAAAAAGTCATGATATGACCAAAAAAATACCAAGATGTGTTTACATCGGTCGGAACAATAAAATTGAATATAATTCCGGTACTAACGTTGTTCGATCAGTATTAGACCGTTCGTTTTGTTACATGTAAAACATCAAGTTCGATTACAACTTAAAAAAGAAAAACAAAAACCAAAAAGTAGACAAAAAAAAAGATGAAAAAAAATCAAAGAACAAAAATTAGTGTAGCTAAAAAGTTTATAAATTATATAATAATAATAATAATAATAATAATAATAATAATAATAATAATTTAATAATAATAATAATGTGATGTTTTAATAATCAATTTAAGATACACATTTTAGATTTTAAAAATATCTATAAACGCTTTTCAATTTACCTCATAATATGAAGAGGTTCCGCCACTTGGTAGATCAGGGTCAACAGAGATAGCTGTACCCAAGAGTCAAAGAAGACCACAAATAGAAAATTTCACAGAGATCCATCCCACTGCTCTACATTTTTTTTGAACGCCGTAAATTTTATAGAAAAAAATACATAATCAATATGCACGGTTGAGGCAACGCCGTAAATTTTATAAAAAAAAAAAAAAAAATACATAATCAATATGCATGGTTGAGCCATGCACAACCCTTATTATATAGGGAATACAAAGCTGGACACTTAATACACTTGCATTGCTCGTGTACACTGATTACATTTTATGGTACCAATATGTGCCTTTGTGTTCGCTATCTTCATCCGGCTCGATGTAGATGCATTCCTTGGCCTCTCTCCACATCGCCTTGAAAATCGGGGTCCTGTCGATCTTATAAAACTCACCCAAGACAGGTTTGATTGCGTCCCTTGCCTCCTTTGCATGATAATGTGGAATGTACGAGATCAGATGATGCAAGACATGAGTGTGGGTGACATCATGGAAAACCCTATTCAGGAATCCGAAATCCCTATCAATTGTCGATAATGCCCCTCTAATCCAGTTCCATTCGGTTGAATCATAATGAGGTAATGAGAGATGGGTGTGGTGCAAATACGTGATCAACACGAAAAACATGTGAACACCTAGCACCGGAATTAAATACATGCATGTCACCCAAGCTGCCCCCTTCGCGTCTACAAGAAGCTTAGTTGCATACAAAACCGCGAGAATACCAATATCAGATATAACAACCTGAATCCGTTCACGCTCGGTGAAAATAGGACTTAGTGGATCAAAGTGGTTGGCGAACCTCCCATACTTCTTGCCAGAAATGTTAGTCAAGAGGTACAAAGGAAACCCTAGAGTTAACCTGAAAACCAAAGTGAACACTCGACCTGGAGGATTGTTAAGAAGCTTTGAGTAAACGGCAACTTTGGACTTGCGTTTAGGAATGTAAACTTCATCGTTATCAAGTGAGTTTGTGTTGGCATGGTGGTTCCGATGGCTGTATTTCCAAGAGAAATAAGGGGTGTAAAGAGCAGAATGGAGGACGAACCCAACCGCGTCATCGATCAACTGGTAGTCACTAAAGGCATGGTGTCCACACTCATGACCAATGACCCATAGGCCAGTGAGGATGCTAGCTTGACAAAACCAGTATACTGGCCATGCTAAGTAAGCCCATGGGGTAGGTAGAAGAGGGATGTATGTGTTGGCAAGGAAGTAAAAGACATAGGCAACAATGAGGTCGTGAACAACATAGTAAGAGGAACGGATGACGGATCGTTCGAAGCAATGGGCAGGGATTGCTTTCTTTAGATCACTTAGAGTGAATGGTGGATCAACGGGGACACGTTCAAGGATATCTTTGCCCTCAGTTGGGTCTGACATCCGGCCACCTGCACCCATGTTGTTATATATTGGATAACCTGCATAAACATATAACAAATGCAAGATAAGATATATGTATACCAAATTAGAGATTGAAATATTAGAACTTTAAGCTCAAGAAATAAAGTGAGACCTCAGAGATGAGATATGATGTTTGAGTTCTCTTCTGCTGGTGAGTGTCTTTGGTGTTCTTCCTTCTTCACTTTTATAACCAAGGGTTGCCAAAATGTTCGGTTCACTATATGCAATTGGTGACTATTTTAATCGCCAACTACCACGTTTTGTAATATGTGAGAAATCATTGTTTAGGATACACACCAAAGTAAGTACTATTATTAAATTGTGGAGTGATCACTTAATCAATTAAAATAAAGTTCCATAGTAAGTAATAACAGACGTTTGATTTTTTTAATATACAACAAAACT